>NC_133770.1:101603065-101694744 GCF_003597395.2 Chelonoidis abingdonii | reverse complement strand
ACGTTATTGGGCCTCCGGGCGGTATCCCAGAGGCAGCACTGACCGCTCTGGACAGCAATCTGAACTCGGATGCAGCGGGCAGGTAAAACAGGAAAGCCCCGCGAACTTTTGAATTACATTTCCTGCTTGCCCAGCGTGGAGCTCTGATCAGCACGGCTGACGATGCAGTCTCAAATCGAAAAAGGCTCCAGCATAGACCGTAGGGGAGATACTAGGTCTGATCGCTGTATGGGGAGACAAATCTGTTGTATCCAGCTCCGTTACAGAACATGAAATGCCAAAGCGTTGAATATCTCTTCTCTTTTTCGATTTCCGTCCACAGTAACCGTAATCCGAACTGTTAATATCGAATTTAGCGCTACTCCTCTCGTCGGGGAGGAGTTCCGAAATCGATTTAAGGAGCCGTTTAACTCGATATTAATGACGAAGTCGTGTGAACGGGTACAGCGTTAAATCGGTATATCGGCCATTAAACCGATTTAAAGTCGCAGTGTAGACCTGGCCAATGAAAGGTCGCCCAGTGTCTGCTCAGAGGATTTTGTCCTGGATCACGGCTTGCATCATCATCAGCCTTCCTGGCATAAGTACCAGTCCAAGAGATCTGTACGGCCCCTACTTGGTAGTCTGTCCACATGTTCGTGTCTCATTATATATTTACCTGGCAAACTTGAGACGACGCTGGCTTTAGCAAAGCAGTGCTACAGGCTACAAGACCATGAACTCCGAGCCCACCTCTCTTGATACTGCTTGTGAGTCTAGAATGGAATCTGTGATGTTACAACCCATATTCCTCATAGAAATATTGTTATGATATGACTATGGCATAACTAATATGAAAGATGGGTTATGGAAAGATTATGTTTTACTGAATATGATTATCCTATTTGTATACATGTATCATTTCTGTATCTGAAGTTAGGAATATTGATTATGTAACAATTAGAACTGTGGTTAAACCTGGTTACAACCACCAAACAGTACACAATCAGCCTGGATGAGCCATTAGGAAAGACAATGGGTCTTTGAAGATGCTGATCTCTAGTCTTCTTGGAGTTCCTTCCTGTGGATGTTACAAATAATAAACCTTGTCTCATGGTTGCTTTAATACTGCAAGGTCATGTGATAATGTCACCTGGTATGGAGTACCACCTTGGACACTGCTGGTATTTTTCCACTGCAAACAAAGGATTTCCACGTTATATAAATCCTATTTAAGCCTGGGAAGTGAGTCAATCAAGGCTCTTCTCCACTGCCTCCTCACCCAAGAAGGAAGACTGCTGAAAGCACCTGAAGAAACAAAGGAGCTAAGCTGGGGAAAGGCAAGGGCTGAGTCCAGTCTGAGACAGGGGTCTAACCTGTGAAGAGAAATAACTGGAACTCTAAGCTGCAGAAACTCTGCAGCCTGCCTAAAATAACATTAAGGGTGAGAAATTACTATTCGTAATCAGATTCTTTAGTGAATTAAGCTTAGGTTGTGTGTTTTGTTTTATTTGCTCAGTAATCTGCTTTGTTCTGTTTACTATCAATTATAATAACTTACATTTTACCTTTTGTAGTTAATAAACTTGTTTTTGTTTATTCCAAAACTCAGTTTCTGCAATTCATATCGGGGGCAGGGGGGAAGCTGTGCATATCTCCCTCCACATTGAGAGAGAAGGCGATTTTTTATGAGCTTGGATGGTACAGATCTCTCTATACAGCGCAAGACAATATTATTTTGGGTTTGCGCCCCAAAGGAGGTGTGCACATGAGTGCTGGGTAAATCCCCGAGCTGAATTCTCCTACACAGAGCTGGTTATTAAAGTCTGTGTCTGCATCCGGGTGTGTCCTTACCTGTGTGTGCTAGAGAAGGCTTGAGGGACTGGCACAGTAAGGACAGGGTGAGGAAGCCCAGGTTGGTGTAACAGGCAGGCTCAGTGGGACACCAGCACATCAGGTGGCACCACAGATGAGGGGGAGTCCAACCCGTCACAGAATCGACATGAGCAAGCGATCGAAGAAGAAAAATGGTTACCTACCTTTCGTAACTGTTCTTCTAGATGTGTTGCTCATGTCCATTCTATTACCTGCCCTCTTGTCTCTTTGTCAGAATAGCTGGCAAGAAGGAACTGAGAGGGCATAGGGCTGGCGGTGCCTGATATACCAGTACGTGAGCGTGGCACTCAAGGTGCCACAGCCGGCCCTATGAATACCGCTAAGGCAAAAATCTCCCATGACCATGCACGTGGGCGTGCACACACCTAGAATGGAATGGACATGAACAACACATCTCGAAGAACAACAGTTACGAAAGGTAGGTAACTGTTTTTTATAGTTACAGAATTTTTCCTAATATATAACCTGATTAAGCTGATTAAGCCCATTACTTCTTGTTGTACCTTCATGGTGAACATTTGATCACTGTCCTCTTCATTACCAGATTCCCCTTGAAGTCTTCTTTTCGCAGGACTAAAAGATGCCCAATTTTTTTTTAACCTTTTCTTCATAGGTCAGGTTTTCTAAATCTTTTATCATTTTTGTTGCTCTCCTTTGGAGAGCATAAGACTCTTCCTAGAAACATCTGAATGGGCTTTAAAAAAAAAAAAAAGGCTGAATCAAAGCTAGTTAAAAAGAGGTAATGATGAACAAGTGAGTCTGTAAACTTAATAGAAACCTGTCTAGTGACTCTGTGAGGCTAATCTGTGCAGGAAGCAAGTTTAATGGATGTGGGATAAAATATCCAGCTCTCAGATGTAGTATTAACTCAGCCAGTTCTGCAGACCTGCGGGAAGTACAACTTAGAGTGAATTTAGGAAATAAAAGTGTTGATGCTTCCTACATGGCTATGGGGAATCATGCAGATCCCTTTAGTAATGTGTACCAAGGAATTGTGACCCCTGCCACCTTGCAGGTACAGTGGGAGTTCACTGTCTTTGTTACCTTCCACAATAAAAACATGTTGTCTAGTAATTAACTAAAAAAAAAAAAAAAAAGCATTGCTGTTCTACAGCTGGCCCTGGTGAGTCTCAGCAAAGCAGTGTATGACTAAATAAATCCTTCTAACCATGTAATAAAATAGTAATAAATACAGTAATATAAGGGATAATCAAATATGCTTTGTCCTCCTAACTTGGGCAAAATACTAAATTTTAAGGGGAGGGAAGGATAGCTCAGTGATTTGAGCATTGGCCTGCTAAACCCAGGGTTGTGAGTTCAATCCTTGAGGAGGTCATTTAGGGATCTGGAGCAAAAATCTATCTGGGGATTGGTCCTGCTTTGAGCAGGGGGGTGGACTAGATGACTTCCTGCGGTCCTTTCCAATCTTGACATTCTGTGGATTATAACAGTGTATAAATATGCACACAGTGGTACAACATAAAAAGAAAAAAAGCATAGCAAAGCTTAGACAAGTACTTGTATCCAGGCCTAAAACAGCTCTTTTCTCTTTATTATGGCTGAAGCACTAAAGATATCTGTAGTCAAGGTTGTGTGACTTTCTATTGTAGCCCCTTGTCAGTTGCTTATAACTTGCTAAAACTTTCATCTTTTGAGACGAAATTTTCTAGATTTGGTAATTGTACAATGGTGATTTTAAATTTAAAAATAACTGAACAAAAAGGTTCAGCTGTGTTGGAATACAAGGATAATAGACATGATAAATCAGTCCCCGAACGCGCTCCCTGTCGACTCCAGAAATCCACCAGGGCGAGAGGCAGAAGCGGAGTCAACGGGGGAGCTGTGGCCGTCGATCCCGCACCATGAGGACAGGAAGTAAGTCGAAATAAGATATGTCGACTTCAGTTACACTATTCTTGTAGCTGAAGTTGTGTATCTTACATCAACTCTCCTCACCTTGCCCCCAGTGTAGACCAGACCAAAGACTCAAGGTATCTTGGAGTAACTTCATTTCTATTTGCCTACCTGTGGGCACAGATCAGGTAGCCAGAGGCACCAGTACTTAGATTTAGGCCTGTAATTTATTTTGTGGTGCAGATTTTACCTGAAGAATTAGCACTATATAATAGAGAGGCCAGGCCATTTGCAAATTGTAGCCCTTTGAAAAATCTAGCTCTGAATGAGGCAGGACTCCTTGTAGATGCTTGGCTATGTGGGATGGCGGCTGATGTGGAGTACTTCTCCTAATATTTTTCTATCCCATACAAACTATGTTACTAAAGGGGCCAAAAATGCATTAGGGATCTTGCTTTCTTCTTTGGATATTTTTGAGAAGCTATCAGATGTATATATCTGTCAATGAAACAAGTAGAAAAAACCCAATGGACAGCACTACAAGGGAAACTGATACTCAAGCTGGCATCTGTCTCTAAGGCAGCCTCAAGGCACAAGTAAACGTGTTCTTGAGGTGTCAGCTTCATTCCTTGCAGTACAAAGAGAGAGGCAGAATTCAAATTCTTTAGAACCCGGTCTTAACAAAAAAATATATCCAGCCCAGGTCCAGCCTGAGTGATGAGATCTGAGCCACAGGTGGAGCAGGAGACCAGCTGGTGCAAGGGAGAGATTGGGTCTAAAAGGCTCCCTATCCCTGGTTATCCCAGCAGGGTTGCTTGTTGGAGAACATACTTTAAATGGCAGGAGCAACAGGCTGGCTGCAGAAAGGAAGAACCTGGATTCTGTGTTCTCCTTCTCAGGATGATATCAAGTTATGGTGGGTTGAAGAGAATGGGCAGCAGGCGCAACATTAGCTGTGGATGTTAGGCACCCATACACTTCATGCCACAAGGTGCCATATACATTAAAATATATTAGTTATATTAGCTCATTATTAGTTTATGGTTATATATAAATTAATATGTAGTATTAATCATTATAATAATTAGTGAACAGTAGCAGCTGAACTGTTAGTCAATATTTTGCCTTGTTTTATCTGGCTCTCTCTAAATTGTCTTATATCATTTGATCCAGCGTAAGTCTCTTTTAGCTGTCATGTGGTTTGTCTGACTGAAAGAAAAGTGTGTTCACAGTATAAACTGCTGACTTCTCACAGTAGGTAAGGAGACACTTCAAATGCTGTTGCTGGTTTTGGATGTAATAATGTGCATGGGATGTTGGAAGCTTTCAGGTTGCTTTTTTTCATTAGTGAACACCTGTAAACCACTGTACCTGCTCTGCAGCAGGAATGTCAACTGTATCCCTGTTTCTCTTCTGGGTTTGGAATTCTTGTGGCTGAGATAAGTAAAGCAAAGCAGAAAGGGGCTATGGAAAGGTTTGACTGTAAATCTCAGAGAAATATTTTCTGGGTTTGTTAGTTAGTAGCCATTGCCATATGAATCACTCTGTTCCAACTGGGGCAGGACATAACTTTGATTGTGTAGTATCGTGTTCTTCAGTTTTGAAGAACAGCTTAAAATTATCTACCCCTAGTCCCTAGAATTACTTCTCTCTCTTGAGGTACCAAATCTTTACTCCCTCTTCCTTTTGATCCTTCCTCAAAACATGTGATCGAGGAAGCCTATCTCTTTTAATCCATCACCCCCCAAAAGGTTGTCATTTATTCATGAGAAGGAAACAAAAACCTGCTGCTCTGTTACGGATTGGCTTCATCTTGTGGTCTTGTGGCATTTTGCATGTCTGAATTACTATCTGTTGGTAGTTCAGCCATATGTTCCTTGGGGCAGAAGAGTTGGTGCTCAGTGCTTGCTGAAAATAAGGCCCCTCTGGTGTCTCAGATTTGGCCTCTACTGTCACTAGTCAGTTCTGAAAATGTAGACTCTTACCTCTGTTGTGTTCTTTGCAATAGTGACCATGTGATTAATGCTCAACAAATAATAAATAACACTGAACTTTGGCCAGAGTGCTGTTTATGAAAATATTCTCCCTAGTGTTTGATATCAATAAGTGATGTGGCAAGCAAGCAAGCAGAGTTGTAAAAAACAGCTTTATAAAATGTGAGGAGAAGCCAGCATTAGTCAGTCAGGCTCTGCTGTTTCATTCCCAGCCACCTGCCCCAAGTTTGCATTTCTGAGCTTTTAGTCCCTCTCCAGTCCAGGTCTCTCCTGAACCTGATCCCCTTTCCTTAGTTCCACATATTATATATTACAAAAGGAATATGCCCTTTTTAAAAATGCAGTGTCCTCCTTGACAAATCTGAAGTTTAATATGCTGGCTACTGGAATTCTAGCATCATAATATAGCTTTTGACATTTGTTGGCAAAGCTGAGTTCTGATTAACTGGACCTCTTCTATGTGTACAGGTGCATGTGTGGTGAAGGGCAGGGCGGATTGTAGTTGTGTTTAAATCTGCTGTGGAGCAAATGAGTATGACATCAGCCCTTAACACCAGCTCTTCTTGGGCCAAGCCTGGCTGATACTGAGGAGTTGACTGATGCTGGTGGCTACAATCCTGGCTCCATTCCTGTACCTGGCTGATGTTGAGGATTTCTCTTATGCAGCTCTAGAGCCCTGGAGGACCGTAGTTCCCAAGAACATGTTAACACAGAAGAAACAGGATTTAACCTTCTTATTTGCATAATTGCTTTTGAGATGCCTGTTACACAAATAAAATGGGTGGAGGCAACCACAATAGAAATTCTTTTGTGTTCTTTTTATTGCTTTAAAATGTACCATGAGCCATTAGTTATAAAGGCAGCCTTTAGCATCTGTTTCCTCCATCCGACTTCCATCCACCGTCTCAGAAGCACTCTGGGGCTAGCTGGGCATATTTGAAGGTTTGCCTTTACCTAAGGCTAAAGTGAGCCTTTTCTTAAGTGTTGCAGACTTAGGTTTCTAAGTGAAAGTCAAAATGTACTGAGGCCTGACTGGCAAGAGTAGGAGAGCTGTAGCAATTTCCTTTGAGGTTTGGCTGCCAGCTCTTCTCAGATGCCTGAACTTCATAAGGAAATGCCTTGTTTGTCCCCTAGCCTAGCCACTGCACTCCTTAGCACTTTGCAAACAACTAGGCAGCTTTGAACTTTTACTTAAGAAGATAAATCACAGTCTCTAATTTTCCTTCTGAGGTTAAAAAAAAAAATGGGGAAGTAAGCTAGAAAGCAGCCTGGCTGCTGGCACAGCACAAAGGAGGAATACAGCTAGCCAGGCCTGTGCTTCTGTGCAAACTGTGATCTAAAGTGCTACTGCTGTGGAAGAATCAAAGGGAAGAGGTGGGATGAACAGCTCGAAAGAGGAGAAAGGGAGAAAAGTGATAGAGGGAACAAAAAAGTAGAGAGAAAATATCGTGGAGGATTCAAAGTAAGTTAGCAGCAAAACAAAAGAGGTGGTGAACTGGAGGATTTTCAGAATAACGTTAAGAGTTTCGAGTGTGTTTCTTTGTCCATTCATACAAGCCTTGAGTAGTTAAACGCATGAGGTCACCTCACAGTGCATCAGTCATATATAAATCAGTCAGTAAAGCACATCCTGTAGAGTCTAAAAGCTTTAGTAAAGCATTTGAAAACATTCAGTTCCTACATAATTATTTCTCTTTAACAAAGTTGTGCCGTATTATTTTACACTGGAGGAGATAGGGTCCATGTGACCAATAAAAGGAAAGCATCTTTGCACACTGACTTGTCAGCCCAATGAGAGGGGCTTTACACTAGGTCCAAAAGGAGCAGATGACAAAAGCCACCAGGTAGGTATAAAACAAGGTGACCTTAACAAAGGGCTAAATTTTGTGGAGAAAATGGAAAATTGCAGTAGGGTTATGAAAGTAATAATAAGGGTAACAGTGAGAGAATCTGCTCAAATCTTAGATGGCCATAGACAAATCCAAGGAGTATGGGGAACAAAGAGAAAGAACTGAAAGTATTAGTATGTAAGCTCAGTTATGACTTAATTGGCATCACAGAGACTTGGTGGGATAAACCTCGTGACTGGAATATTGGTAGAGAGAGGTATAGCTTGTTCAGGAGGACAAGCAGGGGAAAAAAGGGAGTAGGTGTTGGATGCAGCATGAAGAATATATACACTTGTTCTGACGTCCAGAAGCCAGTGACAGACAGACCGGCTGAAAATCTCTGAGTGAATATAAAAGGGGAAAAAACAGGTACAATGTCATGGTAGAGATCTACTATAGACCACCAGATCAAGAGAATGAGGTGGATGAAGCACATGGACGGCAGGTATCATCGGCCAGAGGAGGCTAAGCCTCCCCAAACAGGTCGACCCACTGCCTTTGGCATGCCGCTGCCACTGCCACTTGAGGCCCCCAGCACCAGCCCCACCTGTCAGCTGTTAGGCAGGGCCCCACCACTCACTCCTCTTCACTCCCTACCCTGTCACACCCTTAAGGAAGGAGGGGCCACTGGGCAGGAGGGGTTGGGGGAGGGCTGGAGGAGGGGAGCAAGCAGCGGGCAAGGGGCCTATGGGGAGGGGGCAAAGCGGGAGCGGGGCCTGGGGCAGAGCAGGTGAACATGGGTGGGGTCTGGGGGAGAGGAGGCCAGGCAGGGGCGGACCGGTGGGCAGGGGCTCAGTTTGGGCTCCACTCAGCCTCCCCAAATGCCGGAGGCACGCGCCACTCATGATGAAGCATTTCTAAAACAAATAACAGAAATACCCAAAACATAAAACCTGGTAGTAGTGGAGGACTTTAGTTACCCAGACATCTGTTGGGAAGGTAATACAGCAAAAGAGAAAATGTCCAATAAGTTCTTTGAATGTATTGGGACAACTTTTCTTTCATGAGGAAGTAACCGGAAGGACAGCCATTTTAAACTTGATTCTGACTGATATGGAGGAATTAGTTGCAAACCTGAAGATAAAGGACAGTTTGGGTGAAAGTGATCATGAAATAATAGATTTCGTGATTCTAAGGAAAGGAAGGCTTGAGAGCAGCAGAATAAGGACAGTGGACTTCAAAAAAGCAGAATTTAACACACTCAGAGAACTGGTAATTAAGGTCTCATGGGAAGAAACTCTAAGGAGTCTCCTGAAAAGGATTTGAGGAGAGCTGACAGTTTCTTGAAGAGGCAGTATTAAAGACTTCACAGCAAACTGTCCCGATGCAAAGGAAAGATAGGAAGAACAGTAAGAGGCCAATATGACTACATCAGGAGCTATTTAATGAGCTGAAAAACAAAAGGAAACCTACAAAAAGTGTAAATGTGGACAAATGGCTAATGATGAGTACAGAATAATAGCACAAGCATTTAAGGACAAAATCAGAAAGGCTGAGGCACAAAATGAGTTACTTAGCAAGTAACATAAAAGGCAGTAAGGTTCTGTAAATACACTAGGAGCCAGAGAAAGATGAAGGAAAGTGTTAAGTCCTCTACTTAGTGGTGAAAGAGAGTTAATAACTGATGATATCAAAAAGTCCCAGGTGTTTACTGCCTGTTTTACTTCAGTCTTCACTAAAAAGGTTAATTGTGACCAGATATTTAACACAGTCAGTATTAACAAGGGGGAAGGAGTGGAGGACAAATTTGGGAAAGAACAGTTTAAAGACTATTTAGATAAGTTAGATGTATTCAAGTCAGCAGGATCTGATGAAATTTACCATCAGGTACTTAAGGAACTAGCTGAAGCAATCTCAGAGTTGTTAGTGATTATCTCTGAGAACTCATGGAGGACGGGGTGAGATCCCAGTGGACTGGAGAAGGGCAAACATAGTAACTGTATTTAAAAAGGGAAACAAACTGGACTCAGGGAATTATTGACTGGTCAGCCTAATTTTGATACATGAAAAGATACTGGAACAAATTATTAAACAACCAGTTTGTAAGCGCCTGGATGGTAATAGAAGTATAAGGAATAGCCAGCATGGGTTTTTCAAGAACAAATCATGCCAAACGATGGCATGCCAAACTAATTTGTTTCTTTGACAGGGTTACTGGCCAAGTAGATAGAGAGAAAGCTGTAGATTTGATATATATCTTGATTTTAGTTAGGCTTTTGACACAGTGCCACATGACATTTTCTTAAGTAAACTAGGGAAATGTGATCTAGATGAAATGTCTATAAGGTGTGTGCCAAACTATTTGAAAGACCATAGAATAGTTATCAGAGGTTAGCTGTCAAACTGGGGAGAATGGAATGTATCCAGTGAGGTACTGCAGTGATCAGTTTTTCTCCATATTCACTGAAGGTAGAGAGAAATAATTGTCTTAATCTGTAGCAAGGGGAAGCTAGGTTAGATGTTAAGAAAAGCTTTCCAACTGTTAGAGTAGTTAAGCACTGGAATAGGGGCCTATGACAGGTTGTGAAATCCCTGTCATTGGAATGTTTAAGAACAGGTTAGACAAACACCTATTGGGGTGGTCTAGGTATACCTGGACCTGCCTCAGTGCAGGGCACTGGACTAGATGACAACTTGAGGTCCGTTCCTGCCCTGCATTTTTATGTTTGTGTTAGTTCATGGGACACTGGGGCATCCAGGTAGGAGATACCTAAGAATTCAATTGTGCTATCTAGGCACAGCCAATATGTAGGGATAATGTGGAATGCCTCCTGGAGTTCCCATCGTGTTTGCTGTTGCATAGAAAGGGAGTCGTTACTCAGGCAAAATTCCCATTGAACCTTTATGCGTTGAGTAATGAAGAGCTATGTGAAAAGCCAGAGTGCAGAGGAGGCAGCTGTATTCTTTCCTTTCATCGATACATATGTAAGTGAGACAGCAGTTGGTAGCTGCCTGAAGATGAGGTAGTGAGGGATGAAAACAACTGAAATATGTGCAGCATCCCCTTTACATGTTCTGTTGTTTTCTGAGAGCTATATGAGCAATATTACACTTTTGCTGGCTCCTGGCCAATGGGATTAGAATGTAGAATTGTAATAAGTAGAGGTAGAGATTATTTCAGCCATAACCTTACTTTACAACAGTTTATGGTAACTAGGGAAGAAGTCTTTGGTATCCCTTTGACACCGTACAGGAAATGCAGGTTGACAGGATGTTATTACCTAAATTAGAGTTGGGCCAGGAAATGATGGGTCACGTTCAACTCTCTGTTACACCAGCATAAATCCAGGCTAACTTAGTTGAAGCTAATGGAGTTTTAGATTTACACAGACATAGCTGATAGCAGATTTTGGGCCTAAAGACAGCACCCCATCCCTTGGAAAACATCAAGATATCTTCAGTGACTGCAAATGGTTTGAACCTTGCTTTGCATCTCATCACAGAGATGTCATCTCAGCAGCACAATGCTTTTGACACCACCCACAAGGGGCATCATTTCTGTAATAAGTGCCCCCGGTTGAACGACCTGCAGCACCCTCAGGGATCTGATTCTTTGAGTGAGTCGTACTGGTGTTCTTTTGTGCTGCGTGGATTTAATATGACAAAAAGTAGGTGGGAAGCAAGGTTCTTTCTTGCTCATATCATTACTTATGTTGTTTAGTATTTGTATTACAGTAGCGCCTAGAGGCCTCCACCAAAATCAGGGCTCCATTGTGTTAGGCACTGTACAAACATACAGTGACAGTCACTACCTCTAATAGCTGACAATCTAAAAAGACAAGATGGGGGTCACATGGTATCCGTGAAGAAGATGGTTGCCTAGTACCAGACCACCTCACTCCGCGCAGATCAGTTCATCTTTAATAATTACTTTTCTAGCAAATTGGCAATAAGTTTCTTCCATAAAAGTTTAAATTAATCCCCTGGATAAACTTCAAACTGTTGAATATGAATTGCAGTGGACAAATGAGAGGCAACAAAAGAGCTAAGCCTGAATCACTTAAGCAGCTGAAGGGGGAGACCACAAGGCCATCACAGAACCTAGGCCAGGATATCGCGGCACTGAAAGAATTCCTCATAGAATGATCGGATTCAGTCTCAAAAGATATGAATTGCCTCTGTATAGATGTATGTGATATAAACTCCCAAATGGCTCGCTTGGAAAATGAGCTATAAAAGACTGCCATTGAAACCAGGGAAATTAAAGAAACGACCACCTTAAAGCTTAGGCTTGTGTGTTTTATTAGTGCTGGATGAGTTGGTATTACCAGTTAACATTAAGAAATGGATTACAGTAACTATTTTAGTGGGCAAAAGAGTTATTTAAAGAAAATGAAAATCTGCCATTCCTCTCTCATACACAGACTGGTTTAGTGAACTCTCTACTACTGCCTTAATGGAAAAAAAATGACTGTCTAATAGAAATGCTTGGAAAAATATGAAGACGTCTGGTGACACATGAATCTATTGCATACTTTTGCAGTTTAGGGTATATTAGACCCCAATACGCATAGGTTATGTTCTCACTTATTTATCTATTTAGTCCCTTCAACAGTTGATGCCCTGCATGACCTGTGTAGGTTCTGGTGTTTTTATTTTGTTTGTTTGATTGTTTGGTTTTCCCCCAAGGTTTTACAAACAAGAAACATTGAATTTAGTTATTTATATGGTATTTCCGTCTTGTCCATGTAGTTTATATATGTTTTGTTTTATGTGTTTATATTTTATCTAAAACAATAAATATAACATTAAAAATAAAAAGGCAAGATAGTGAAAAGGTGAGAGAAAGGAAGTAGTATTATGCCCAATTTTACAAATGCTGAAACGGTGGCATGTAGCAACCAAGTAACTTACTGAAAGTCGCAGAGGGTGTTGTAACAGAGCTGAGAATTGAATCTTGATGTCTTGAGTTTCAGTCCACTGCCGTAAGATCATTCTTCCTCTCAAAATCTTATTGTTCAACATACATACTGTGGAAGTCCCTGAAGACTAACTAGAGTGATACCCTATTGTGGCAGGTGCTGTGCAGACAAAGAAACTGGAGCAAAGACTATGCTGGCAACTGTCTCACTTGTGATGCATATGATTTCCTTTGTTACTAGTGTTCTGTTGGAGCAGTGAGACTGAGAGTTGCTGTTTTGGTTCGATGCAGCTTGCTATTTTATTTCTTGCAATTTTATTGATTATGGTTGAGTGTGTGCAAATGTTTAGTTTTGTATAAGTCCATTGAAGATTGTTTGATCAAATGGCTCCTTTGTCACTTTATTATTCTACATAAGGCAAATCCTCTTTTGTTCCTGCTCTTTTTTCCTAACAATAAATGTCATTAGTCTTTATTGTATCTTTTGATAACAAGTTTGTTGGTCAAGCAGTCACACTTGCTAGTACACATCCATCTTGAAATTCATGTTCTGTATAAGTCTGTGTGTGCTGTGTTGTGTATCTATAAAACCATTTTTAAAATGCTTTCCCGAATGACTCCTCTAATTTTTTTCCTTTACCTCTGCCTTAGCTATAATCCATTCTTGATAGATATAGCTGACTGATGTCAAAGTTCACTTCTCTTCATTATCTTCTATGCAGATATTCTGGATTGCTATATAAACACTTTGTTTTTATTGCATCCCTTTCCCCACGTGGCCTGTCTTCATGGATTAGAATGTTTTTTAAGAAATGTTGTCAAGGTCTTTTTAATATACAGTCCAGATACTGTAGGGTTTAGGTTTTCATCAGACCTTTTTTTTTACTTTCTCTGCTCAAAGCACAATAAAATAATTTAGTGGTTTTTTTGAGAATGAAATGCACTCTTGTGCATACTGAGAAATCAACATAGAGCCTGTACAGTAAATTCCACTTAAAGCTTCAAAAGAGGGCTTATGCGTGATTTAAATGGTGCATAGGCATTGTCTTGGGTCCTCTGTACAGGGATGAATTTCACTGTATAATGTCTATATCTCAAAGACTCCCAAAATTATCTTCAGAGTTTTCAAATGTGGGCACCTGAAGTTAGGCATCCAACCACATATTTAGGTAGCTAGGTAAGTGCCTTGATTTTTAGAGATGCTGAGCACCCACAGCTCCCAATGAAAATGTTGTCCCAAATACAATCATCTCAACTGAAATGCAGCACCTCTTGGTAGAAGAAGTGTGACCTGTTACTGGAGGTGGTCAGAAGACTGGAAATTCTGACATTTCAAAACTTGTTTTCATTCTGCCTCAGAATGAAAAGCTGAAATTTCAACATTTCCCATGAAGTGGAACTTCTGAACAAATTTCAATTTAGAACCATTGAAATATTTCATTTTGATAAGGTAGAAACATAATGTATAATGTATTATCAAAATGATTCATTTTAACTTTCTTCTATCTATAATTTAATTGAAATCGACACGTTCCTGTGAAACATTTTGATGAAACTGCATTTTCTGATGGAAATTTTTCACTCAGCTATAATACACAACAGGGGCTGTAGGAAAAAGGGAAAACCTCACTGTTCCCATTGCAGCCAATGAATCTAATAATTCTGCTCTGAAGTGTTACAGTTACATAAGTGGGAAAAAAATTGGTTTGTAAGACTGATTTTTAATCTAACAGTTTCTCTTTAACATAATTTTTATTACACCTGTTGATTTTCTGGGTATGTAATACTGAATGTTCCAAGACCAACCCTTTTACTTTTCAAGTGTCTTTTATAAACCATGTCACATTTATATACTGTCACATCAATAAATTAAGTGAAGAGACTCATCTAAACAAATGCTAAAATCATTAGCACTTAATTAACCTTCCGAACTACTCTCCAAATTGACTTCAGTTTAATTTGCGATATGGGCTCAGTTCACATGAAGTGTGTTAATATAAACAAGTAAAATACATGCAGCACAAGACTGAATTGGGGGAGAGGGCAGGGGGAATGTAAAGTTCGTAGTGCAGTATACCCAATAGCAAAACTCTGGTTGTTTTGCTTGTAACATAGGACTGGAAAAGGGTGTATGGCATTTAGAAAATTCCTCTTAAATTGACATTAATGATTTCAGTGGGGCTTCATGTGGGTGCAGGAATTCACAGTATGGAGTCATCTGTGGGATCAAATTTAGGCTGTGCCTACGCTACACACCACTGGCGGTGGCTCATTGGGTATGTGTAGCTGCACACCACAATGAAAAGTAGGCTGCATCCAGACTACGCTGTATGGCTACACAGGTCAGTGAAAGGCTCTGGCAGAGGGGAGGCAGTAGGAAAAGGCTTCAGCAGCTCCCTGCTGCCTGAGTCTTTCGCTGTGGCAAGGAAAGGGTCTGGCGATATGAAAAAGCTGAGCCCTTTGCCGTCCCCTGCCAGACCTTTTCCCTGCTCCCAGAGTCTTTTTTCCTAAGGAGGGGAAAGGCTCCAGCAGCAGGGATGCAGTGGAATGCTACATGGCTAAAAATAGCTGTGTAGACAAGGGTAAATAGAGAACATGTGGGATATGCACTCTCATATATACCTCCACCCTCCAGGTGAGTCTCTAAAGCGGTGGTCCCTAACCTTTTTGTCTGGCAGGCGCCAGAAGAAAGACTGTGGCGGTGGTGGAGCACCAGCCGAAATGCCGCCGAATTCGTGCAGCATTTCGGCGGCGATGCCTCTTGATGACGTTGCTTGTCGGTGGCAAGTGATGTCATTGAGAGGCGTTGCCGTCAAATTTCTGCGGTGTTTCAGCGGCGATGCCTCTTGATGACGTCACTTGCCACCGACAAGTGATATCATCGAGAGGTGTCGCTGCCAAAACGCCATAGAAATTCGGTGGCATTTCAGTGGATGCTCCACCACTGGCCAGGACGCGAGCGCATTTATATGCCCCTGCGGGTGCCATGGCACCCATAGGCACTGCGTTGGGGACCGCTGCTCTAAAGTGTTGATTGGCAGTCCAGGACATTCCTTTAAGAGGCTACATTTTCTTTTATTATGTAACTGTACCAGAAATATGTATTATTTCTGCATATTAATACATTTTTTTCAAATATATTAGCATATCCTATTAGCTGGAATATCACTAAAGTTAACATCAAACTCTGTTTACCTTATATATAGAATCATAGAATATCAGGGTTAGAAGGGACTTCTGAAGGTCCTCTAGTCCAAACCCCTACTCAAAGCAGGACCAATCCCCAGACAGATTTTTGCTCCAGATCCATAAACAGTCCCCTCAAGGACTGAGCTCACAACCTGGGGTTTAGCAGGCCAATGCTCAAACCACTGAGCTACCTCTCCTCCCCATTAAAATTTAGTATTTTGCCCAAGTTATGAGGATTAAGCATATTTGTTTATCCCTTATATTACCGTATTTATTACTATTTTATTACATGGTTAGAATGATTTATTTAGTCATACACTGCTTTGCTGAGACTCACCAGGGCCAGTCGTAGAACAGCAATGCTTTTTTTTTTTTTAGTTAATTAATGAATCAAAGTATTTCTGAAACTGCATTTACAGTTGAAGAGACATGGTAGTGACAATAGATATTGTTTGTCTGCTCCCAAAATATACAAACCAGCTTTTTTGTGCAATGTTTAAAAATTCCTTGTGTCTTTTGATGTAAGGTATTAAAGTATATCTGCCTTTTAGGAGATTTCCTGAGGGTCCAGGAGATTTTACAGATACATCATGCCAGAGAAAGTAATATCAGAAAGAAAGGAGATGGTCCCAGATAGACAGTAATCAATCAGAATGTGTTCGTAGAAGGACACGAGCAGAAGGAATCATTCATCAGTGATAAATTTGTTTGGATTATTCTATTGCGCCTAAAAAAGTTTTAGCTGAAATTCTGCTTGGTCTATCTTCATTCTAAAATTGCTCATTTTATACATATAAATTAAATTTCCTTTCCCCCAGATGTTTGCATTAAATATAATGACTTGGAAGCTCTTGAAGTTGTATATTTAAAAAGCACAGGAAATAATAAATTAAAGCTGTATATTTAAAACCAGAGAAAATGGCATTGCCCAGTAACTATGCCAAAAAGAAGAATGTATACATATTGGCTCTACTTGCTCACATATTTCTCTACTCCCCTCCCTTCCCCCCCGCACCCTTTCTGTCTAAATTTACTCAAAAGCTACTATGAACTGGATTTGTGTGCTAACTTCAAATGTTTTTTAAATGTGCTGATAACTTTGCCCTTCCCTGATGAGATTTTCTTTTATTAGTTAATGCTGATTTTTGCATTAGTTAATGCTATGTTTGCCATCACTGTTTATGAATAGCATAGTTACAACCGCCATAAATAGAGAACATAGGGGAGGAGGAGGAAGTGGAGTAAATAATTTATTTTCATGTGCTTGGGGTTACCACATAACTCACAAATGGCAGTGGAAAGTGGAGTTTAATGGTCATCCTTAAAAAAAATAAATAAATAAAATTGTGTGCTCAGACTTCCTCAGTTTTTATGCTTATATTAATGTTATATTCAGTTTAGAATAATGATTAAATAATGTCTTATCATTCAGATTTTATTAATAGGATAGGGATTGAAATATAGGTATGTATTTCCCTTTCATTGCTGAGAGTACTTTGGCAAGAATGGTTGTAAATGAGCAAACCCCGACCCAGAAGCAGTGGCAGAGCTCCCATAAAAGCAAGATTATCACCATGCAGAGAATGCTCAAAGGGTCAGATAGCAACTGCCTTATGCACTGTGGTGAGCAGTTACACACTTGAATGGTGAGCAGTTATACAATTGAAGTAGGACTACTCATGTGAGTAACTACTCACCAGTGTGTGTAAAGGAGTCACAAATCGGGCTGTCACTGCTGTGCAGGAAATAGCACAGAGGCTGTTATTGAGAAGTTGCACTAACCCTGTAAGCTAAATCCTTCTTGCATGGAATAGAGAATCTGGGGTGGGCCTGTATGCCTCAGTGGGAGGAAGCAGGAAATCCGGGGCCATGTGGTAGCTTCAGCTGTTGCTTTCTCGGTCTCTAGAGTCTGTATCATTTGGAGTGCGGGGTGGAGGTGGGGCAGGGGGAGCTAATGTAGAGAACCACCCTAGACAAGCAGATGTTTGATCGGGGAGGGCTCACAGTGCAGGTGGTCTTCATGTCTTTTGAGTGCCTGCATGTTCCTTCCTCCCTCCAAGAGGGTAAAAGTCGAGAAGTACACATTCAATAAAATACTTTAATATATCCCCCCCTAAGAATTAACCAGAATATAACAATGGTTACTTTTGATTATTGTCATGATGACAAGAAGTTTGTGCTTGAGTGTGTCTAGCGGAGAGGAAAAGGTGTATGTGAGATGGGAGTGGGTGAAGAGGGGCAGTGGTATCCTGGGTTGTATTCCTGATTGTGCCACTCTCACACTGTGTAAACTTTGGGAAAGTCACCAAACATTGTGTCTCAGTTTATCTGTGGATGTTATCACATTTGTAGGGCCAAATTCAAAATGGGCTACATTGGACTAATGCAATGACTTGCTAGTTGGGTCTGTGCCTGTGGCAGGAGAATGCTAGGTCAGTTTGTCTGCCATTCTGTGTTATGGAACGTGAGATGCTATGTAAACAAGCTACAGAACATGTAAGAATAAAATGAAGTGGAGGGAGTTAGACCTGTGACATGTTGTGATCACTCCTGTGACAGGCTGACCTCTGTCAAAGCCCACTGATTTATAGCCCCAGGTCACCAAAGCAATGCTTAGCTTTAGGCACATGAATAAATCCCTAGTCAGCAAAGACATAACCACATGCGTAATTTCAAGCACATGTATAGCCCCACTAATTCCAATGGAACTTAAACATGTGTGTAAGTTGTTTACTGGATCAAGGCCTAACTATGGCTGACTGCAGTAGAAGCAGAGAGTGTGCATCACATTGCACAATCAAGCCCTAAATGAGCAATGCAAGTCTAGAAATGAGTTCCCCCACCTTTCACTGTAAAATCAGACTCTGCTCTGCATTCTCAGGTGTCTCTTTAGAGCATGGATATTTCAAACATAAAACTGGAGTAATAAAAGTTTCATTATTTTCCAAGTTAAGATAACAACCCTCTGTAGAGTCTTTCATTTTATTTTGAGATGAGAATTTTTTTACTGTTCAATTTAAAATGTTAAAAAGAATCCACAAAAGTTGTTTACATTTTTTTGTCAAAATTTCAGTTTTCCGTATTTCCAGCCATCTTCAATGGTAAATTATCTTCACCTTTAGTAGTGTTTTGCTCATGAATACCCATGTGTCCTGAAGGCGACAAGTAGCATTAGAGCTTAAAGTATAAAAATGCTGCTTTCAGTCTTGTGGCATCTCAGAAATGCTCACTTTAGTGTGCAGTGAGTCTCCAATATTTTCCATTCTTGACCCCAAAATCCTGCCACAGAATCCTGTTGTGCCCCAAATGTCACTGTCTGCTTGAGTTGAGTTTCTAGATTCGGTTTATATTGGGTCAGGCTTGGAGGAGGGAGATATGTTAAATGGGAAAAGATGGGGATGAATATGAAAGTTATAAGGTGGATAAGGAACTGGTTAAAGGGGAGACTCCAGCGGGTCGTATTGAAGGGTGAACTGTCAGCTGGCAAGGAGAAGTTACTAGCGGAACAGTCCTCAGGATCGTTTTGGACCGATCTCTATTTACCTATTTATTACTGACACTTGGACAAGAGCGGCGGATGTGTTGAATTAAGTTCGGATGACACAAGATCGGCGGTATTGCTAACACGGAGAAGGCGATTACTATTTCAGGAAGATCTTGAACCACCTTGTCATGGGTAACTAGTATAGGATGCAATTATATTACGTGAAAGTGCAAGGTCATGCACTTAGGGATTAATAATAGATTTTAGATATACGTTGGGGATGCATCCGTTGGAAAGACGGAGGAGGAGAAGGACCTTGGGGTATTGGTTGATAGCAGATGACTATTGAGCCGCCAATGTGATATGGTGTTAAAAGCCAATGCGGTTTTAGATGCATCGGGCGAGGTATTTCCAGAAGAGAGAAGGAGGTGTTAGTGCCGTTATATACAGGCGATGTGAGACCACCTGGATTGGTGTGGCATTCTGGTGTCCCAGTTAAGAAGATGAATTCAAACTGGAACAGGTCACGAGACGGGCTACTAGGATGATCGCGAGGAATGGGCAAATCTGCCTTATGAAGGAACTAAAGAGCATTGGTGTTTGCTGGCCCAAAAGAGGTAGGTCGAGGGGATATGGCTGCTCTCTAATATAATATATCGGGGGCATTAGTTAGGGAGGGGAGGAACTTATTTAGTAGTACTATGTAAGGCACGAGGACGATGAGGTACAAACTGGATATTAGAAGTTTAGACTTGAAAGTAGACGAAGTGTTTAACATTAGGGGTAAGTTTGGAACAGCTTGCCGGAGGGATAGTAGTGGGGCAAAAGACTTATCTGGCTTTAAGGACTAAGCTTGATAGTACTTATGAGAGGGATGTTAGATGGTAGTTTTTTGGGCATTGATTATTGGATTTATCGCAGAATAAGTCTGAACTACACAATGGTCTGTCAGAGGGGCGTTGGATGGGATGGAATGATTAATGCGGAATTCTTTTTGGTGCTGGTGGTGAGTTTTGTTGCCCACATCTCAGGGTTTAGCTGTCGCATAGTTGTCGGGAAGGAATTTCCTCCAGGGGCAGATTGGCAGAGGCCCTGGAGGTTTTTCGCCTTCCTCTGCAGCGTGGGGCATGGGTCGCTTGCTGGTGGATTCCCTGCAGCTTGAGGTCTTCAAATCTCAATTTTGAGGATTTCAATAACTCAGTCATGGGTTCGGGGTTGTTATAAATGTGTATGGGCAGGGTTTTGTGGCCTGCCTTGTGCAGGAGGTCAGACTAGATGATCATATTGGTCCCTTCTGACCTATGAGTCTATGAGTCTATGTGCTGGACAGGGCCACCAGAGGATTCAGGGGGCCTAGGGCAAAGCGGGGGGTGCTTGTATTCACCAGGTGGCGCTCCGAGTCATCATCGGGTCCTTCACTTGCTCCATGTCTTCGCAGAACAACTGAAGGGCCCCCCCGCCACCGAAATGCCACTGAAGACCCAGACCACTGCCAGATGAATGGAAAGGGATTCTTGACCAGGACTCGTGGGGCCCCCGTGGGGCCCAGGGCAACTTGCCGCCCCCGGGTGGCCCTGGTGCAGGATGGATTAGTTGCTGGGTAGACAGGCTGCTGAATGTGTACTGTTTGGTTCTGGCAAATTATCTGACATCTTCAAAAATACAAATGCTTTTTCACTTTCAAACCACCGGTGATATTTTACAACGGAGAAATTTTGATCTCTAGATATTCACAAACGTAATGAATATTTGATACCGTTGATATCCTCTTCCAGACAGTCTCAGCATGAAAAATGTGTTTCCTGGGTTTAAGATAACTCTGGGAAAACAAAGAAATTATGGTTCAGTAATGTTCTGTACTCTGTCTTGTTCTTCTGAATTTTATTAATATGGTATTCAGGCTTTGGATGCATCTAACCTCATATGCGTGCATATATATATTATATAAAACTTGTCTTCGGTCTTTTTCAGTGGTGGATTTAGGGAGGAAGGGCAGCACAACATGATAATATCTGTAAAATCTGTTATTTAAGGGGGAATTCACATCTTTAGAGTTATGAAGAAAACATATCAAAGTTGTATTGTGTGCAAACTGATACTATTCTGAGTCCACTGCAGAACTCTCTCCCCCTGGCCCTTGTTTATGCTGTTTGAATACCACTCTGAAGATTGTCTCCAGAGGGCAATTTAAGGGTGGAAAGAATTGTCAAATGTCCTCAGCACTGTCCTGACTCCACTCCCATTGAAGTCAGTGGAAACATTTGATGTCAGTGGGAGCAGAGATAGGCCAACACTGGTTGTTTTTGAAAATCTCACCCTAAATGTGTACATTATGGCAAGAGGTTGGCAGATTAGTCTATCATTACAAATCCCTGGAAGCATGAGAATAGTAAACTTGTGGGATTTGCAGAGAAACAGTATCAGTGTCTCTCTGATTAGAGAGGAAGAGTGGTCCAGAGGTTAGTGCACTAGCCTGGAACTTGAGAGACCTGGATTCAAGTCCCTGCTTTGTCACAGACTTCCTGTGTGACCGTCAGGGCTGGCGCTACCATTTAGGCGACCTAGGCAATGGCCTAGGGTGCCAGAATTTTTGGGGGGCGCTATTTTGCCGGGGGGGGGGCGGCACGCGGGTCCAGTGGACCTACCGCAGTCGTGCCGGCAGACGGTCCGCTG
Source organism: Chelonoidis abingdonii (assembly GCF_003597395.2). Lineage (NCBI taxonomy): Eukaryota > Metazoa > Chordata > Testudines > Testudinidae > Chelonoidis > Chelonoidis abingdonii. The sequence goes on along the minus strand of NC_133770.1, from coordinate 101,672,925 downwards.
CTGGAAAGGCTCCGGTGGAGCTGCCGCAGTCATTTCGGCGGACGGTGTGCTGGTCTAAAGGCTCCGTCGTTCCTCCCGCCGAAATGACTGCGGCAGCTCCACCGGAGCCTTTCCAGCAGCGGACCACCTGCCGAAATGACTGCGGTAGGTCCACCGGACCTGCAGGGGGTGGCGAAATGGCCGTCTGCCTAGGGCGTCAGAAACCCTGGCGCCGCTCCTGGTGACCGTGGCCAAGTCTATGCCTCAGTTCCCCACCTTTAAAATCAGTATAATAGTACTCCCCTGCCTCACAGGAGTGCTGTGAGGATAAATATTTTTAAAATTGTGAGGCACTCTTATCCTGTGGAAATGGGGGCCATGTATAAGTACAGAAGATAGGTAGCACAGCATCATACTCAGAAGAAAACAGACAGAACTGAGGACTCCATGCAAGTCACCCTGTTGACAGGACCAGCACCCGCAGCATCTAGTGACAGGCAAGAAATGAGGAAAAGATTCTTTGAAATGTTTAACTAAAGAAACATTATTAAAGGTAAAGACTTTTGTATGCATTTAAAAAAAAAACTTTCACAAATCTTTGGCTCACTAGTTTACTTTCTTCTTTTTTCTGTTGTCTTCCTGCTTTCTTCTCCTCCTCAATGTTGGTATTGGTGGGGAGAAACATAGGCAGGAATAGAGCAGCATCATGAGAAAAATTCAAGTCTGAGAGGCTAGATTTGAAGGGCAAATGTATGTATGAATGAATAGTGAGGAGTATGGGCTCTAATAGAAGAAACAAATCAGAAATTGATAATTGCGTACAGTGTCCCGATTGAAAGTTCATCAGATGTTGTGAGGTCTGGGTTTTCCCATTCCATACTGCACGGATTGTTTTTTTAATAGGACAATTCATTCAGTTAAATATGTTGTTCAGTATATATGTACTTGTACTTTATTTAAGCTCTTCCTTTCTATTGATGTATACTGTTGTAAATTGTATTGTTATTGTATATGGTATACCACTGTTTGCTAGAGTAGTCTCTGGAGGTATTATTGGAGTGCTGATCCGTAGTTAAGCAGATGGGGAATAGAAATTTAAGTAAGTGTTTTAATTTTTAAGATTTTATATATACAACCACCTCCCCTCTCTCCATCCCCCACCCCAAAGAAAACAAGAAAACAAAAACAAACAGCTGTGCAACCTCATGCACAGGTTATCCAACATGGCAGCTAAATGGCCTGGGATCTTTCCATCTAAATGCCTGATCCAATGCGTGTTGATTTCAATAGAAAGACTCCCATTGACTTTAGTAAGCGGTGGTTCAGATCCTAAGAGACCCAGCCTTTCTCTGAGAAACTACCACAACTGTGGTGAGCTGTGGCACCTGGGCTGGATTGCAATTGGTGTAAAAGAGAGGGGGTTGCTGCCAGGGTGTACTCTGTTAGGACCCTGCACCATTAGAATTTACTCTTCCCCTCTCCTTTCCCCACCTCCTATAATGGCTTGAATTTTACTTCCAGAATATGATGTAAGGTCCATCTTTTCTCCCTGACCTTTGAGAAGATGGATGAGGCTAGGAGTCATGGGCGAGGGACTCTGGTGAGGCTTTATTTATTGAGAATTTTTTGTTGTTGTTGTTGTATTTGGTCTGAATTTCTAAATTGTGTGTGGGGAATAATTGAGGGAATCTATTTGTTGTAAGAGTCTGTGTTGGTTTTTTTTTGTTTAAGAGATTGTTAAGGGTGCCCAGAGCTTAGGATGGTTGCTCTTTTGTTGTAGAACATTTAAAAAGATAGATAAATTACATATCTAGATTCACATAAGGACAGAAAAGCTCCAACTTCTGCAAACTGTGGGAGGTATTGGCAACTTACTACAGCTGGTTTGCATAAAAAATGGAATACAACCTGATAGCTCTCATTTTATTGTGCAGGTGGAGATTTAAACTCAGGTTAAGATATGGCATCACAAGCAGTGAAGCAACATGTTGTAACAATCCATGTTTTAGAACTGAAACATCTGCATTTTGTCTAAAAGCCATACTTTTGTGACCCTGGCATTTTGACAACAAAGTTCAGTATTGCCTTCAGGAAGTGTGTGTGCGCACATGCATATGGATAGCTTAAGAAAAGTCTTTGCAACCACAAAAGAGGGAAGAATAAATAAAAAATTGCAATACTAGATTTGTACTACAGTACAATCCTCTTAATGTTGTTAGAAGAAAGTAAATAAGGAAAACAGATAGAAATTTAATATGCTTTTGCTACACCGTGTAAGAGAAATGTTCTGAATGTACTGAATATATTGAATATTTTAGGAACTAATTCAATATTTTTTCATTACATGTCCTGATATCTTTTTGCTACCTCATAATTACATTCCCTCCTCCCCCAAAAAAGCCCTTATAATCATTACTTTAAAATAAAGTAGAACATTTGTTGGAAAGTGGTCTCCGGTTTTACCACTGAACGAAGGGCTGGGGTAGGCAGGGAGCCTGTCTTAGCGGCAGCCCCGCTGTGCCACCGGAGAATGCAATCGATTGAGAGGTCCTCTAGGATCGACGAGTTGGTGATTACTGCTGTAGATAATGTTGTAAAGTGTCTATTTTTGGCATGTGTTATGTATGTTATTTGTACTGCAGTAGTGCCTGGAGTTCCCAACTTGGACTGGAACCCTTTTGTGCTAGCCATTCTATAACTTACAATCTAAATAGACAAGACAAATGATGACAGTGGAAACAGGCATAGAAATATGAAATGACTTGCCCAAGGTCTCATAGTTGGTGAGTGGCAGAGCCAGGAACAGAGCCATGGTCTCCTGACTGTCCACCACACCAATAATCTGAGAAGGCTGAAAATCCATAATACTTTCCCCATTTCCAGAGCAGAGGTTCATAGTTCATCCTTGCAAAGATTTGACTAGATATAAAGCTATGCCAGCCAGCAGCATCAAGAGAAAACACATGCAACATTGCTCCCTGCAGAAGCATCCTTGCTCACATCTGAAGAGACCTGACTACCATTCCTTGCAAGGTAGTACATGCTGTTGCTCCACTGAAACCGTTGCAGAAGGGAAATGGAATGGTGTTGTAGAACTATTGGCTGACAAAGTTTTCAGTGCTGATCTCAGAGAGGGAAAACAGATGTGACATAGATATGAAAGACATATTTTAAAAAACTTTTACGGAAGATAATTTTGAAAACAGACTTACGCAACTTCATTGTTGCAGTAAACCATATGTGCTTCTTCTGAGGTGTTGCTATTGCATTGTGACAGTTCTCAAATATCCAGGACTGAGTCAACTTGTTACTCGCCAGCCTCCCGGGAAAGAGACTACTTGCTGGTGCTTAACTGAGTGTCAGCTCCTTGACGCCACCAGCCTGTTAGCCATCCAAGCACTCTCCCCTGGGCTATGCCAGCCTTCATCTTCCCTTGCCTGTTAACAATAGGTGCACCCCAGCCCCTTCATATGTAAATGACTTTTCACTGTGATAACCAAGGAGACAGGGGAATAAACATCTTTGGTCTAACAGGAAACCCGTTTGTCAACTGTACCTAGAACCAGACTTTAAAACATATTCTCAGTATACATCCAGAATTCCTTACACATAGAATCTGTACATGCATTTCACAATGATATTAATGACCAGTGTGACCTTGGTTTTTTGAGACCTCTCATGACATTCTTTTGTGAGCTGGAGTGTACATACCAGAAGAAGGATGTTCTTGTAACTCCCTTTCCAATTGGTACTGGGTGGTTCATGAGTCAAAGTCATGTCAATGAGCAATTTTGTATGCTCTGTAGTGTCTGTGTGTCTCATAGAATAACTCAGTTGTACAGCTGTGTGCTATGTAGGTGCTCATATTTTCCCCCAAGGAAAACATGGGCTACAAGAATATTTCATAGGAAACAACATAAGATCAGTACCCTTGAAAAAGTTGCTAAATAAATGTTCACTTCAATTAAAGCTGAAAGGGGAGTTCACACTGGCATCCATGGGAAAATTACACGCACTGTTGATTCTACTTTAATGGGTCACCTAGCAGGAATTATGGCCAAATACTGAGAGATTCTGACCACCTGCAACTTCCATTTGCTTCTATAAGAGTTGCAGGTGCACAGCACTTTCAAGATTGTGATCAGTGTCAGTCTTTGTTTAAGCTTCAGCACTATGTGCCCCTACTGGAATGTGACCCTAGTTTGTAAGCATTAGCTTTACCTCTTGAACTAAACAAGAATGTATAATAATTGTCTCTAGCAGCAGCAGCAGCAACAACAGCGCTGACCCCTATTCCATGCCTATAACCATTAAAGCAAGACCAATTGCAAGCTGCTTCTAACATATTAAGTTTGAGCAGTCCTGTTTCCATAAGCTTCAGTAAATCAAGGAAGCAATGTTCTAGCAATCTCTGGACTGGTGATGCAGCACTTTTCCAGTCTAGTAATTATTTGCTCTTCCCTGTGGAAGTGTTGGGATTGCTTTTGCAGCACCTGTTTAAAAATGAGTTGTTTTCTACTTTTTTGGCAGTCTGTTTATAACATGGGCCTTGTGACTATGATAACTGACAGCTAATGTTTCAGACTTGAAGCAGCAGAGGACAGAGCCTTCTTGACAGCAAGTCAATCTCCCCTCTCAAATTAGACCAGGAAAAGAATCAATTCTTGCCACATTCAGCCCATACTGTAAGAAACCCTTCAAAGATTCCCCCGAGAAATGGAGGAGCAGACCGCCCAAAAAGATATTCCTTAATAACAACCCATGCCTGAAAGTATAGCAGGGCCGGCGCAACCCATTAGGCGAGGGTGCTAACATTTGAGGGGTGGCGGCCGCCCCGGTCATCGTCAGTATTTCGAGGGCGGGACCGTCTGCTGCCTCTGTTGGGGGTGCCATTTTGGGGGCGGGACCTTCTGCTGTCTAGGTACCAAAAAACTGGCGGCACTCCTGATAGCAGGATGGAGACCTGAACACACTCAGATCAGGTGTCTGGACTACACATAGAGAACTAAACTGACTGTCTTCTGGACATTCTCTTACTGTATTTTTAAACTGTGCCCAATACTTAGATATCAAAGTGAACAGGGGATTTATAAATACTTAATTTCCATATTAGGGCAAGGAGAAGTGAACTGGCATCAGCCTGTTTGAATGTAATGATGTTACTGCCAGATAAAATGCCTCCACTTCTTGAACTAAAGAGCATGTAGAGATGCTAGGATCTCAAAAGTTTAAGACTAGTTAGTTTACCTATCCACTGTATTTAGATGCACCCCCAATACTGAGGATCTCCCGGGTCCATGTTTCTTCTTTTGCCAATTATGTTAATTCAGAATTTTAGGAAATTATCCCTTGTGCACTTGTTGATCTGTTTAACATTTTAAAATAATTTTCACCTATGATGTTTTGTCCTCTCCTGTTTCAGCTTATGTATTAGATTCTCTTTTATGTATTACATGGCGAAATTCATTTTCAAAGTTGCATATTTGCCGTTGGTTAGAAAACCATTCCTCAGGCCAATGATTTGTTTTTCAGCTGTATTCACCTTGCTCTTAGCATCCAATAAAGAAACAAAAATGGGGGAAATGTTTTAAATAGCAGCAGATTAGGTAATAGTCCGTAATTCAGAAAGGTACTTGCTTTAAGAACAGGCTTGAAGTTAGGCACTTGTGGTCCCCTGGAGCTCGGTAAGGGGCTATTCACATGCTTAAAATTAATCATGTCTTTACCACCCTGCTTAATTGATGCCTAAATAAATTCATGATCCTACTCCATTATGTTCTGTGTGAGAAATTCTGTCTTCTATATTCCTAGACTAGATAATATGGTAGTTAAGATCCATTTTTGTCCTGACGACTGGGTTTAAGTTGAGGTCTATTTGAATACATTAAGAAAAGCTTTTACAGATAGTAAAAGGGCCTCATCCTTCTGTCCTGCCCTCTAGTTGGTTCCCTTTTTCTGTTCCATTGTTCTACTTATAACTTCATACAACATTTTAGACCCTATTTATGCTGAGTCTACTGGGATGGTTCTTTTGCTCTGGTGGTTTCAACAATCACTGCAAGAGTTTTATTTAGTGTCTTCAAACTGTACTCTCAAGAGTCTCAATAAATTTTGCTACACTCACATTTTAATGATATGCTTAACAGACTAGTTCCAAGATGATGTGTGGTCTAAAGTAGAGCGTGACTTATCCCAGGTATCACCATGAGAAAAAGACCAGACCAACAAATTTGACTACTGGTACTAAAATTTAGCATTCTGGGCAGGGCAAAGCCACAAGGTAGCACCCCTAAATTACAGAAACAATGAGGGACCCTTTGCTGGGGAGCGGAAATGAGAATCTGTTCAGATTTTTGGAAATAATCCACCTAATCTTAACTCTGTGATCACTTGCCCTTTATAGGCACTGTAATTTAGAAGCCTTTGAGAGTTAAATTCAGTGACTCAGTGCTAGGTTAATATAAATTTCCCATTTAATTATTTTATTATATTGGATAGATGTTCACTTTTATCAAGGCAGAGCTTTTATTCATTTTTTTCCAGCGTTCAGGATTTCACAAACCCAAAAAGAACTTGGAAAAGACAGCTGTGACTTTTTCAATGATCCCACCTCACCACCTCTCATGTGTTTCTTACTAAAACAATTTGTTTAAACTTTGATTGGAATTTTAAAATATGCAGTTTTAGGTTGAAAAGAACCACTGCTAGAAAAGCTTTAGGATGGCTTTTTTCAGAAGCACATTGTCCTACCTCTTCCCATTGAAGTCAATGAACAATTCCACCTGAGAGGTGCTTTATTTGTGCAGTACCAGTAAAGTGCACCAGTAAAGGAGTGAACAGTCTGCATATAAATGGAAGACCCGTCAGATATAATGTATGCTATTTATAGCTGCTTCTGATTCTAACAATGTGAGATTTTCCATACTTAAGTATTTATTTATCAGATGTATACTAGCAAGCTGCTCTCCACTGAATTTGTTTGCAAACAAAATATCACTTAACATGAGAACTGTGCCCAGTTACCAGCTGTTGAGAATTTCCATGTCACTATTCTTGATGATGTTGCCTGACCATCCATAATACTTTTTTTTTCCTCCTCATTTTTCAGTTGTCCCCGTCCTTTGTTTTTATGCTCGCCCTCCTATCTCAATACTCCCAGAGTTCTCATACAGCTGCCTTATAGTGACACCTGCTGCCAGAGATAGGACTGGAATAAACATGTTGCTTCTTATCTTTAGTGTCTAATTTTCTGCACCTGTATCACCTGCCAGCAGCCTATCCTGGACATATTTAAGTTTTCAATCTTCCAGTCTCCAGTTTATCACCAGGCAAGGAATGGCCTTCATGCCAGCAATTCTGGTCCACATAGTGCTTCATTGGGCTTAATTTTTTACACTGCTCTAGTCATTTAAAGAAGACGTAAAGTGGGTGCAAATATAATTTAATCCTACCTTTTTAGGCCCTGTTACATTGCCAAAGTGATGTAAAATGGCCTCAGCATGAATGAGAATCAGGCCCAATATGAATATTATGTTAGCTTCAGAAATCAAGGTAAGGTGATGTAAATTACCCATTAGTAAAGGGATGCAAGAGAAACTGTGCAAGTGTAGCTTGCCTATTAAGGGTCTGGAAGAGGGAAGTGTAGCCAAAAAAGTAACTAAGTGGAGGGTGTAAGAAGGTGTAGATTCATGTAGCTCACCCACTTCTTTAATATTATCCAGCACAATGGAATAAGACTCCAGTTCAGCAAGCTACTTAAACATGTGCCTAGATTAAAACCTGTAAGTAGTATCGTTGAGTTCAAGTGCTACAAGTTAGGCTTGTGCTTAAATACCTATGTTACATACCAAGTCTTTGATTCTTTCAGGTCCCACTTCTCACTTGGTTGTAGTGAATAGTGGTGGCTACAGGGAGCTGGCTGCAGTCCTATGTCTGGCTGCTTGGTCCTAGCAGATGTTAGAGTTGCAGGAGGGCTGTGGCGCTTACCCCCTGCCCACCTCCCTAGCTCAACCCTGATAATCTCCCTTCATTCCACTTACACCTTGGAGCTTTACATGAGTAGAGATTCCTTCTACATAGGGGGATTTTTCCAGGGGGAATCCCTGGTCAGTTTAATTTCCCTTTGCACTGTATAGATGGTGCAAAATGAACTTAGTGGATAGTGAGTCTTTCTCTTAATGTTGCTTGTGATTCCTGTACAGTTTTGTAGACTCTTTTCGCCCACCTACCGACATGTAATCTGTACCACCTTCCTTGTCACCTGCTACATATAGAGGATTTCAGCCTCCAGGGCTGGCACTGTTTACCTGCATTAAATTGACTCTGACATTTAAGAAAAATAATAATCTGGAGTGTTATCACATAACTTTGGGGGGGCATTTAATTTCACTCTGAATATCAAGGTCTAATTCAGATGGGTCAGTGAGAGTTCAGCAACAAAAGTGATGTGAAGTGTGTCACAGCCTGGTCTCCCCACATCATTCATCCTCGAAATGCTACCAGTTTGCATCGCCTACTTCTCTTCTCCTGCCATAGATACGTTTGCACTTTATTCTAAACTAATCCTTCCCCTAACTGAAATGTAAGGCTACCGACCACCTCCTTTTCACGTCTCTTATCCAAACTCATTTCTACCACAGAACCTACAAGCAGCCACTTTTTAATAGTGAAGGGACAGTTGTAGGCGTTGATATTTATTTGTTATTACAAAACATAAAAGTTTTGAGCTTTCAGAACATTAGATGGACTTTCACAAGCACTTGCCTTAACTCCACTTCCATGGAAGTCGGTGGTCCCATTGATTAAACTGGGAGGAGAGCTAGGCCAACACTGTGTGCTTTTCAGAATCTGACCTGTTTATGTGTGTGTAATAAATGTGTCTATTTGATTTTGTCCCTCTCTCCCTTTATATTATTATTGGTATTTCAGGACGCACTAGGAGCCCCAGTCATGCACTAGGACCCCTTTGTGCTACACAGACACAGAACAAAAAGACAGTTCCTGCCCCAAGGAGCTTACAGTTGTTGCTCATCTTCTCAGATTGTAAACTTGTAAATCATGAGTGTAATTGCAGCTTGAGCAGACATGCCCGAGCTAGCTTTAATGAGCTACCTCGGCTGCTGGAACCGCCAAGCCCTGCACGCACTTCAGCACTGGAACCCTGAGGCATTATTCAGGCATCTTGCCCGCATGCACTGCTATGGCTTTACTTCTCTTCTAACCAAGCTAGCTAAATTTAAAGCTAACTCAAGTATGTCTACTTGAAGCTGCAATTGTAGCCCATGATTACAGTATAGACATACCTTGTGTCTACCACTATTACTGAACGGTGTTTAGTACAATGGGATCCCGAGTGAGGTCTTTTGGCTCTACTCTGATATAAATATATTATAAATCATATTACTCAGACATTACTCAGGCAAAGTTCTTAGTGAGAGTAAGAACTGAGCAAGAATGTTAGGACTGAATGCTGATTTATTAATTTTAGTACGCAAGTGCATTAGTGTTATGTAAATCATATTGATTAATGAAAAAAAGTTAGCTACGTTACTGCTGGCTACAAATTTTAAGTTTATATTGAGAGAAACTTTATTGATATCTTCTTTGATCAAAGGTTTTGTGTTGGTGAAATATATTTTCTACCGTTAAAATAAATAACATATTTTGGTAATAGAAAAATAACACTGTTTTTTCCAGCATGAAAATAATCCCAGCAGGAGTAGACATAGTGCACCACGCTAATTCCATTTTACTTTAATATAATGTGGAAACTTAATGTTGTTCATGAGATGTTACTACTGCATTGCCAAAACTGGATTTCTGCAAGAGCAAAGTGAGTGATGTAGTTACAAACATCATTATTAAAGTTTGCTGTAGTTCTCCAGCCAAACTGTAATAGTCATTATTTCTAAGATCTAGCTTTAATTATTTTAATTTTTTATGATTTCTAATGTTTTTAGTTATCTTTTGTTACACAACCATAATTTTTTTCTAATATTTTTGTCTCTAATGCAGTGAGCATTATTAAACAATTGGCATTACTTCACCTAATTGCTGAATGTGTGGTATTTTCTTACACAGAGACTAGGAAATACTGCAAATATATCACACAGATTTATCAGGCATATAGATGAACATGGCATTTGTAAAGGGAAATCATGTCTCACCAGTGTATTAGAGTTCTTTGAGGAAATCAGCAAGTATGCCGACAAAGGTGATCCAGTGGATAGCGTGTACTTGGACTTTCAGAAAGCCTTTGACAAGTTCCTTCGCTAAAAACTTTTAAGCAAAGTAAGCAGTCATGGGATAAGAGGGAAGGTCCTCTCATTGATGAGTAACTGGTTAATAGATAGGAGGCAAAGGGTAGGAATAAATGATCAGTTTTCACAGTGGAGCAAGGAAAATAGCAGGGTCCCCGGAGGATCTGTACTGGACTGTGCTGTTCATCATGTTCATAAATGATCTGGAAAAAGGGGTAAAGAGTGAGGCGGCAAAGTTTGCAGATGATACAAAATTACTCAGGATAGTTAAGTTCAGTGTTGACTGAAGAGTTACAAAGAGATCTCACAAAACTGGGTAACTGGGCAAGAAAATTACAGATGAAATTCAGTATTGATAAATACAAATATCAGAGGGGTAGCCGTGTTAGTCTGGATCTGTCAAAGCAGCAGAGAATCCTGTGGCACCTTACAGACTAACAGACATTTTGGAGCATGAGCTTTCGTGGGTGAATACCCACTTCGTCAAATGCATAAATAAAGTAATGCGCATTGTAAAACATAATCCAAAATATATGCAAAATGATGGAATCTAAATTAGCTGTTACCTCTCAAGAAAGAGATCTTGGAGTTACCGTGTATAGTTCTCTGAAAACATTTGCTCAGTGTGCAGCAGCAGTCAAAGAGACTTACAGAATGTTAGGAACCATTAGGAAAGGGATAGATAATAAGATACAAAATACATTGCCTCTGTATAAATCCATAGTATGTCCACGTGCGGTTCTGTCACACGCTGTCAAAAAAAGATATATTAGAATTGAAAAAAAAAGTACAGAGAAGGGCAACAAAAGTGATAAGGGGTATATAACAGCTTCCCTATGAAGAGAGATTAAAAAGATTGGGACTGTTCATCTTAGAAAAGAGAGGACTGAAGGGGGAAATAGTGGAGGTCTATAAAATCATGAATGGTGTGAAGGAAGTGAATAAAGAAGTGTTTTGTTAACCTTCTCACAACACATGAATCAATGAAATTAATAGGCTGCAGGTTAAACAAACAAAAGGAATTTGTTCTTCACACAATGCATAGTCAACCTGTGGATCTTTTTGCCAGAAGATGTTGTGAAGGCCAAAAGTATAACTGGGTTCAAAAAAGAATTAGATAAGTTAATGGAGGATAGGTCCATCAATTCATATTAGCCAACATGGTCAGAGATGCAACCTCGTGCTTTGTCTGGATGCCCCTAAGCCTCTGTCTGGATGACAGGGGATGGATCATTCTGTAAATTGTCTGTTCTGTTCACTCCCTCTGAAGCATCCAGCACTGGCCATTGTCAGAAGACAGGATATTGGTCTAGATGGACCACTCTCCTGACCCAGTATGGTCATTCTTACAATAGGAGATGCTGCGGGGATGACAGTTGTTTACAGTAGAAGGGAGACCACCCAGTGCATGGCTTTGTGTGAGCTGTGCAAAGAAAGTGACTGACTGACTACATTTGTACTGTTGACGAATTGAAGGCCTGGTGATATTCAATGTGGAAACAAGAATTGGTGAAACAACAAAGGGAGAAGCCAAGAGGATTAAAGATAATAGGGGCAAAACAGCAGGAGGAGAAGAGGAAATAATATTTGAGGCATGGAGCTTTAATAGGTGGAAGTTAGGTATGTCACCAGAGTTACGGGCACTCTATATTTGAACATAGTATGGTAAGTATTCAGTAAGGGCCAGATTCTAATACCTTTACTCATGTTGAGTAATACTCAAGTAGCCTATGATGGGGTGTACAAGGCCCGCCAGTCCTCCAACACCTTGCCTAAGGAAAGAGGAAGCGAAGGTGGGTTTCCAGCTCTACGTATGGAGGCTGCACGGAAGCAGCCAATCAGAGCCCTGCAGGCTTAGGTCAAAGTAGCTGCAGGGCCTTAGCAGGTCAATTCTTGGCTGGAATCAGTGGAGCAAGGAAGGGTGCTCCTCTCTGTCCACAGGAGCTCAAGAGGCTACATTTGCTTAAGCTGAGAAAGAGGACCCTAAGACAAGGGGGAAGATAAAGGGACCAAATGGGAAGAGACCCAGGAAAGCGGAGGCAACTAATTGAAGAGAGCAGTAGGTCGCTGCTGTTCATAGGGTCCCTGATTGGAACCTTGAACCGGACAGATCTAGGTTCCCCCACTGGCTACTGGCAAAGTGGCCTTTAAGCCCTGCGAGTGGTAAGACTCATTTAGAAGCCCAAGTGAAGGGCTGGATTTAAAGGGCCCAGAATTGAGGCTGAAGACCCTGGTGAAAGCAGACAGTTTATTGAACTCTTTGCTACCCTAGAAGGGGTTCATTTTTATCTGTGACTGGGCCAGAGGGCCGAGTCACTGAACATTCAACAAGTGAGATTGACAACCTACAGGAAGCTCCAGGAGCAGGAAAAAGCCTCCAATACTGCATGTAGCACTTCTCAAAGGGTGAGGAACATACTTAGTACGAGTAAGGGTTTCAGAATCTGGACTCAAGCAAGTATGTCACCACACTCACCTACCTAGTTTCTCTGGTTTTAATATGCTTTTTGTTTTTCATGCCTATTGATTTTGGTTTCCTTAAAGGGCAACAGGAACAAATATTTCTTAGACTGGAAGGCTAGCTGTTAAACCAAATTTATGAAACTCTTTCTCTACCAGGGGAATATTGATCGATTGAACTGTGAGTTAATAATGTTCAGTTTTACCTGTGCACATGATGAATAAATGAGATCACCATGGTGTCTTCTTAACTTTATAAAGATGGAAGTTTGATCTGCTTTCATAAAGGAATCATTTAATCTTTTTTTTTTTTTTTTGAAACTGTTGCTCCACTTAAAATTTCAACCAGGTACCAAGGCCTTCTGCTGTTGAAGATAGCAACAGAAGGTCCTTTTTCACTTTGTCAGTGAAACTACCTTTCTCTCTATTGTATAAAAACAATATCCAAGCTCAGGGAGGCAAGTTAGGAAATCTATTTGCAGCTGATGGCTTGGGCTTGGTATGCCTCTAACAGGTAAAAAAGATGCCTTTAAATTTCTGTGTGATGAAATCATACATGGAGACAGATTATGAAATATTTTTGACTGATGAGACAGGCTCTAGTTGTAGTTGTTTGCATTTGTGGCAAACTCTAGAATACCTGGTCAGAGATTGGAGCACCATTGTGTTAAGCACTGTACACACGTACAACAAAAACACAAGTGGCTGTTCCAATGGGCTTATGATCTTATGAGACCAAATCAAATATAAAAGATGTTGGCATCCCTGTCAATAATCCTAGGAAGAAGAAGGGGTCTACAGCAAGAAAACTCATACCAAAGAGGAGTTTGTGAATAAACTGAGCTTGATAGTGAAGTGTTACAGGTACAGAATAGTCCATTGGTTCTCAAATGGGGGGTCACGACCCCCTGAGGGGGTCGCAGCCCGGTTATGCGGGGGGTCGCAAGCCCTGACCTCAGCGTGTGGCTGCAAGTTGCGAGCCCTGACTCCTGTGCCAGGCTGTGAGCCCCGACCGCAACGCATGGCTGCGAGCCCCGACCCCTATGTGGAGCTGCAGGACTGCGAGCCCCGACCTGGGCACGCGGCTGTGAGTCCTGACTCCAACCCCTGTGCCGGGCTGTGAGCCCCGACCCCGACAGGGACGCATGGCTGCGAGCCCTGACCCCTGCGCTGGGCTGTGAGCCCTGACCCCGAGCTGTGATCCCCGACCCCGACAGGGACGCATGGCTGCGAGCTCTGACCCCGACAGGGACACATGGCTGCGAGCTCCGACCCTGGCACTAGGCTGTGAATCCCGACCCTGACAGGGACGCATGGCTGCGAACCCTGACCCCTGTGCTGGGCTGTGAGCCCCGACCCCAGGCTGTGAGCCCCGACCCTGACAGGGACGCATGACTGCGAGCTTCGACCCCTGCGCTGGGCTGTGAGCCCCAACCCCGAACTCTGAGCCCCGACCCCGACAGGGACGCATGGCTGCGAGCCCTGACCCCTGCGCTGGGTTGTGAGCCCCGACCCCGAGCTATTAGCCCCGACCCCAACAGGGACACATGGCTGCGAGCTCCGACCCTGGCACTAGGCTGTGAGCCCCGACAGGGACACATGGCTGCGAGCCCTGACCCCTGCGCTGAGCTGTGAGCCCCGACCCCGAGCTGTGAGCCCTGACCCCAACAGGGACGCATGGCTGCGAGCTCCGACCCTTGCACTAGGCTGTGAATCCCGACCCTGACAGGGACGCATGGCTGCGAGCCCTGACCCTAGTGTGCAGCTGCGAGCCCCGACCCCAGCACGTGGCTGTGAGCTCCGACCCCGAGCTGCAAGCTCTGAGCCCAACAGAGACGCATGGCTGTGAGCCCCAACCCCGGTCTGTGAATCTTGACCCCGATCCCGGTGCATGACTGCAAGCCTCAACCCCAATGCATGGCTGCGAGCCTCGACCCTGAGCTGCGAACCCTGACCCGGCACCGGGCTGTGAACCCCAACCCCGACAGGAATGCATGGCTGTGAGCCTCAACCCCTGCGCCAGTATATGAACCCCAACCCCAACCCTGGTCAGGAGCAGGGCTGTGAGCTCCGGCCAGGCACGGTGCTGCGATCTCTGACCCCGACCCCCGCATGGGGCTGTGAGCCCCGACCCCAACCCTGGCCAGGAGTGGAACTGCAATCCCTGAGTCCGACTGCCACATGGGATTGCAAGTCCTGACCCCAACCAGGAGAGAGGCTGTGAGCTCTGAGCTGGGGCATCCAGGACGCTGTGAGCCCCATCCCTGTACTGGGGTTGTCAGGCGGAGCCCAGCCATGCAGAGGTTTATTACTTGCTTCAGGTCATTAATTGCTGTCAAGTATGAAAATAAAATTCTACTTAAAAATAACTTTTCCACTTATATTTAATTTGATAAAAATGTGTTTGTCTTAATTTAAAAGCAGTGAGAAAAGGTAAATTCATTTTAAGTACTAGAGTTTAAATTTAGTATTTAATATAGTGTTAAATATTAAAAATGTGTTTTTAATTTCTTGGGGAGGGGTTGCATTCAGAGGCTTGGTATTCAAAAGGGATCACCAATACAAAAAGTTTGAGAACCACTGAAATAGTCAAAAGTAGCTTTTGGAGTCATTCTGCTGACTGCAGGCAATGGGAAGATGACTAGTATATAGATATCTTTGCTGATACGGGGCAGGAGAAGGAGAAGTTGCCTCATTTCAGGTGTGGCTTTTTGCTTTTCTGATATTGCATTTATATACAGTAGAACCTCCGAGTTACGAGCATCTCAGGAATGGAGGTTGTTCTTAACTCTGAACAAAATGTTATGGCTGTTCTTTCAAAAGTTTACAACTGAACATTGACTTATACAGCTTTTGTACTATGCAGAAGAAAAATGCTGCTTTTAACCATCTTAATTTAATTGATACAAGCACAGAACGTTTCCTTACCATGTCAGATCTTTTTTATAACTTTCCCTTTATTTTTTTTAGAACTTTACATTTAACACAGTCCTGTACTTTGTTTTTTTTTGTCTCTGCTACTGCCTGATTGCGTACTTCCGGTCCCAGTGAGGTGTGTGGTTGACTAATCAGTTTGTAACTCTAGTGTTTGTAAGTCTGAGATTCTGCTGTGAGGGGCGGCTCTATGTTTTTTGCTGCCCCAAGCACGGGAGTCAGGCAGCCATTGGCGGCGTTTCTGTGGGAGGTCCGCCACGGTCACGCGGATTTGTCAGCGGTTCTGCTGGAGGTCCGCTGGTCCTGCGCCTTCGGCATACCTGCCGCCGAAGCTGTGGGACCGGCGAACCTCCCGCAGAAACACCGCCGATGGCTGCCTGACTGCCACCTGCACAGTGACCGGCAGGCCGCCCCCTGCAGCTTGTTGCCCCAGGCACGTGCTTGCTGCACTGGTGCCTGGACCACCCCTGTCTACTGTATATGTAGGTAAATAGATCTATTAGCACATAAGACTACTATCCCTAAAATTAAGTTGTTTTCCCTGTAAAGCCCAGAAGTGTTGGTGATTTGAGGGGGACAGAGGGAAGTGAGTACGGATGTACAGGGACAAAATAGGCAAGGGGGAAAAGAATGAAATCTTATTTCTGTAGAACAAGGAACCAAGAGGCAGATGAAAGAACATAAGAACGTACATAAGGAAATAACTATAATTTTTAAGCTAAAAGGTTCAATAAATATAATATAAATTGTATGCTGTCAGGGTCTGTGAAAGATAAAATCCCAGTTAAATAATTCAAAGCTGGCTTCTCAGCGCTGTGTATTTAAACTGGGATGGAGTGGGAGTGGAACATACTACTTTTTAATGCAAAGCGTCAAATATTTGGTAATGCAGCACATCTGGTAGTTAGGTTGACACAGAATTGATGTAATGGTGACCCAAGTCACATTTTAAGAACCCTTGTCTTCACATTCACCTGCTCTTATTAGCTAGCAAAGTTTAAAGGGAAGAATCACAATAATAGAATTCACATCTATTAAATATGGTTTTTATTGAACAGTTTTAATAAGTGAACAAAAAACATCATATTACTGCATTACAATTCAGACAACAAAGTGCATGGGGAATTTTTTCAGCTGGAATGAATTTCTTGAAGCAATATTGTAATACAGCTCCGGGTGTGCTAAATATAGGTTTTCACTTAATGGGTGGATGAGATCCCACTATGCAGAAAAAAGCAGAGCAGTATTTTTCTTCCATATTGAACAGAAGTTTTGATTTGTGGTTCTTGATGTTGAAGGCAAAATAATACAGTTATACATCAGGTTCTGAAAGGCCATCAGTCCTCCGTAAGGCTCTAAATCAAGAAAACATCATTTTAACACATGCTTAAATTCATCCCTATTCAGCAAACCATTTAAGTATGTGCTTAACTTAAAGCACGTCTGACTGCTTTGAATAATGATGCACTGCCGAATTAGGGCCCGAGGACATAAGGACCTGATATCCATCGCTATTCTTGTCCCATATGAAGTCCATGATTAGTTTATTGACTACTTATTGTAAGAAGATTTTGAGAAGTACAGTAGACTGTCAAACGCAAAGCTGTGTTCATCATTGCAATTTCTAGTCTACATAAAATGGAGTGCAGGAGGTTCTGTCATTTTACAGCCATTCAGTCACTTGTTTCAACAAGATATTGATGTCTCTTCCAACAGATATCAGGGAAAGACAAGTGTCTGATGGCCTCCAGTAGCAGAGGAGACAGATCTAGAATGGAAAGAGTTTATATAGTGAGTGGATCTTGAAAAAAGAGTAAACAATGTGATGGCAAAGTTGACGGGCGCGCCGGGCTCTTTTAAATTGTTGGCCTCAAGGAAGCTGCCCTCTGCTGGCTCTTACTGGTACGCTGGACCAGACTGGCTTACTTTCACCTCTGCCACTCCACCCTAGAGCCCAGACTCCTGTCCCCCTCTGCCCCCGCTCACCCCCGAGCTCTGGGATTCAGGGGAAGAAATAGCCTGATATTCAGTCCCAGGCTTGTACAGAATTTCTTGCGCGCTGCCTTCTCCTTTCCTCAGGGCATGCTGGGAACTGCAGCTGCCAGGAACCCTCTGACTCAGTGGTTCCCAAACTTGTTCCGCCGCTTGTGCATGGAAAGCCCCTAGCGGTCCGGGCCAGTTTGTTTACCTGCCTCATCCACAGGTTCGGCCAAACGCGGCTCCCAGTGGCTGCGATTTGCTGCTCCAGGCCAATGGGGGCTGCAGGAAGGACGGCCAGCACACCCCTCAGCTCACGCTGCTTTCAGCAGCTCCCATTGGCCTGGAGCAGTGAACCAAGGCCACTGGGAGCCGGAATCGGCCGAACCTGCAGACGCTGCAGGTAAACAAACCAGCTCGGCCCGCCAGGGGTTTTCCCTGCACAAGCGGCGGAACAAGTTTGGGAACCACTGCTCTGACTCCCTCTCTCTCCCAGTGTCTTCTATGTGCAAGCTGGGCTCTGCCAGGTCCAGTGACCCCTTGTGGCGGCTAGCAGCACTGCAGCCCATTTCTCTGGTGGAAAGGAAATTCTGCAGGTACAATGTTAATTTCTGCTATGTTCCACATTGCACAGTGGTGCAGGATTCCCCCAGGAGCATAACTCGAATGGAGTAGCATGACTGGACAGTTTTAGATATTTGTTAACTGTGGCTAACTTAAAATGTATACTCTCCACCCCCAGAGTAGCCTACTCCATCCATTAACAGAAACCAACAATCTTTTTAATTGGATTATTTGTTGTTCGCTCTTTTGACTAAGCTGTACCTTAATTAACAATTTTCTTTTTTTATCTCCATCCCATTTTCTGTTCTCCTATTTCTGTGCGCCATTTCTCTTGCATTTATTATTTACTTTTACTCTGTGTTTCCCGCTTTTTCTTTAAGCATTCACACACTCATTGTGTGCCTGGGGTGCAATCCCATACTCTGAAACTAACTCAGAATATGAGTGCTGAATGTGATCTGAAAGGAGTAATTACTGATTTTGGCATCCATGCAGGATGTATTTATTAAGTAAAGACTGGGGGTGGATGGGAAATCTATACAAGAAGTGAACAAATGATTCTAATGTACCCCATTAAAGCATTTCAAAATATACTATGGGGAAAAATTATGCATTGGCTGAGGGATTGGATTTACTCTAATAGGTCCTTTTAATCTCTAGTTGGACTTGGTAGTCACTTTCTTTAACATGTTTAAGTTTCCAAGCAACTTTCAGATGGAGATCTTTCAATTTGAAAGGCAGGCTATCTTGGGTTGTTTTTCAACAAGGTGCCACTTGAGTTGGGTTTGTTCAGGAATTCATCTACTGTGGTATTCCAGTCTCCTTCTAAGAAAATTGGAATATCTGATTTTTGTTTTGAAATTTCAGTGAAAGTAAGTTGCCATTTAGGGTCACAGATGGATTCCAGAATAAGATGCTTGTTGGAAAATATATTCTGTAGTGATAAGGAGAACCAGACGTTTTACTCTGGTCCTGGGGATACCGTGGTTAATATATTTCATGCTGCTAAATGTTAGTGAGGGACTAAAAATGACCAGATTTAGCAAATGCAAGCCATGTATAATCTAGTGTCAGAAAACAAAATCAAATCAATTGATCAGCCAAAAATGTTTAAAAACAAATCATAACTGTGTCTGAAATCAGAGTACTCATCTTACATTTTCTTTATTTTGGGTTAGACTGTAAGTTTACATTGTGCCCAGAGTGAAAAATGTCATCCGTGACAATTTAGAATCTGTCTATACAAACTATATGAATTCTGGTTGATATTATGATTGGGGGTGCCCCCCAGAAATTTTTCACATAATACACACAACTGATCTCCCTCGTGTCCACTCCTCAGAGCTCCCCACCTCCCCTCTCCTGAGTAGCTCTTCTATGCAGGCACTCACTTCAGCTCTACCTGCTTCTAGCAGGTCTGTAGGCCGTCACTGAGCAAGTCCTGTGGGCAGAGTGGGGGGGCACACGGGCTGTTGGAAGTGCAGAGGAGCCAGGCAGGCCTCTGGGAGGTAGCTCTGCTGGATGAGCTGGCCCCACAGCAGCGGCAAGAAGGAGCAGCACTGGTTGCCCAACGGCCCATTCAAGTTTAGCCCCAAACTCCTTCACATGACAGTGGGGACAAAACTGAATGAATGGTATTACAACGTGGTGAAGGGGCTGCAGCGTTAAGATCACAAGAATGACCATACTGTGTCAGACCAATGGTCCATCTAGCCCAGTATCGTGTCTTCTCACAGTGACCAGTGCCAAATGTTTCAGAGGGAGTGAACAGAACTTTGTCAAGTGATCCATCCCATTGTCCAGTCCCAGCATCTGGCAGTCAGAGGCTTAGGGACTCCCAGAGCGTGGGGTTGCATACCTGCCCGTCTTGGCTAATAGCCATTGGTAGACCTATTCTCCATGAAAAGGATAAGTGGGCCAAACATGAGTGGGCAGTCGGGTGGCCTGCCCAGCCCTCACCCCTGTTCCAACAGGCTGAAATCTGGGCACCCTTGCCAGTGGTAAACACCATGCAAATAGCTGAGGGCTAGTAACATATGAAGTGTTACTATGAAAACTGCTGTATCCCAAATGCCTCTCTGTATGTATCTTTATTAGACTGCAAACTCCATTTTGAATGGGGGTGGGGACTAGTTGCCTTCTCTAGTTGTCCTTTCAACTCCGTGTTGGAAGAAGGTTCCAACAATGGTAGGGGACACAGGCCTAACAATAGAGGGTCATTGAATTTAAGCACTTAACTATGGAAATATGACTACTGTACACAATAGACTGGCTCCCAGCCAGGGTCACTGGTTTAACAGAGGAGAAGTCACCTTGAAAATGAAGTCACCTAGCCAGGGTTTATGCTCACCTGGGGAGGCCAAGCAGGACATCATCTGACAGAGGGACTAAAAGTTATATAAGGAGCTGATCTATGTGGGGTCTTTGGCCATTTGATCTCCAACTGAAGAGAGAGAAGCAACCCAGCATGTAAGTGAAACGCCAACAGACCCCGGTTATTGGCGGGTGGAATCAAACCTGGGACCTCTGGAGCTTAGTGCATGAACCTCTTCCGCATGAGCTAAAAGCTAACTGGCTGTTAGCTAAGGCTGCAGAGCAGACTCATTAATATCTCTCTGTAAGTGATCTTGGTGCCACTAGATGGAACAGAACTCCACACCCAGAAGGTGTGTGGGTTACATAGGGGCCTTCATGAGGCTGGGCCTCTGCCTGCTTTCCTGAGCCCATATTCCCCCTCCTGCCTCCTACAAGAAGTCTTGAGGGTAGGGTAAGCTAGTAAGGGGCATTGCCATTAGGATGTTTGTTTTCTAAATTATTTGTGCTCTCTTGTGCTTTATATGATTGTGTTAGACTCTGGGCAAAGTGTGTGGTAAATGGTTTACAATTACCACAAGCCTCCAGAGGGAGTTAAACTGTAAACCAGAAGACTCATACATTGGGGAGAGGGCTTGTTTAAGCATGGGGGAGTCTGAAATATCAGCACTGAGGCAAGGGGCTTAGCAACTGGACAGGAGGTCCCAGATCTCGGGATGGGATTGTAGACAAAGGATCTGTACCCCAGGAGCATGCTTAGGGACCCCAAAGACCAGGGCAATGTCTGGACCCCATTCAGGCCCCAGCAGACTTAAAAAAAAACCCTGGGATCTAGAGCTTGGATTTCCCTCATGGTAGTGTGGTGGGTGGATCTGTGACAGCATCTAGGTGCACTGCCCTAGGAGCACACTAGAGAAGAAATTGTGATGCTTGCTTCAGCAGGGAAATACTCTGCTACTGGTCTGTAATAGTAGCAGATTATTTTCCTCTCCATTCTGTCTCAGCTCTGCTGGTCAACATATTCAAGTGTGGAATCAAAGCCTGCTCATTCACTAGGTCTGTCTGACCCCTCCCCACGCACCATCTGATGGGAGTGGTGGGCTTGAAATAGCTGCTCTTCCCCCACCTATGCTGAGTCCATCCTCAGAAATAGCTCATTAGGGTTGCCAACTCTGACTGAAGCTATTCCAGGAGATTTTTTTTCACAACATGACATAATGTCATTTTCTTAAAATATCCTATTAAAATCTCCTGGGTTGCTTTCAATAGGGGTGGGGTTGATGCCAATACCTGGAGACTCCAGGCCAAGCCTGGAGGACTGGCAGCCCTATAGCTCGTGCAGAGAATAAGAGGCTGCTGAACTTCCCGAGTGGGTGCATAGACAATCTTGCTTTTCACAAATATGTTTTCATAAATGCTGTCAACGTTGAGAGTTTATTTTTTCCATTAAGGATGAAGTTAGTTTGCTTTTAAAGTTTGCTTGATGGAAATCCTGAATGGCAATTAAAATCACAGATAGTGGGAGCATTCCATCATACTTGTAGCTGTTTGTCTTCATTGTGTCAGAAATCAATGATGCTGCTATGGAAAACAACATAAAATGAAGAAATAAAAAGTCAGTCAAAACCTAAAGTTATTGCATGTTGCACTGAATTATTAAACAATCTAATTTTAAAACTTCACAAATACCATCAGCACTGAAACATCTCAATTTCATCTGCAAAATCAGGTAATAGATGTAGAATAAACTCAGCAACAAAACACTTTCAGTAGTTTTAACTTTAATTTGTGATTTTATATGCATGTTCTCTTCAAGTTCAAGACACCTGTAGACAAGTTGTGGTGAAATGGATATAAAGTCTTGGAGTATTGGCAGGATGTATTTAAGAAATCAGTGGAAGGAGAGTGGTATTTGAAGTACTACTTAATAGAGAAAAACACTATGAATGCAGGACTAAATTCAGTCCTGGCATTAACAGGTGCAAAGCCCCTTCAGAGCTAACCAGGTTCTGGTAACTAGTGAATCCCATCCTTGGCTTATGGATCACTAGTGACCCAGGTTGGACTTGCTGCTGTTCTGCAGACACCTGACTGATCAGATGATGCTAGCTTTCCTCCTTGTTTCCTGTTCCCAAATCACAGTAAAGGCATCTAACAATATCTATCACACAAATAGACTTTGCTCTGCTTTGCTCTGCGTCAAGCAAAGTTAATATGTGGCGTGTATAGGCACCGACTCTGGGGCTGGAGCTACAGGCACCAACTTTCCAGTCTGCTGAGGGTTGCTCACTGCTCAATCCCTGGCTCTGCCACAGGCCCTGCCCCCACTCCATGCCTTCCTGCGCCCTCCCCTGAGTCTGCTGTGCCCTCGCTTCTTCCGCCTCTCCCCCGAGCCTCCTGCACACCACGAAACAGCTGATCGGGAGGTGCGGGGAGGGAAGGGGAGGTGCTGATCAACTGCCGGTGGGTGGAAGGTGCTGGGGATGGGAGGAACTGATGTGGGGCTGCTGACGTATTACTGTGGCTCTTTGGCATGTTGGTAAATTCTGGCTCCTTCTCAGGCTCAGGCTGGCAACCCTTGCTCTAGAGCCTTGTGGTGGCTCCCATAGTCTTCACGAGGGATCATGGCTATGTGGCCATGTGTCCTGCTTGCCACCTGCCAGTGGAGGAAGCCTCAGAAAAAATTGTTGTCCTTGTTTATCTTCTCCTTTTCCGTGTGGGTGAGTGGGAGGATGAGTGATGTCTGTCCTAAAAGGGGGATTAATATTAAGAAAAATGACATGAGCCAATAATGTTCTGTTCAACTATCTCTTCCTTTTTGCCCAAGAATTACATTTGTTAGCTAAGAATTCAGTGAAAACCCTGAAACCAGGAAAAGAAAAGCACTTTCTCCCTGAATGAATGTTCATTTGACTTCTGATTTTCAGATATCCTAATTTTAACTGTTTTGTTTTCTTTGACTTTTTGCACATAAAAGGGAGATTTTGATCGTATCTTTTAAATTGCCTTTATACAACGCAAAGCAGCACTCTAGAATCAGGGCTGCTGCTAAATGTTATTGCAGCAGGTAGCAGCTCCCCCTAGCTAGTTGCAAAGCTTTTGAAGCCCAGTATAACCCCTCCTCACAGAAACCTCTCTTTCTCAAATACCATGAAATATCCCTTCGGGCTTGTCTACACAAACATTTTGTTCACAGTGGCGGCAAGCTGGGCTGTGAATCTGCTCCACACTAGCCCAGCTGTCCATTTGGACCCTGATGTTGTGCATTAACAGTTCCTTAGTGCACTTTGATTTAGTTCCTTTTCAAAGCGGAGTAGATAAAAGAGCACTATAGAACTGTTAGCGTATGCCAGCAGGCTCCACATGAACAATTACTGCGTGGTAGGCTAGTGCAGTGCAGGGTAGATTTCCAAACTCTACAAACTAAATGTGCAAGTAGCCAGACCTTCCTCAAATACAAATGCAGAACAGAGAACTCTGATTAGAAAGAAATGGAGGGAGGGGAGAGGAAAAAATGGTAAGACTTGCAGATTGATGGCTTCCTTCACAGAAGCTCAATTTACAAGGTGCCACCAGAATCCCTCTTTCTCTGAGATGTCTACTTGGCTGCAATCAGCTCTTCCTGGTAATGTCCTACGATAACTGCAAGCAGACTGAGATTGGACAGAACTGGTAGGCCAGTAGCATTGAAAGGTATCTGAGCATGGCGTTCTGTGTAACCCACCGAGCTAGCTTGTTGCTCCTTGTGTCACCCTATTCGCTTATAAACAACAACTCTGCACTGTTGTTTATTCACATGTGCGCTACCTTGAGTTTGTTGCCCAAGACCTAAAAGCCCGGAGGAACAATTGTACTGCCTTCAGCTCAAGGAATTTGATGTGGAAAATCAGTTCCCAATAGATCAGGTTCCTTGGGATCATATAGACATACCTGTGCTAGCTCTCATTGAGCCAACGTGCTAACAATAGTGTCGCTGCGGCATGAGCTAGCTTAAAGTACAAACCAGCTTAAACCCTGTGGATATGTACTGTGCAGGGCTAGCCCATACCACTTGCTGCTGCCCATGCGACCAGGACTGCATTACTATATTTAGCATGCTAGCTCAATGAGAGCTAGCGTCAGCCTGTCTAACCAAGCGGGGAATCATACCTCCTAATTTCAACTAGGCATATTATACTTGCGATCTGCATTGATTTCCAATTAGTTTCTGGTCACAATTCAAGACGTTTTGATCCTATTAAAGCACCCATTGATTTGGAACTTACGGTCTGACCAGGCAATGTGCTTAATATTTGATACTTGACCAGTCCCATTTACTTCAGTGGAACAATCTATGCCTAAAGTTAGGTATGTACTTGAGTATTTTGCTGAACAGGCTTAACAGAGGTAAGATGTGTTTATTGACTCTGAAAGGGTAATTGGGAAAGGAGGATTTCACGACTCATATAAATAGAGATGAAGGGGTCGGGTTAGTGAAGCAGAAGACAGTGTTTTTTTTGCTGAAGATTTTAATGAAAAACTTTTCAGTTTTTTTACCAGGTTCGTTCATAATTTTTTTTTTACTATTTATGCACAATGAGTGATGTATAGGCACATCTTAAAATATAAATAAATATGAGGAAAAAGTTGAATAAGAATATATTTGATTTTATAGGCGCTATCAGTTTTCATCCTGAGTCCCTTCCGCTTCACAGATTTTAGTAGATGGCAGAATTTTGCCTTTGACAGGGCCTTAAAACATCTCCTAGAACTGAAATTGTGTGTGTGGGAGAGAAAGTGTTTTTGGCTGATATTTGTCAGCTTTTGGCCAATATCTTGATTTTTCAGCTGAAAACACAAAAATGTCCATGAAAAACATCAACAAAAATATTTTTCTATTTTTGTCAAATTTCCCTGGGGGAAACCAACTCTAGTTTATAATGATGTACGTGGTGTTTTTCCTGCCCTCCTGGAACACCATATAGCAGTTCATTGATTCAGTATTGACTTTGAGGGAAAGATGTGATTTACTAAATCAGTAACAAAACTGTGCAGCATCCTGGCTTTTATTTCATGGTCTCCCATTTAACTATTTGATCAATCCTGCCCCTGTTTGGCTTGTGAGATATCAAGACTTCACAACTCCCAGTGCAATAACTGCAGGAGGAATTCAGTAGTTTTGCAAAAGAACCCAGAATTGCCTCACCAGAAGTACATTGTTGTCTTTTGCTCTAGGCACCAACATGGCGTATAGAAGTGGACCTTCAACTACAGTACTCATGACATATATTTGACAGATGTGATTTTTTTAAATTGCCCATTTGAATGATGTTTATATAAAACATCTGCAACTGATAAGACGTTTTCTTTTTGCACGTGTAAAATTTTAAAATAGCAACCATCATTTTGTTTAGAACACTTGTTAAAAACAAAACTTGTTCAGAGGCTGAAATGGCGAATGCAAAGTTGTAAATGCAATTCCAGACACAGTCATAACTATTGGCTCAATCCTGTGTAGTCCTGAGTGCTTGTCTGTGATGCTGCTCTCATTTCCCACTGACTTACAACAGCATGAGTGCACACTTGTAACTGCTGGTTAGGAAAGAACCTTATATCTTATTAATTTGGTTGATATTACAGCGTAACCTGAGCACAGATGGTATGCTTAATCATGGTTATTTCAAGCCCTGTGCAGCACTGAAAATATAGGGATAAATGTTGTACAATTAAATATCAGTGACAAGATTAGACATTTTTACTTGTAGATGAATTAGCTTAAAATATACTTACTTTAAATGGTCAAAAGTAGACATTATAGTGACATTAGTGTTTTGCTGCAGAGCAGAAAATTACATGGATTTACAGTATGGGGCGGATTTTGCATGGAGAGCTGGAGCAAAAGAAATCCATGGATTCTGTGTCTGTATTCTCATAACTTCTGTAGAACTAAGCAAAAATGTGCAGAAAACATAAATGCACAATTCTAAGGACTTCCATTGCTCCTGATCACTAGTATTATTACTTTAATGATAAGGCAAAGAACTTGTTAGTCATTGTTGTAGCAAACAATCCAAGCAATTTTGTGCATTTCTATCATATAGTTTTAGGTATAAATGTCACATTTTCAAGTCACTAATTAGGTAGGGGTTGTCTTACATGTAGATTATTTCAGTAGGTTAATTATGGTAACTAGGTTACCAAATCAATAAATGAATGGGGGAGATAGATGTTAACAGCTATGCTTAGAAAAAGATGGCATGAGAAAGTTGTGGGGCAATATGAGGAGATGGGATAAACTCTCATAACTGGGAGAGTTAATTATGTTTGTTAATTTCAACATCCCTAAAAGGCCCTTCTTGTAAGAGAATTGAATACATAGTATTGCAATTCACTGCTCTACAGCCAAAATGCTTCTGAAATAAATGTAGTCAAACTTTACTAATTCTGGGTCACTGAGAACGAAAATGATGCTTAAAATTGTTGATTGGCTCTAGTTTAGCTGTTGGGCTCCAGACTACAGCAGTGGAATCTCCTGGCATAGTGGATGTAGGTGTTTCATGTGTCCGTGACCGTCAAAAGGATCTTGTCTCATCTTCTTCATGGAAGGTGATCTTGTACCCTGCAACAACATCGATGGTGTGATGGCAGCCCTCAACATCGTTCACGATCCAGATGAGTGGAGACTGTTCATTGCTTCATTGAAGACAAGTCTTAAAGCTGTTTTGCTGCATAATGGCAATGTTTTGCCATCAATTCCAGTTGGTCATGCAGTCCGTATGAAGGAAACCTATGACAACAATGAAACAACTTTTAGGGGCAAAACTATGACCAGCATCAGTGGCAGCTTGGTGGCTATTTGAGGTTGTGTCTCTCTTGCTTGGTCTGCAGACTGAATACACAAAGTACTTGCTGTGGTTTCTCTGCAATGGTGATACTCGTGCAAAGAGATTCCACTACATCAAGAAGATTGGCCACTCCGACAGTCATTGGACCTAGGGGAAAAGTGTTGAGCATCCACCACTTGTTGAATCAAGGAAGATTTTGTTAAATACCCTGTACACATCAGCTCGGTCTGATGAAGAACTTTGTCAGCCATTGACAAACACCAAAGCAGCTTTCAAGTACCCTGTGGAAAATTCCAAGGTTTAAGTGAAGCTAAGATAAAGGAAGGTGTCTTTGTTGGTCCTCAGATTGTGAACTCTTCGAGAGATGCATTGACCCATGCACGTTGTTGAAGGAAAAGACAGCATGGAAAGCCTTCCAGTTAGTGGCAATAAATTTTTTCAGAAACAAACAAGTGCAGACAACTACAGGTTGTGTGGAAAACCTCCTCAAGCATACAAAAGCCTGGTTGCACGTCCACTTAAAGATACATTTTTTGCACTCTCATCAGATTTTTTTTCCACTGAACTGCGGAGCAGTGAGCGACTAGCACGGGAGCGATTTCACCAGGACATTGCAAACAAGTGAGAAATGCTATCAGGCAAACGGAGCCCATCAATGCTTGACAGACTATTGCTGGATAGTGACAAGAGATGCTCCATTTAATGAATACAAAGGACAAGCAAGAAGCGCCGAGTAGACACTGAATAGGACTAAACTATGTACATAATAGTTTTTTGCCTTTTGTTGCATAATAAATTATTATATAACTCTTTTGCTGATTTTTAAAGTGTTACATAAACAGGACAGTGAAATATTATCATGTAAAGCAACCAAACAATGAAAAACCTGGGTTTACAATTATGATTAAAACTCTACTACTTACACAATATACATAAACAATAAAATGTAAAAACTTAAATATCTTAGAAACAGTAGCCAATCAGTTGTTTTAATTTTGTCATATATTGAATTCAGCACAATCCAAATACATAATAAAATACCACATTTTATCTATGAAGCAGATACTTCTCAAAATTGTGGACCATGTGATTACAAGACATGATTCCGTTAAGTTTGTATTCCTGGGCTGGTTGTGGTTAGAAAAACCTATTCTCTTTACTTATGGCCTTACCTTATCTTTTGTTCAGAGCAGCATAGCTGAACATGCTGTACATGTACAGAATCTTTTTTTCCACATGAATGTGCAATATATTGAACACCCAAATTATGATCTGTCGGTTGCTGCCTTTCTCCTACAAGGTGCATGACTTTTTTGTCTTGGTCCAGCTGGATTCATTTTCCTTGTGGGTATCATTTGTTCTATGTGTTCTGTTGCCTTGCCACGGTCACAGAATGTATGTAGTGGTGTCCCCCAGGATCCGTACCAATCCCAGTCCTAGTTAACATATTCATAAACAATCTGGAAAAGGAGTAAACAGTGAGATGGCAAAATTTGCAATGATACAAAACTACTCAAGATAGTTAAGTCTCAAGGCAGACTGCAGAGAGCTACAAAAGGACTCACAAAACGAGTGAGTGGCAACAAAATGGCAGAGGAAATTTAATGTTGATAAATGCAAAGTGATGCACATTGGAAAACATAACCTAACGTATTACAATACAATGATGGTGTTTAATTTAGCTGTTACCACTGAAGAAAGAGACTTGGAGTTATTGTGGACAGTTCTCTTGAATCACCACTCAATTGCAGGCGGCAGTCTAAAAAGCGAACAGAATGTTGGGAATCATCAAGAAAGAGATAGATAATAAGACTGAAAATATCATATTGCCTCTATATAAATCCATGGTATGCCCACACCTTGAATACTGCATGCAGATGTGGTCACCCCATCTCAAAAAAGACATATTGGAATTGGAAAAGGTTCAGAAAAGGGCAAAAGGGGTATAGAATGGCTTCCGTATGAGGAGAGATTAATAAGACTGGAATTTTTGAGCTTGGAAAAGAGGCGACTAAGAGGGGATATGATAGAAGTCTATAAAATCATGAGTGGCATAGAGAAAGTAAATAAGGAAGTGTTATTTACTCCTTCTCATAATACAAGAACAAGGAGCCACCAAATGTAATTAATAGGTAGTAGGTTTAAAACAAACACAAGGAAGTATTTTTTCATGCAATGCACTGTCAACCTCTGGAACTCCTTCCCAGAGGATGTTATGAAGGCCAGTACTATAACTGGGTTCAAAAGAGAGCTAGATAGATTCATGGAAGATAGATCCATCAATGGCTATTAGCCAGGATGGTCGGGAATGGTGTCCCTAGCCTCTGTTTGCCAGAAGCTGGGATTGAGTGACAGGGCATGGATCACTTGATGATAACCTGTCTGTTCATTCCCGTTGGGGCACCTGCCATTGGCCACTGCTTGATGGACATTTGGTCTGACCCAGTATGGCCGTTCTTATGTTCTTATCTATGTATGATTTCTTCTGTCTGAACTCTGCCTGTTCTTCCATAGCCTTGAATCTACTGCAGGGGTGGGAAAACTTTTTGACCTGAGGGCAACATCTGGGTATGGAAATTGTATGGCGGACCATGAAGGCTCACAAAATTGGAGGCTGGGGATCAAGAGGACGTGAGGGCTCCGGCTGGAGGTGCGGGCTTGGGTGGGGCTGGGGATGAGGAGTTGGGGGTGCAGGAGGGTGCTTGGGGCTGGGACTGAGGGGTTCGGAGGGCGGGAGGGGGATTAGGGCTGGGGAAGGGGGTTGGGGCACAGGAGGGAGTCAGGGGGGCAGGCTCCAGATGACACTTATCTCAAGCAGCTCCCAGAAAGAGCGGCATGTCCCCCCTCTGGCTCCTATGCAGAGGCGTGGCCAGGCAGCTCTGCATTTTGCCCTGTGCGCAGGCACCACCCCTGCAGCTCCCACTGGCTGCGGTTCCTGGCCAATGGGAGCTGTGGAGGCAATGCTTGGGGTGGGGGCAGCATGCAGGGCCCCCTGGCTGCCCCTATGTGGAGGAGCCGGAATGGGATCATGCTGCTGCTTCTGGTAGCCATGTGGAGTGAGGCAAGACCCCGGCTGGAGCACCGGAGCAGGGCAAGCCCCAGACCCCACTTCCTGGTGGAAGCTCGAGGGCTGGATTAAAATGTCTGGAGGGCCAGATGTGGCTCCCGGGCAGGTTTGCCCACCTCTGATCTACTGCCTTCTTTAGTCTAGGATAATCCGTGCAATTATTTTCATTGGGATGGACAGTAGTTGAATGCTCCTCCAGTTTTTGCACTGACTGAGGTCTCCTTTCTTTGACAGCTTCACCATTGGATCATTTTCCCATTTGTTTACTGTTTTTTTCTTGTTCTTGTATCTCTTGTAAGAGGCCTATCAAAACGTCTGCTGTGTTCTTCGAGTCTGCCTCCCTTGGGATGTTGTCCAGATCATAGTGCTGCACTGCTAGAGATATCTTTCAGATTAAATATTAAACTGTGTCTAAGGGCTGTGTAGGTAGTTATTAAAGAGCAGGAGATAACATCCGTATATTGGCTGATATTCCATATCTCTCACACACTCCCCGCCAGCGTCTTTGCTAGCAAGGGATATGGGTTCTGTTTCAGCTCTGCTGTGACCTTGAGCACCTCCGCCTCTTTCCCCTCATCTTTTGTCTGTCTTGTCTCTCTAGATTGCAAGCTCTTTAGGGCAAGGGCTTTCTCTTGCTATGTGCTTTGTACTCAGTGCCTAGCATAATGGGGCCTAAATCTTAGCTGGAACCTTTAGGCATTGCTGTAATACAAATAATAATAATAATAATAATTAACGATTTTGGGTGAGCTGCTGATGAATGCCTAGAACCTGCTACATTTGCCTACACAGTTGGTACACTAAGCAGTGGCCAATTAGCTATTTGTAAAGCACTTTCATCTTTAATATAAAAAGCACTGTATAAAATAAGCTTCTATTTTCTTGTTCTATCTTTGCATAGAGAATTTTTCCATCTGAATCGTAAGGTCAGGATTGCTGACTGTCTGCTTAAACTCCTCTGAATAATAGTGCTGCATGTTCTTATAGCTAATACATATAATTACTTTTTATCAAGCTAGTTTTGGTCCAAAGCTGTAAACATACTTTGAGTTATTGACTTTTTGCCCAACAATTAATTACCTGCTGGCTACCTAAAGCACCTGGGGCTTTGGTCCATACCAATGTAAGTCATTTGAGAATGGCACGAGAGGGAAAGCATGTTGAGCTTCAGGTCTTCATTAGAATCCCAACAGTGATTACCAGAACAAATGAGGGTTATTTTATTTTGGTTTGTTTTTTGGGTGCATACATATTAAAAAACAATGGGCCAGATGACTAGCTGGTATAAATGGTTGTATCTCCAATGAAGTCATCCCCTTTACAGCAGCTGAGGATCTAAACCACTTCCAAATAAACCAAAGACTAGTAATGGGCTCTTCCCTCTCACTTATCTGTATAAACATCCCCATAAATTATAACCTGTCCACTTTTTTAAGCTCTGGGAAAAGAGATGGACATTGGAGCATGCCCAGAAAGATAACAAATTTGGGGTTCTATTGAACTGAGGAGAGAAGCAGATTTCAAATCAATGGGCCATTCACTGAGAATGCTCTGCCTGCAGTCCTCTTGCGGCTATAGCTAGGACAAATGTTGCAGCTGATCTACAGCTGTGGTATCGTAAGAGGAGAAAGAACCTGGCTCATAGCCAGATTCCAAACATTGCTCAGCTTCAAGATTACAAGATTGTTATGTGCTCTGAAACAAGCTGATGGCTAGTGTAGATCACATAACACAGCTGCTATATGCTCTCTTGCAAGGAGCACTGCTGCTTGAATGGACTGCCAAGTTATATACTAGCTGAAGCTTCCAATTGTATACTAGCTGAAGCTATCTTTACAAATATCCCTGTGTAAAAGTAAATTACAGTAATCCAATCTCAAGATAACAAGGGCACGGGGTAACTGTAATGATATCTTCATTTGAGAAAAAAGGTTACAACCTTCCAGCCAAACACAGGTGAAAAAAAGATGTATTCTTTACCATAAGCTATTTGTTTTCTCAGAAGCAGTTAGGAACCTGATAATGTATCACAAACTGCGGACAGACTCTGAAACAACCTTTGTCAGGTCTTCTGATTGTTTGCTCTTGCTAATGAGAATGAATTCTGTCTTGCTGGAATCAAATCTACTGGGACTGGGCACCAGCGTGAGGAGGAGCTTGTGGGTGAGAAACAGGTTGAACAAGGAGCCTGAAGGTTGGGGGAAACTGGGACAAGGAGCTCTCTGAGTAGGCAGGAGGAATGCAACAAGCTAGGCAAGGATCCCAGGGAGGGAGCCTGGACTAGCTGAGCAGGCTAATACTAGGATGAGGAGCCTCAGGGGTTGGAGACTGGGGCTGGTGAAGCTAAAAAGACTGTGGTATGTCTACACTACATCATTTATAGCGGCGCAGCTGCAGTGGTTCTGGTGAAGATGCTCTAAGCCAACGGCAGAGAGCTCTCCTGTCAGCTGAATAACTCCTGCCTCCGTGATGGCATAGATTTTTCACCCCCCTGAGCAACCCAGTTATATCAATGTAAGTTTATCGTGTAGACCTGGCCTGTGATAGGGGGATGGGGATGAGCTGCTGTGGTGGGGAGACAGGATTTGAACCAAAAGAGTCTGGAGGAGTGATGGGCAGAAGGGATTGGGGTTTGGGGAAAGTAGCAAAAGGGTCTGTGACCACTAGAGCTCAAAATCTGGAATGGAACCCGAAATTCTTGATCCTTGCCATTCCTCTGTCAACAAATATCTGAACCCCACTATCAAAATATATGTGTCTAATTCTCTTCCCACCCTGCAGCTGGCTCACATAGAGAATGCCAGCTGTCATCATGTACTCTGTTAGCTCAAGTGGCAAAAGACTGTGGGGTGGATTGAAAGGTTCCAGCCTGACTGATGGCCAGTGTAGGTGTCAGTGTGAATACACATGATGAAGTTTCTCTGGTTTTTCAGATAGCTTTTTCAAAAAAAAAAGATAGCTTTTTCTTCTTTGTGTTTAATTCCCAAGTAAAAAAAAAAAATCACTAATGTTGCATAGGCTGGCATAGAAAAGTTTCCAAGAAACACTGGAATATTTGGGGAGAGACTGAAATGTCTAGCCCGGTGCCTCATAATCCTGCAGATATTAGTGAGCTGCAGGGAAGCGTATGCCCAGTCCAGGGGCAGAAGGAGCCATGCATTTATTATTTAGTATTTCTGTTCCACTGCCACCTAGAGGCATCAGCTGAGATTGGGGTCGAATTGTCAAAGTACCATGGAGACACCTAGTAAGACACTCCCTATCTCAAAACTCTGGGGTTTTTTTTGCCTTCCTCTGCAGTGTGGGGCATGGGTCACTTGCTGGAGGATTCTTGACTCTTTAAACCGTGATTTGAGGGCTTCAGTAGGTCAGACATAGGCTAGGGGGTTGATATAAGAGTGGGTGGGTGAGATTCTATGGTCTGCATTGTGCAGCAGGTCAGACTAGACGATCACAAGGTCCCTTCTGACCTTAAAGTCTATGAGTCTATGATTCTATGAAAGAGCTTACAATCTAAATAGTTAAGACAGACACAGCGTGAGAGGAGACACACAAAGCTTAAGTGTCTTACCCAAGATCACACATGCAGGAATAGAACTTACCTACTGGACCATGCTGCGTCTTTGGTATGGGCTGTGTTGGTTGATTGAAAAAGGGATGCAGGAAGGAGCAGTATTTAACTCATCATTGGATTTTCACATTGAAATCCATGGGGTTCACAGGAGCCAGTCCAGGCTGATCTGCTATTATGCAATGCTCTTCCTCTAAAATCTTGCAAACTACCCCACTTGCAGAGCTTCTTTGGAGTTTGAGGGAAGGGAGAAAGATGTCCCCCCGACCCCTGCCCCTCCTCGGCCATCACCTGTCCCACCTCAGATCATGAGATCAGTCATCCTCTACTTATGGAAGCGGAGAGAGTGATCTGACCCTATGTAGGTCTAAGGGCTCTTTTATCCTGGATATTGCTGTTAAGAGGCTTGCACCTCGCTGAGTGTAAGTAATATAAGATGGTCATTTACTTTTTTTAATAGCATGTCATATTTTAAAGCCTTGTGTGAGAGAAGGCTGTATGCCTAGTAGGTTATCATTACTAGGATTGCTTATGAATAATGTCTGGGTGTTTGTTGTGTTTCATAATGATACAGTTAGGATACATTTCCCTCTTATAAAATGTAAGGTAAAATATGGCAAACTACAGGATTAAAATAAAGCCTCACATCCCTGCTTGTTAGTACAATTTAAATCAATTGGTGACCTAATGATAGCAGCCAAATTGATTGTGATTTCGCTTCTTCTGGACCAAGCTAGCTAAAGATTTAATACTTAAAGCTAATACCGTGGTATATCAATTGAGTCAAACCATCTGTGGAACAGTACAGGAATTAGTTGCCTACTTGGTTACCATTTGTAGAGCCAAACTTGTGCCTTGGGGGACAGAGAACGTAAGAAAGAAAACAAACAAAGAAAAACAGGGATCGGATCGGACCAGACCATAGTGCTTTTAACAGCCTATTCTATTTTGTGCATAAATCACTGTCTGTGGTATGTCTGCACTGCAATTAGACACGCATGGCTGGCCCATGCCAGCTCAGTCAGAGTCACAGGACTCGGGTTGCGAGGCTGTTTAATTGCAGTGTAGACATTAGAGCTTGGGCTGCAGCCTGAGCGCTGGAACCCTTCCACCTCACAGGGTCCTACACCCTGGGCTCCAGCCCAAGCCCAGAAGTCTGCACTGCAATTAAACTGCCCCCCAGTTCAAGTGCTGTGAGCCCAAGTGAGCTAGCATGGGCCAGCTGCAGGATTTTAATTTCAGGGTAGACATACCCAGTGTAGGTACTATTACTAAGGCCTTGACAGCATGAGAAAGTTTGTGGGTTTAAATTCACCTCTTAAACCTATTTTACTCTGGAGGGAATTCTGTGCCAAAAGTTCTAAAATTCTACAACAAAAAATTAAAAATTCTGCACACAATATTTTAAAATTCTGCAAATTTTATTTGCCAAATAAATGTTGAGGCTCCAGCAAAGCATTGGGGAACATAGGCCACTGGCTGCACAGAGGTGGGAGATCACTGTGCAGCTCCCCCTCCGTCTCCCCCACCCCCGACATGGACTCCGTGGGGAGGCTGCACCCAACCCTGACACAGCGCAAGGACCAGGCCTGGCCCAGAAACATCCCAGGGCCCTGTCATAAACAGGTAGCTAAGGGTTAATGTTTCTTTTACCTATAAAGGGGTTAACAAAGGGAACCAGACACCTGACCAAAGGACCAATTAGGAAACCGGATTTTTAAAATGTGAGGGTGGGTTTGGTTTTGTTTCCTCTCTTTGGTTTCTCTCGGCTATGAAGAAACAGTTTTTCTTTCTATCTCCAAGTTTCTTTCTACCCTGTTGTACCAAGTTGTAAGTACAAAAGGAAAAGCAATAGGTTGATATTGTAGTTTGTATTTACATGTGGGTACTTTGCTGGACTGGTTTAAATTGGCTACCTTTTGAATCAGACTGTTTATTTCTATTTTCTTATAAGCAATTGCCCTGTATGATCTCTTAATGCAGAGTTGATTTACTATGTACTTTCCTTCTTTTTATATAAAGTTTTCTTTTTAAAACCTGGTTGAGGTTTTTGGTTTCTCTGGTTAAAGCTACGGTCCAAAGGGACGGAGAAAATCTCTTTGTGTTAGCTTGACTAGGTTTGACTGCATAGCCTCAGGGGGAGGTAAATTGCCTTCTCTGGTTTGTATTCAAGGACTTTAGTACAGTATCGCCCAGGCTAACCCAGGGAGAGGGAAAGCTGGGGATAAAATACAGGAGACAAGGGGAGGTCCTTGTTTTCCCTGTGGTAGGAGACCCAGGGGTTCTGGGTCTTGGGGGGGTCCCCCAGTGATAGGTTTGGGCGACCCCGGGGGCGATCAGGAGCCCTGAATCCTGATTGGTGGCAGCGAGATCAGATCCAAGCTGGTATAAGCTTGGGGGGAGTTTCATGCTAAGCCCCCAGATTTTGGACGCTAAGGTCCAGATTTGGGACAGAGGCTTATTACAGGCCCTGACCCTCCGTACTATGTGCACCAGTTGTGGGCATGCAGGCTCAGCAAGGCAAGATCCAAGTGTGCAGGGGCTTAGTGTCGGGGGATCCTGGTGTGAGTTGAGAGGGCTCTGTGAGGGGCAATCTGGGTGTGGGCAGTTCAGTGGGGGATCTGGGTGCGGGGAGATTTGGATGCACAGAAAGTTGTTGCAGAATTTTGGGTGTAAGGGTAATGGGATGCTGCAGGGGGTCCAGGTGAATGGGGGGGGGTTGGAACATAGCAGGGGGCATCTGGATGTGGGGGGATAAAGCTCGGCAGGAGGGTCTGGGAGGCTTCCAAGGGGGTCTAGATGCTGGGGAAGTGGGGCTCAGTGGTGAGGCTTGGTGGGGTGGGGATCCGAGTATAGGTGGCTCATTCCGGTGGTCCTGGTGCAGGGGAAGTGGGGATCATTAGAGGGTTTCTGAGTGTATGGCGGGGTGAGGATCGGTGGGAGGGTCTGGATATGAGAGCTTCTGGATGCACAGGGATTGGGTGGATGGAGGAGCAGCTCCCTGTGCAGGGATCCCTCCCTCTGCAGCTGAGGAGCAATGAGTTTAGGAAGCAGGGGGTGGGAAAGGTGTTTGCAGAGCTTTCTGCAGCGGGGGTAGAAATCAGGGTTGGGTCTGACCCAGCCCTGGATGCCGTGCAGGAGAAGAGGAAGTCTCGTCCTTCCCAGCCCAGCCAGGATTAGCAGCTGAGCCTTTCACAGGGTAGGGAACTGGGTCTTCCTCAGTCATGCCTCCTGCACCACAGTGATTTACCTCTCTGCCGGCTGCTGTGGGCACCTGAAACATACTGCTGGGGAGGGTTGCATGACTGCTCTTGCGGCTTCCCCTTGCTTCCCTGTCAGAAAGTCATTTTTCTCTGGGGAAGCAAAGAAATCTGCAGGGGACATAAATTCTGCGCATTCACAGTGACACAGAATTCCTGCAGGAGCAATACTACATCTCTACCTCGATATAACGCTGTCCTCGGGAGCCAAAAAATCTTACCGTGTTATAGGTGAAACCGCATTATATCGAACTTGCTTTGATCCGCCGGAGTGCGCAGCCCTGCCCTCCCAGACCACTGCTTTACCGCATTATATCAGAATTTGTGTTATATTGGGGTAGAGGTGTATTTAGTTGAACAAGTGCAAACCCATGTGGACATTCTTATTTTGGTTTGAGTGCCTTTTTTGGTTTACCTTGCATTCATTGGGAACAAGTGCAAGCTAAAGCCAAACTGAAACAAGACTGTTCACATGGCGGGTTGCACTTTTTTAAGAAAACCAGTTTAATTAAACTGGTGCAAATTTGTATGTAGACATAAGAAGTCCTAAAGCCTGAGAAAGGAGGAGGTGAAGAGTGGTCTTGTGGTCGAGATGCAGGATTGGGAACCAAAGAATTCTGGAGTTTATTCTCTGTTCCTCCATGGATATAACTGATTTACCGAAGGTCTCACAATAACATCTGTACCTCGGTATCATAGACCATATAACTGGGATAATGCTTCTAACAATAGGTTTTCACCACTCAATTGTTGTGAAGCTTTGTCTACTGATGTTTGTAAGGGTCTCAGTCACTATTGTGCTGATCATCACAGACATATCTAGAAGTAAAAAATAAGATTATTTGCTTATAGAGCCAGTATTTTAACAACATATTTCTTTATTTTCAGCCGTTCTAAGAGCTTGTGCTGATGGAGGTGCTAATCACCTGTATGATATCACAAAAGGAAATCATGAGAGGTACATTAATAATAATATTTTATAATACTTTACCTTTAATGTTAAGTGAGTGCATCAATGGGCCTGCACTTTCTGTCTTCACATTCTTTCTCTAATCACTCTCCTCTATTCTGTTCAATATATTTTCATTAAATTCACCATCATTTTAACTGAGGTAGAGTGTAAACATACAGCATCTGCACAGTAAAGGAAGTAGCCTCCCACTTCCCTAAAATTGTGAAATACATAATTGACTGTTCTTTTTTTGCCTGGGGGGACATTTACAGCATTACCAAGAAAAGACCAGTATAATTTATTTTTCTGTAATTACTTATGAGTTCTGAGCATTTTCCTGTCTTGAGAGATGATTGGTACATCCCATAACAAGTTGCCATGCTCTTTCTTTCCTCCTTAAATCTTCATGTAACCCCTTTGGGGTTTAGAGAGCATGGCCCCTTTAAATCTTTTTCGCGGGGGAGGGGGAGAATGAGAAAAAAGGAGGGAAGCTCCAGGGGGTGGCTCTGAAGCTGGGAGGTAGAGAGGGGCAGCAGCCCCCAGGCCTTCACAATGGAAGCAGCAGAGAACCTGCCTGAAGCCTGGGAAGGGCAGGGTGGCTGATTGGGGACGCCCCAGGACAGGAGGAGCCCTGTGTCAGGGAGGAATCGCCCGAGAAGACAAGCCAGAGCTGGACCCAGCATCACGGCTGCCCAGAGCTGCATGGGGCTGTGAGTACTGGTGCTTGTGACTCTGCATTGGGAACAAGGAGGGAGGCTGTTAGCTAGTTAAGTGGGGAGGTGATCGCTCTGTGTGGCTTTGCAGAGAGTGACAGAAGAGGGCACTGGAGGGGTTTGTCAGGGGAAAGTTCACTGGTGCCAAAGACCACCAGGAGCACCCAAGACTCGCCTCTGGACTGGAACTTTGCTCAGGACTCCTGAACTCTGTGTACAGACACATTGCTGAATGTCTGCCCTTCCAGATAGTGCTACCACTGGGCCCATGGGGCCTTGGTTTGGATGCAACCCTGTTTTACTGCTCCCCCTATATTTCCCCTTGTTGTAATTTCTCCTCTTATCCCTCTGTAAATAAATACCTCCCTTTGTTATATCCATTGTACTTTTCGTGTGTGTGTGTGTGTGTGTGTTCACTCTGGGGAGTTTGGAACAGGTGCCCCTGGGGTGGAGGAGATTTCTCCTGCTGCATTCCTGTGCGCGCTTTCTCTTCGTCAAAGCTGCCTGCAGAGCAGACTCCATCTTGGCCACAAGGGCGCTAAAATTACATTTATATGATGAGACATTAGCCAACATGCTTAGGACACAAGAGGAGAGTGTGGTTGAGGGTGGGGAGAGTTAAAGAGGACTGTTTATAAGCAATTGATTTGTTATTCTTTACTAACCTTGTAGTGATGCTTGTATTTTGTATACTTGTATTAAGTAAGGGAGCCGCTAGTCTTATCCACCACATCATCTAATTAAATATTCAATATATAATTATGTAATGATTTGTATAGAAGAGGCACTGGATAGCAATTTTTCCTGGTGTATTTAATGATTTTACCAGCTCTGCCTTATATTACAACATTTAGAAATGTGAAACAGCCTAAAACAGTTCTCTTTTTTTATTGTAAGCCTAGTCCTCTTATCCTTTGACATATTTACTTTGTACTATGGTCCTGTCACTCCTCATATGCTCAGCAGAGTTGGGCATGTGGAGCAACCTTGCAAATCCTATCCACTGATGGGTTCCTAGTGAAGGTGCTTCTGCAGTGTCCCAAGAAAGGTTCAATGATGCCTCTAAGGAAAATCTAGGTGCTTGTAGGAGATGATAATGGAGATAAAGTAAGTATCACTCTTCCTCCTAAGTCACCTTTGAGCCAATGCTGCAGCTTTATGCATGACCAAACCTGAATACAAATGTCACAATGTCTTAGAAAGAAGAGGCTGTGACTGATGGAAAGGATGTGACTGATGGAACGTAATCCCGAGGTTCATTCCTTTTCTTCCAGCAGATTTCTCTCCCATGTCTGTTTTCAAAGAAGGTTGTTTCACAGTGCATTGCATCAAAATGGTGTAATATTTTGGAAGTAAAATAATGGAAGACAGGACAACTGGATTCAGAGTCTTGTCAATGTTAAAAGATGTGCACTCTTTTGAAGCTTGCTCTGGATCAACTGAGTGTGTTTTTAGTATGTTTGGATTGGTTTGGTCAAAGCTTCATGAATAGATAAGGACAATAAACCAAGTAAGTAAGTAAGTACAGTTATATTTAAGGGGAGATATGAAAGGGAGATAAGCCTAACTAGCTGGTAAACAGGGGATTCACTCCTGAGCCTTGTGTTTTCCTTACAGAATTGCAAGCTTACTAGTTTTCAAAGAGAATCCCATAGCATGAATTTTGTGTTTCAATTATTTAAAACTTCATAAAATTCCCCCTGCCCCTTTCCTGATCATATCCAAATAAAGGTGCAGTGTGTGGTGTGTTGTTTTGATGGGTTTTTTGCCTTTTTGCAAAGTTGGGGGAAATCACAATGCAACCTGTACCTGGCATCCATGGGGGACATGGTGCCTAAGATCAGTGATTGCAATGACTGTGATGGAGGCTGGTCACTGCCTAGGGTTGCAAGAATGAAGGCGTCTCTTTTACTTTCTGTATTCCCCTTCCCCTCTGCCCCAGTGCATCAGCAGACACAACCTGACCCTTAATGTGAACTAGAACCTGTTTGACTCAAAGCAAGCAGTTTTGGTTGATAAAAAACATGATATGTTTTGCGGATAGAGACAAAATGAGCTGTGAAATATGAACAACAATATTCTATAACTCTCATCTTACTTCATTCCATACCCCATTCATCTCTCCTGCACACATTTAATTATTTTAATATAAATGCAATTCAGGAAAAACAGCTGATTGTACCTTGACTGAATAGTTTCATATACTCTCTACATACTTGGCCCTTGGGGTGTTCTTTTCTGGGGAGGTAAATTATACCATCAAAGTCAACCTTTAAAAATTAAATCCAGCAGGGCTTTATATTTTCCTTTAAAGAAACTAAGTCTGCTGGAAAGAATATTCATTTACTTTTCTAAGATTTTTTTTATTGAAATTCCCTGTCCAACATTATTAAAGAACTGTCTCTTCAGAGACTACTGACATGTTAATTATTTTTTTAACGTAGGCATAGTCTTCTATTTTATTAATTTACAGCTTTGGTAGTTAATAGTATTGTATCAAAAACTAAAAGCCACAGTATGTTAATTTTATAAATTAATTATAGTGTTAAGGTGGGGTGGGCAAACTTTTTGACCCGAGGGCCATAGCTGGGTGGGAAAATTGCATGCACAACCAGGGCAGGGGGTTGGGGTGCGGGAGGGGATGCAGTGTGCAGGAAGGGGCTCAGAGCAAGGGACTGGGGCAGAGGAGGGGTGCAGGGTGTATGAGGGGGCTCAGGGAAGGGGTTTGAGGTGCAGAGTGCAGGAGGGGGCTCAGGACAGGGGTGCAGGGAGGGTTGTGGAGTGTGGCATGGGGTTGGGGGTGCAGGAGGGGTCCGGAGTACAGCAGGTGGCTCAGGGCAGAGAGTTGGGGTGCAGGGTGCAGGAAGGGTTTGGGCTCTGGCCGGCGCCATTTACCTGGAGCAGCTTTGGGGTGGCTGCAGCGCACACCGGGGCCAGGGCAGGCTCCCTGCCTGCCTGCCCTGGCCCTGCACCATGCTGCTCCCAGAAGTGGCCGGCACCACATCCCTGCGACCCCTGGAGAAGGGAGAGCAGAGGACTCCATGTGCTGCTCTTGTCATGCCTCCAGGTTCCCTGTTCCCGGCCAATGGGAGTGTGAGAGGCAGTGCCTGGAGGCGAGGACAGCGCATGGAGCCCTCTGCCTGCTCCACCAGGAGCTGCAGGGATGTGGTGCTGGCCGCTTCTGGGAGTGGTGCAGGGCCTGCTGCGCCATGGGAGTGGCAATCCCGCGGGCCAGATCCAAAGCCCTGAGGGGCTGGATTTTCCCACCCCTGTGTTAAGGCATACTACTGAAAATACTAGACTGAGACTTCGGGTCTGATTCTCATTCACACAAAGGGCACTTTACTCTTGTCCTGGTAGCATGAAAGATCATTTACAATGAGAGTAAATTACAATATTTTAATGGGTCTTTAGAGGACTTCATCTGGCTCTAGAGATGTAGTAAGTTATTGCAGCCCTTGACAGAATACCTCCTATTCCCATCTCATGCTGGGAGGTGCATTGGAAGGGTGGGGTAGGAAGAGAAGCAGAGTCTATGTTTGCCACTTCGTGCCTGTAATTGGGTAGGCACCCAGCTCTTGTGAGTGCCCCTCTGGTTGGGTGTGTCTTTGTTCTTTCAGTAAGTAGTCCTGGTCCCAGTAGGGCCATATACCCAGGCGCAATCCCTGCAAGCAGACTGCTCTATTCAGGCCCTTTCATCTCCTTTTATATAAGCCTGATGGGCTCTTGTTGGCTGCTCCCTGCAGCCTCACTGATTGGCTGCTTCGTCTGCAGCCACTCTAGCCCACTTGGAGGACCTCTCTATTGCTCCTTTCCTGGAATGGGTGTAGCTGGACCCTGAGGCCTCCAGCAGGGGGCCTTTGGGCCTAGTGCACCCCTTTACATTCCTCCCCTCCCAATAGGATCAAGGCGGTAGTTTTACTACTATATCTTGCCCCGCTCTAGCAGGGTCTCCTCACTCCCTGACCTCTCTGTCTGGAGAGTGCTTCTTTATCCTTTTGCCCCATTTAATCAGAGTCTACTTTTCCAGGTCTCTGTTACCTGGAGAGCATCTAAAAGTCTTTTCAGTTCACCATTGCCTCCTGGGCTTTGGGGTCTCTGCACACCACAGCTTATCCATCTCTGTATGCTGAGCCTCTGCTTCCATCACAGGGTCAAATATCAAGTGGAGCAGGTGCTTTTACTCTGCCTTAGCAAGCTGGAGATCCATGACCAGCTGCTCTCTGAGGCATTTTGGATCCCTGCTTCATGCTCTGTTGACTCCAGATGCTTGGTTAGCTCATCAACATTTAGGAGGGACTTGTAGAACTATTCTGCTCTACCTTTTTCCTTTGGGGTGACCCTGTCTGAGCCCCTATGCTAATCTGTTCACTGTGAAGTCTAGCTTGGGTTCCCACCATAACTGGCTGACCTTGAAAATCTGTCTGGGGTCCAGATGTATCCTGCTGCTCCTGGGATTCTGTCTGGATTCCCAGACTATACTTCTGTACTTGGGGCACCATCTGAACCCCTTTTGCTATCCTTCTTCTGGTTCCCAGTCCCTCTGCTTTCTTACGTAGTCAGTCTCGGACCCTCCCTGTCCTAGGCCACTGTCTTGGTCTCTCCTGTATGAGAAACCCACCCAGTCTCTTTTGACTTTCCCAGTCTTCCCTCAGTCTGGGATATCTTTCTTTTCCATTGTTGCCCTTCCTTTCTCTGAGAGGGAAATATCTCTTTAAATGCCCTGCCATCCTGCAGGCAAGACATACCACTTCTTCTGTTCCTTTGGCCATAGGCTGCATATCTCTCGGAACCCTTGCAATAGCCCTACTGTTCTGCTGCCCAGAGACACCTTTGTCTGGTTCCTCTGTCAGCTCTGGGGCACATACCCATAAATCATAGAGATTTGTGCCTGGAGTCCCCTTTTCATCTGGCCTATCCTTCAGGCCTTTGCCTTTCCTCTTGCGTTGAGCCCAGCTCTTTAAAGGGCAAAATCTTTTTATGTGGCCGGTCTCTCCACTATAAAAGCAGTTAAACCTTCCCATACCTCCCTGGTTCCTGCCAGCATAGGACCCTCTACTGTCCCTACCCATGGCATCTCCATGGCTGGGCTTCAGGCCTATGATACAAGGTGTCATGTGGCTCAAGTGTCTTTCTATTCGCTTCTGCTTCTTGGAGTGGATCTCACACCACCACTGTTGTCTCTCAAACTGGGTCTCCTGTGCTGGCTATCAGCTGGATCAGCAGGGCCTGTGTGCACTGCTGCTGCTGCATTTCAGTTACCTGCTGCTGTTGGCCTGCCACCAACAGGTAGATAACCTCCTGCATAGACATGTCCCTTGTTAATCGGGGTTGGTCTGAAGAATCCTACTCCTGGTACCTGATGTAATG
Organism: Chelonoidis abingdonii; assembly: GCF_003597395.2. Classification (NCBI taxonomy): domain Eukaryota; kingdom Metazoa; phylum Chordata; order Testudines; family Testudinidae; genus Chelonoidis; species Chelonoidis abingdonii. The sequence continues at coordinate 101,628,682 of NC_133770.1, read as the reverse complement.
GGAGCAGCTCCCAACTCTTGTGAGTGCCCCCTCTGGTTGGGTGTATCAGGGTTCCCTCCCCACTCTGAACTCTGGGTACAGATGTGGGGACTCACATTAAAGACCCCCTAAGTTTATATTTCACTGCCTTAGGTTAAAAACTTCCTCACAGCACAAATTCCTTTCCTTGTCCTTGGACGGTATTGCTGCCACCACCAAATGATTTAAACAAACATTCAGGGAGGAGCCACTTGGAGCCCTATGCGCCCCAAAATATCCCCCAAAGTTCCTTCACCCCCTTTCCTGGGGAGGTTTAAGAATAATATCCAAACCAATCCCTGGTTTTTAGGACACTGAAAATCAGGTTCTTAAAAGAATTTTATTTTATTTTTAAAAAAATAAAAGAATCACACCTGCAAATTCAGGATGGAAGATAACTTTACAGATTAAAGATTTAAAACACAGAGGATTCCCTCTGACTCTGCTTCCCAGTTACAAAACAGGAATAAAATTACCTCTTAGTCTAGGGAAAATTCACAAGCTAAAACAAAAGAATCTAACACATTTTCTTGCAATTACTTACAATTTCTGTAATTCTAGATGTATCATTTCAGGATCTTGTTAGGAGCTGGTTTACCTGCTTGGTCTCTCTCTTTGTCCTAAGACGGAACCAACAAACAGAGCACAAACAAAACCTTCTCCCCCTTCCTCCCCAGATTTGAAAGTATCTTTTTTCCCCCTTGGTCCTTCTGGTCAGGTGTCAGCTAGGTTAATTGAACTGATTACCCCCTTACAGGTAAGTGATTCTGTACCTCTGGCCAGGAGAGATTTTATGTTACTGCATACATAAAGATTATTACCCTTTCCTTTATATTTATGACAGAATGTGTCTGTGTTCTTTCAGTAAGTAGTCCCAGTCTCAGTAGGGCCATATGCTCAGATTCAGTCCCTACAAGCAGATGGCTCTATCTAGGCTCTGCTTATATGAGCCTACTGGGCCCTCATTGGCTGCTCCCTGCAACCTTTCTGATTGGCTGCTTCCCCTGCAGCCAATCTAGCCTGCTTGGAGGACCTCTCCACTGCTCCTTTTCTGGGATGGGTGTGGCTGGACCCTGAGGCCTCCAACAGGGGGCCTTTGGGTCCTAGTCTACCCCCATCACAGTGCCCCTTTCCTGCTCACAGGTGAGGTATCCAGGTGTAGCTGCTCCACTGACCATGCTTTTTCCTGACTCCTCTCTCCCCCACATGCTGGGCTAAACTAGGGGTTTTCAAACTGGGGATTGGGACCCCTCAGGTTATTACCTAGGGGTTGCAAGCTGTCAGCCTCCACCCAGCCAACCACTGCTTTCCCTCCAGCATTTATAATGGTATTAAATATATAAAAAAGTATTTTTTAATTTGGGGGGAGGATTCACACTCAAAGGCTTGCTATGTGAAAGGGGTCACCAGTACAAAAGTTTAAGAACCACTAAATCTTATGGTGCTAAACCTTATAGCTACGGGGGAAAGGGTGCTTTATAGGCTGCAGCACATAGATTAGCTTGCACCTTGGCCCAAAATCATTAGCTTAAAATATTAAAAATATTAAAAACTGCAGATAGAATTCTTATTATAAATAAGTTATTTTGTTTTTCTGAAATATGAATGTACATTAGAGCTTGCTGACATTTTCCAATTTAGGATTTTGTTAAATTGGAGGAGTTGGGGTGGGAGTGAAATCTAGATGAATTTGTTATAACAGTTTTCATTTAAAAAAATCCCATTTTTCAGCCAGTTATGGAGACAGTAAATTTCAAAATTCCAGCAACATAAAAGATATAAAATGAACACAGAATACATTACATGGATTAAAAATAGTCTTACTTATAGATCTCTAAATATAATGGGAAATCATCAAGTGGGTCTGTTTCCAGTTGGGTTCAGCAGGGGCTGTTTCTTGGCCCTACACCATTTAACATTTTTGTCAGTGACGTGGAAGAAGACATAAACCCATTGATAACACAAATTGGGGGACTGCTAAATAATGAAGAGGGTAGGTCATTGATCCAGAACAATCTGCATTGCTTGGTATGCTGAATGTAAGCGAACAATATGCATGTTAATACATATGTAATAAATGTAATAAATACATATGTAAATGTAAATGAATGTCTGGGAACAAAGAATGCAGGCCATACTTACAGGATGGGGGACTGTATACTGGAAACAGTGACTGAAAAAGATTTCGGGGTTGTGGTGGATGATCAGCTGAATGTGACACTGTTGTGACCAAGGGTGACACTGGTGACCAAGGGCGACCAATGTGACCAAGGATGACTTGTCAAAAAATTAATGCAATCCTGAGATGCCTAAGTAGGGAAATCTTGAGCAGGAGAAAAGAGGTTATTTTACCTCTGTATTTTGTACTGATGTGACCACTGCTGGAATACTGTGTCCAGTTCTGGTGCCCATGGTTCAAGAAGGATGCTGATTAATGTGAAGAGAGTTCAGAGAAGAGCCTTGGGGATGATTAAAGGATAGTCTCAGAAAACTCCATCTAATAATAATAGAAGATACACCAATCTTCTAGAACTGGAAGGGACCTTAAAAGATCATTGAGTCCAACCCCCTTTCTTCACTAGCAGGACCAATTTTTGCCCCAGATCCCTAAGTGGTCCCCTCAAGGATTGAACTCACAGCCCTGGATTTAGCAGGCCAATGCTCAAACGACTGAGCTGTCCCTCCCCCCCCCACTTATCTATTTAGCTTAACAAAGAGAAGGCTAAGGGGTAACTTGATTACAGTCTAGAAATACCTACTTGGGGAACAAATATTTAATAATGGCCTCTTCAGTGTAGCAGTAAAAGGTATAACAATCCAATGGCGGGGAATGTAAGTTAGACAAATTTAGACTGGAAATAAGGCATACATTTTTAACAGTGAGAATAATTAACAATTGGAACAATTCACCCAAACTCGTGGTGGAGTCTTCATTAGTGACAATTTTTAAATCAAGATTGGATGGCTTTTTTTCTTAAAGATATTTTCTAGGAATTATTTTGGGAACGTTCTATGGCTTTCCTTATGCAGGTGGTCAGACTAGATCATAATGGTCCCTTTTGGCCTTAGAATCAATGAGAATATAGGACAAATATTTTGTGAACATTTTTGCAAATATATTTCCTGTTTTTTTGTTAGCTCTAATGTACAGCAAGAAAGGGATTCCCCCCACCACAAAAAAATAAAATTAACCTTTTAGTTCTGTTCTGTTGTGTCTGATCATCCTATGCTGCTGCACATTTCACTGAATTGTTATGGAGTGATGGTATCCACTCTACAGGTAGGTTACTACTTAACTGTCCATCTCTGAATAACCTTTTTTAAAACACTTTCTGATTAAGATTTAAGGCATTAATTCCATGTGACTAGCAGTCTGAGGCATATAAAGGTGAAGCTGCCTTAAAAACTGTTATAGTATTGACACTGGAAAAAGCAATTTTTACACTCACATATCTCTGAAATACTACTTTCTAGAATGGTGGTAAATGCTCTGTAGTCTTTACTTCTGATTTACAGGCATTAAGACCTTTGTTAATTAGAACGTAAGGCCATAGTAAAGTAGAATTGGACAGTCTGAGAGGAAGGATGGTGTTGTGGTTCAGAGGATGCAGGACACCTGTGTTCAATTTCCAGCTGTGTGACAGACTTCCTGTGTGACCTTGGGCAAGTCACTCAGAGCCTGAGTCTGTTGAAGTTGAAATAACTAGGAGATTATGTATGCATAAAGAGATCAGCAGTGAAATCCGGGCACTATTGAGGTCAATGGGAAAACTCCCATTGACCTTATTTGGGCCAGGATTTCACCACAGGATTTTGAAAGGTAAGCAGCATACTCACTATTGAAATGAAGAACTGAGCAGTCTTCTACTTAAGGGTGAGCAGCATGCTTCCTTGAATGAAATATGGAAAGATCACATATGGTGAGACGAGCCAGTAAATCTCAACAGCCTTGCCTTTGTTCTCCAGAGGTAAGCACGATTTAGTGGTGCCAGTTCAGCAGCCAGCCTGTCTTATTTTGATTTAATATTTGTAAGATTTTTTTTAATTTAGAATTTGCCTAATCATAGGAGGCTCCTGTCCTCATCAATAATCCGAGGAAGAAGCATAAGTCACTGCTGGCAGCATAGTGTAAAGAAAACTGAGTAAAATTGAGAGGACAAGAACAACAGAAGTGTTCTTTAATAGGGCAGCAGAGAATACAAATTTCATATCTTTTGAAATGATTCTCTGCACCATCAGTCAGCTGATGATTGGGAACTGTCCTTTGAACTCAAGGCCCAGAGTTCAAGAACCTCTAGAAACCACTAAAAAGTTTAAAAGAGAGAAATCAGTTTATTTGGCAAGAGTTTTAGGGAAGGAGTTTTTACATTAAACATTCTCTGCCTAACCCTAAAAAAGACTACAGCTGTTAAGGTCCAATATCAGGGTTTCAGCCTCCTTCTGATTCATGCAAGATCAGTGTTTGGTAGATCTACCATCCTGCCTGATCTCTTAGGAGATACTGGATCTGGCCTGCATTCTTAAAAACAAACTTATTTTTGGAAACTAATTTCCACACTATCCCCATGGCTAGAGTAAAAAATGGTTTAAACGGGTTCTCTTTTTTTGTTTTGTTTTTTTTGGCTGAGTCTTTTTTAAATCCTTGTTTCGAGGATAAAGATTATTTACAAAAACAGTGGAATTAGCTAATTTTTTTTTTGTTTATTTTCTAGTGCAGATGAGGCCTCTAATACTAGGAACAATTAAGATTACATATATTTCTTTATTTAAAATTTTAATAATTAAACTTCGATACACGTCCGTACATTTTCAAAAATATTGTTCTTCTAATAGTTTTACTCTGATAATGAAATTCAAAGTTTGTTTCAGAATTAGCAAAGTTCTTTAAACATTTTGGTGGTTATAATCCTAAATTTAAGCAAAAATTAGCTCCCTGCGTCAATAAATATTTCCTAAAGATTTGTGATCAATAAAATTGCTACATTGTGTAAGCATATCAGTCTTACTGGATCTCTGAATCAGACATTCACAGAAATGATGAGAGGTGCAAATGATTGGTACATCTGAGAAGGATTTACTACTGGATTTTTGTTATAAAAAAGCAATATAGATCCAAAGCATCAGGATGTATTTATCTTGAATTATTGACTAAGTCAATATGATATATTTCTAGACAGTTGGTTATCAGATGCTGTAAACTGGAGATCGAAAAGTTGCCTAAGCATTATCCTGATTCATTATAGGATTGTTGGAAGGCCAGAAGTAGTATGGTTTTCTGATCACACAAAGTGGGAATAAATTTTGAAGGAGATATCATTGGAAGCAGCTGCAAAAGCCATTTTACAGCTAAGTTTACTTAGAGGCACTGTTGGTTATAGTTATTATATTACCTACAGTATGTTCCTGGGAAACTTTGTTCAGGTGGGTAGGACCTTTGGAAGTAAAATACAGAAAGTCAGCTGCAAGGAAATGTGAGTTACCAGTTATACTACAGGACTGAGGTGGAGCTGCTCTTCTTAGCTGAATGTCTGCAGCTATTGCAATTAAAGATGGAAATCACATAACCAGCATTATCAGAAAGTGTTGCTCATTTCCAACAAATTATCATAGCTCTTCAATAGGAAAACACATGAGAGAGGTAGCAGGTGAATTACGGCCCTGATAAGTAACTGCCCAAAATCAGAACTTAACCAGAAAGATGGCATCTTCTGTACACACTATTGTAAAGTTTATGAAATAGTAGTTTCTTCAATCTCAGTGTAGATTGCTTCTTTTTATGTTATGGGAGCAAAAATAACTATAACGTAAGCCATGGACAGATGGCTGTGATTTCTCTAGGACTGTTAGAGTAATACCTTCATGCACATCAGCTCTATGATAAGTTAACTGAATCCCTATGTATATTAAGGAGATGTATCAGGCATAATGGAGTAAATTTCACTTATGTGGGGTGGTGTTGTCTAGTGGTCAGAGCAGGGAACTGGGAATCAGGAGTCAGTGGTACAGATGCTTACCATCCTGTGCCTCAGTGTGCCTCAAAGCAGGACCAACACCAACTAAATCATCCCAGCCAGGGCTTTGTCAAGCTGAGGCTTAAAAACCTCTAAGGATGAAGATTCCACCATCTCCCTAGGTAACCCATTTCAGTGCTTCACCACCCTTCTAGTGAAATAGTGTTTCCTAATATTCAACCTAGAGCTTCCCCACTGCAACTTGAGACCACTGCTCCTTGTTTTGTCATCTGTCACCACTGAGAACAACTGAGCTCCATCCTCTTTGGAACCCCCCTTCAGGTAGTTGAAGGGTGCTATCTAATCCCCCCCTCACTCTTCTCTTCTTCAGACTAAACAAGCCCAGTTCCCTTAGCCTTTCCTTGTAAGTCATGTGTCCCAGCCCCCTGATCATTTTTGTTGCCCTCTGCTGGATTCTCTCCAAATTGTCTACATCCTTTCTGTAGTGGGGGGGACGGGGCAAAACTGGATGCAGTACTCCAGATGTGGCCTCACCAGTGCTGAATAGAGGGGAATAATCACTTCCCTCGATACAATATAATATAGTATAATAATTCTGCCTCTCTGTTAGAAAAGAGACTAGGAGGAGGTAAGCTAAGTGGATCATGTTTTATACATGATAGCAATTCATGAAAATACAATTTCTCCACAATGGATAATAAGATTGGGGAGTGAGGGAAGCTGTGACAGCTGCCAGACAGAGAACCTGTTTGGGGTAAAATAGGGATATATTCATCTAAACTTTGTTCCCACAATCTAATGGTTTTTATTGCTTCAGCTCCATGGGCAGATAGACTACTTTTGTGCCTCCAGCATACTGTAAGCAGAGCAATGTCACTGCAGTCTGGGTGATTTCCAGCTTTATGGCATGGTAAGTCATTTATAGCCATCTTGGTGACAGGAGTTAGGATTTCCTAGGAATGAAATACTGTGCACTGAGTCAAAGTGGAAAAGAAGTTCAGAAAAAAATCTGAGTTAGTCTAAAGTACTCTTGTTTAGCGTTCCAGTTCATTGTGCATTACGAGTAACTGCCAGTGTCTGAGAAATTCATTAATTGTGTGGCATTAAGCTTGAAAATTGTGCCAGTGGAGTTGTTATGGCCCTGAATTTCAATAGAAATGAAGGATCAGGTGGGTGATAGTATCTTTTATAGATTAATATTTAAAAAAAACAGAAGAAAAAGGAATTACAAATTAATTTTAACACCATGTGGGAAAGAGCTTCTCTTATTAAAAATAAATAAAGAAGAAGAAAGATGGACATAATAGGAAGCTCATATGACTTTTTGTTCATATTTAAATTTTCAAAAAACAACATTAACTCAGACTCAACAGCATCTATCTGCAATTTAAAGGAAGCTTCATTAGGGCTGAGAAGAATGCCAAGAAGATGGAAGAGCATTCAAGCCATAGGTACAGAACTTTGCATGATGCCAACAGCTTCAACATACAAGCCTTGAAGTGAGCTATGCTGCGCTGCCACGTGGAGAACTAGACAAGGGTTAGCAGTGTTCCAGTACCTGTTTTCTTTTTCAGAGCTTTTGTACTCGTAGCCCAGAGAGAAACTGAAGGTGGCAGGAGAGAGAACGCCACAAAACTTCAAATTTTATGGGAAGTTGGGTAATGGGAGTAAGCGTGGCACCTGAACACAAATTATTCAGATTACTTTCTGCTGTCACTGGAGTACTTTTTCAGTAAACTTATTAGTGATTGTTAGAACGTAAAAAGATTCTGAATGTTTCTTAGATTTTCCGTTCTCTTTCTCCTCTAGGCCCTGCTCGCTTTTTATAAATATTTGAAAGCCTGAAGTTCTAACTTAAACAATTTGCATTCAAATATGCACCTTCATTTTGAAAACAGATTACTATGTACTACAAATCTGTTTAAATTTAGTGTTGTTAGTGAAGTCAGTAGCTCACAAAAAAGGGATTTTGTACATACTTGATGGTAATGGGGAAATATAACTTTCAAATGTAGATCCATTTATTTTTAAACTGTTTTTCCTAGTTCCTCTTCTATGATTTTTTTAATCTAATTTTAGTCCCAGGCAAGTCTTTCCATTTTATGAATCACCTCCTTCAGTTTTTTCGTTCTAAAATGTTGTGCATCACAATTGTATTCACAGAAAATGCTATTAAGAACAAAGAATTGCATCCTGTAACTATGACAGAATATTTATTGTAATGAATGAAGAAGAATAAGATAAAATGTATACTTAGACTCCCAGAAATAAACCATCTAGGGAAATTAGCTACCCTAGCTTCTTATATGTTTGGCCGTGAACTTGCACACATCTATTTGTGTAGTGAAAAATCCAGGCTGTCATGGTCTGGGTCATAGAACTAAGGGTGGAAATAACATGTAACTCACCAGTCCAGCTTGCACCTGGGTTAGCTGTGCTCCAGTGATAAGGCCTGTGGCTTTCTCTAATTGTCCTAATTTCTTGTCATGTTCTTGCTTTTAAAAACATTTCAAATTGCTGGTGCACTATTGGCTCCATCCCATAGGGATCCAGCTGTGCTAATCTAATGGCAGCACCCTGTGAGCAATTTGGATATGTAGGGGTAATCTGGAAAATGGATAAGGGCAATGTAAATTTGACAATCTCTAGTGTAGTATTAATCACAGTCCATCGATATCCTAATGCATCTCTTTGGTGTAGTACTATACCACATCTGTTGGTTGTACATCTTTATATACTTTTGAGAGGTAGTGGCATTAATGGCATGAGAGGGTATATTGCAGTAGGGTACAGATTACATTATTAGTTACTGGAATAGTTTCTATACAGGTAAAGTTTCCGGTGGCAGAACAAACTCTTTGGGTATTCATTTGATTATTCACTAATTGGGTGACCAGATAACAATAAGCCCTCTTTCATCTAACACATTGCAAACTCCAGGAACAGCCATCATATCTACTTTGCTTTAGAACCCATCAATTTCAGTTACAGATTCTTGGGGTTCATTTGTAGTAATATCATATATTTCTATCTCCACTGACCCATTTGTTTTCTACTCAATTGTTTGCTCATACGAACTATTCTGAGCCTTAAACAATAATCTTTTTGAACGAAATTTCAATAAATCAGTACGCTGTATTTATTAGGGTTTCATTAGAATATACAGTATTGCCTGTATCTGGGTAAATTACAGTGGTGGTGGCAAGGGTTGAGGGACAGGTGGGGGTAACATTCGTAGCAGCAAGGCGGTTTTGGTATTCATCATCTGGAAACCAATTAGGGAGGGCAGGGCATCCTAATGGTACTTGTCACTAAGCACAGAGCCCCTCCCCTGGAAGAAATCCAAACCACCACTCGACCCCGCATTCCCAAGCATGATCCCCACAAGTCCCTCCCTGCCAAGTAACAATACTCCGTCTCTTCCACCAGGGCTAATTCCTAATGTCTTTTGTAGTCAGGAATCCCTGGACTTTGGTGGTTTCAGCGGGGTGAGTGTTCCTTCTGCTCTTCTCCAGAAACAGTCATAGTTCAGCATTGTACAAGGGAGAGGTTACTAGCACATCACCCTGGAATGGTTTGATTCTTCTAGAAAAATCTAAAGGCACAGTAGCTCTGTCAGTGGACAAGGGAGAGGTTACTAGCACTTCACCTTGTTCTTTTTCCCTGCTGTCCGGAAGGCACAGCAGAGCTAGAAGGAGAAATAGGCTGATCATCAGTCGGAGGTTCATCTGCAGGTGAAGGAGTCTTTTTACAGTGAGAAGCATGAGTCCAGGTAGGTAGTCCTTGGCACTTCACAGCAGTGTTGGTGGTTAACAGAACTTGGAAAGGGCCTTTCCAGCGTGAAGCCAGGGCAGTCTTTTGCCGATGGACCTTTATGTAGACCCAGACTCCTGGTTCCAGTGAGTGGCAGGGATGCTCAGGATCCTTGGGTAGGGCTTCTTTCACTTGTGTATAAAAAGACTTAACACATTTCACTAGTGCCTGACAATAATTAAGGATTGTGTCATCCATTAAATGAATGTCCATTTGGGCTAGGGTCAGTGGAGGCGCAACAGGTAATCGTATCGGGCGCCCTGTCAGAATCTCATGAGGGCTGAGTCCAGTCTTTTGATTGGGAGTGGCCCTCATGCTCATGAGTGCCAGTGGGAGGGCATCTAACCACTTTAAGTTTGTTTCAGCACAGATCTTGGCTAGCTTATTTTTCAAAATCCCATTCTGACGTTCCACTGTCCCAGCAGACTGTGGGTGATGGGGGCAGTGAAGGTTGCATTGAATCTGCAAAGCTGCACATAACTCTTTTACAATCTGTCCAGTAAAATGAGTTCCACAATCACTGTTGATACTCACAGGAATGCCAAATTGTGGTACAAAATCCTTAAGCAGAAGCTTCACAACAGTTCTGGTGTCTTCCTTTCTGCAGTGAATGGCCTCAACTCAGTTTGAAAATACATCAAGTAAAACTAACACATATTCATAACTACAGCATTTAGACATTTGAATAAAATCAATGAATATTTATAAAAGGTCCCCAAGGAGGGGGATGGGCTGCCTGCCTAACTTTAACAGCTTTACCGATATTGTATTGTTGACAGGTTGAATGCACTGTATACAGAACATCTTGAAATTGTATTGGAAAGAGATGTGTTCCATGGGAAAGCGCAAGACTATTTGATATGCACTCCTTTCATGGTTTATTCCTCTGAGTTGCCCATGAATGTTGAACTAAATTGATTGCAGAGTAAAGAAAAGATCATATAAATAATGCTTGGAAGCAAACATAATATGAGAATTAATAAAACTCTCCATGTTCGCAATTCTTATTATTTTTTTGTAGGAGAAAACCATGACCAGTGATTATCTGTGGGCACACTGCAAATTGCTTCTGCGCTATATTCAATTTTTATTTTTGTTTTTTGTGTTAAAAAGCAGCTGGTGAGTATGGGGAAGCTGTGGCTCCAATGAGTTATATGAGTGTACTTCGAGCTCTGCTGAAATTGATTTTATTTTAATTTTGGTGGTGGTGACTTTTCCTGTATTAACTTCATAACACAGGAATAGACAGAGACAGCAGTTGTCAAATAAGGGCCCAATCCAGCTCCTGTTGAAATCAATGCAAAGTCTCCTATTGATTTCATTAGGAAGTGCATCAAACCTTAAATGCCTTAGATCAAACTGATGCACACTTTATTTTTGGATTATCTGACATTAGGTCTTGGATGCAAATGTTGGAAACACATAGGGTAATATTCTGTACTGCAATATTGAAGAGATCCACACACAACTCTCAGCCCAGGGGGTGTATTAGCTAAGGTGGCTTTAAGCCACATTTGTTACCTTCTGACTGGAAGCTGCTCCGGGAGCTGGAGAGGTCTCTAGTATAACTTTGACAGTGCTGCAGGCCTGTCTGAGTTACAGCCCCCTCTCCAGGCTGCCTTATAGGCTGCAGTACTGCCCAGAACCTCCACAGCACAACATACCCCTCCTACGTTGGCATGCCCCCTATTTCAAGGCTTGCGAGGCGGTCCTTGAGCTGTCCTCCATAATGCCTGCACTGGGGAATCTTCCCCCAGCTGGACATGAGGCTTTTAGCTCTAGCCGGTTCCCTGCCATAAGTGGCTAGAGAGGGGGTGAGGATCTCACCCATAATCTCAACCAAGTACTAGATACTTCAGGGACTGGAGATTAGATATACTATTAATGGATAGATAAAGTAAGCTATTTTAGGGTAGGTGTGGAAGATATGTACAATCACTAATGTAGATACAGCATGTTGACTTTTTGATTTTTTTTTTTCAATGTTCTGTTTGAATTTCTATTGAAAGAAAAGGATGAATTTTCCAGATTTGGTATGCGTGAGAGAGAAAAAAAATCATTCTGTTTTTGACCACTTATCTAACTCGTTGAAATTTTCCAAAAGTAGACTGCAAAAAAAAAAAAAAAATATGGTGACATTTTCCCGCCCATTTTTCAAGTAGCTCCAGTTGAAAGAGTAAATTGAAGGAGTAAAAAAAACACAGCACAACATTGGAAGCTGACTTGAACATTCAGGAGAACCAAAACCACTTGATAGAAAGACTTTTGGTCATTGTAACGATTCACACATAATTGTTAGTCACGTATATTCAACTACAGTGTTCCAGGAGCAAACTTTTTTAGCCATCCAGTTGAACTGCAGATAACTGCCGTTCTGAAGTCAGATTCCAGGCCACTATTTACATTCCTAACAGATAGTTCTCATTCATTGTAGTTTTAAGTAACTTTATTGAAGTATAAAAGGGGTTATAGATAAATGTATTTATTTATGATCTGTGTACAAAAATTAAAAGGCATCTGGGAGTATAATGTAGTTAAAATCTCCTCCCATTGGCAAGTTACTGAGAGAAAGGTAAGGGAGGTCTCATTTGATTGTGTAAAAAATCTACAGAATCACATTTTCAATGGTGCTCTCTCTGTGGCAAGGCAGGTTGGACTATCTGGCACTCTTTCCCAGCTCAGGGTCGTTCAGCTGGAAAATGTTGATAATAGAGTGATGTCGGACATGGGTCAACTTGGTATCATTAGAAAGTCCTTTTCCCATGAACACAATGGTACCAAATATGACAAACCTAGAACAGTTATGTAGATATATATTTTTTTAAGTTATACATTTTTTAAAGTTATACTTTAAACACAGGGATGTATTGCTTAACTAAAAGAGACATTGATCTTAACTAGTCCTAGGGGAGTTAGCCTTGGCACATAGACCTGAAAACGTTCATTTATCAAAGTCTTCATCAGTGACATCTCTATTTAGGGCCACCACTGCTAGACACGGGCCTGTAAAGGCCCATGTCTAGTTGTGACACTCTGTACCTCGGGAGAACACTCCGCACCCCCATGTTCATCCTTATAATATGATTGTGTGCTATCCAGTGCAAAGTTTGTCATGTGGGGTATCTTTGGAAGGCTCATGATGCACTGAGCATTGTTGTTATAGTAATGTTATAGGTTGTAATTTTATATATATAGTTATGAGGCTAAAATGTGTGCTCATGGCTTAAAACAAGCCCAGGCAAAACTCTCCAGGAGCAGAGGGGCAGTTCACACCACATCAGGGCATGTATGGGACAAACCCATCCCAGCCTCACAGGAACAAAGGACACTGGCCTAGGCAGCAACAAAGGATCTGTTGGACTCATGAGTGAGTCACCTCCATTCCCTTGGTCAGTTTAGGACGACGGCGAAGTAATGCTCACCTGACTCTGAAGGGGGAGGGAGAGCAAAGCCAAGAGGGAAGAAAGAGCATGACAAAAGGGAGAGATGCTTGCCATGCTCTCTCTCTTCCATCTCCATCTACGGACACCACCACCAAGCGACTGAAGCGCTGATCAAAGGGGAGAACCTGGCTGAAGGGGAACCAGACAGCCTATGGTGAGAAGCATCTAAGTTTGTAAGGGCACTGAAAGTGTTAAGATCAGCTTAGAATGTGTTTTGCTTTTATTTCATTTGACCAAATCTGACTTCTTGTGCTTTGACTTATAATCACTTAAAGTCTATCTTTGTAGTTAATAAATTTGTTTGTTTGTTATACTTGAAGCAGTGCGTTTGGTTTGAAGCATGTCAAAGACTTTCCTTGGGATAACAAGCCTGGTAAATATCAATTTCTTTTTTAAATTGATCAACTCGTACAAGCTTGCAGCATTCAGTGGGTGTAACTGGACGTTGCAAGACGGAGGTTCCTAGGGTTGTGTCTGAGACCGGAGATATTGGCTAGTGTCATTCAGTTGCACAATCCAAGCAGCGGCCAGCCAAAAGTGTTCACTCATGTAGCCGGGATTCGCTTACATGCCAGAGGCTATGCGTGAACTGCCTGTGAGTGGGGATTCTCACAGCAGAGCAGGGTATGGCTGGTTCCCAGAGTTGAGGCGTGGAGGGACCTAGCAGATCACTGGTCCAGATAACTCCGGAAGAATGTCACACTAGTGTTGTGACACGTTTTGATTCAGTACCACAAATGTATTTGTTCATGCATTCCAGCTGCATAAGAAATGTTAACTAAAGTGAGCAATCAGTGGGGCTAGCAAGTATAACTGGCAGGATGCATACATAGGTCATTTGCTCTGGCACCTTTTGTAGTTCAAAGCTTTAACACCAAGTTAAAGGCTGACCATGTTGAAATGTACCTTTTCTCCTGAAATAATCTGGTGTGATATGTAGTGTCATGGGTATCCAGATCTTCTATCTGTTCAGCAATGATTTTTTTGCCTCTGGAATGCATAACACCTTTGCACAATAACCAAGTGAGATCCAGTTTGGTGAATGTAGAAGGCTCTATTACAGTCAGTGTAACTGCTGCTTCATTGAAAACTGGACGACTTGGCTTCAGAATTTTTGGACCTTGATTGGAAAGTGAATGAGTCAGGAAGCTCCTTCAAAGAATGGTTCTTTGCTGGTCCAAACAGCACTTGATGCTGGGACTGGTCCCTATTAATATGCTCCTGGTAGCAGAGTAGAATAAGGGGTACCTTTGCCATCTACTGTATCTTCAAGGAAGCCTAGGTTATTAACAGCACAAAATACTAACCTACTCTTGATGAGATTTGGGGGAATGTAGAATCCTTCCTTAAGTTCCATGCAGTGAACAATGTTCGCGTGTGCAGTCTCCAGGCAGAGTACTTTGTTGTAGTCGATAGAAGCGCCAATGTTGTGTGGAAGCTGCACAAGGAATTTACTATGGGTTTTGGAATGAATCGTTGAACTAACAGCCAGTACTGATAGATTATTCATATGCTGCATGGTTGTCATGTATATGTTGGAACCCTGCCTTTCCACTTGCACATGAGATTTTATGATACAAGGGCTGCCTTGTGCTCCACTTGCTTACTGTCACACTCACAGATGCTGAAGTCACTGCAAACACCAGTACACAACTTAAGGAAGTACAGGCCACAAAGTATTGTTTTCAGGTAGGGCATCAGCTATAGATCCTTGAATCTTTGGTGTACTTCAGGGCAAAATTCTTTTCTGTTAAATAAAGAAAAAGCATCTGGAAACATTTGTATCCCTGACATAAGTGCTTTTTTCCACTTTTGATAGTGCCCGATCTTTTGCACCTTTGAAAGGTTATGTGCTGTAATTGATTTCTCTGGATAGGTTTGCTAAAAACTATATCCATATCCCACAGTTCATCTTCAATAAGTGTTAGAATCTTTCAGCTAAGCATTTGTTCCTCTCCAATCCTGTTCAAAGCATATTTCTCTATACTTTGCTTCTGTATCAGCCACTGCTGCTATTTTCCCATTCATTAGAATCTTTGTGAGGCAATTTATGAACTCCAGCTGAGTCTCAGTAATAAAGTTAGTGTTGGTTTCTGTTGCTTTTACCTTTTGATGAGACACGTTACATATACTCTTGGTGTTGCACTCGATGTGATATGCAATGTCATATGCATGGGTATCTTTTGGGTCAATACATCCATTTTACCGCCTGTGCAACATTCTCTTTAAGAGTGACTGCTTCATACATTTTCTCACCTGTCTTAAATATTAAAACTGTGCTTAAGGAATGCCTTTTGGCTTCTAGCTTATGGCAAAAGAAGGTGGTCTTCTCAAAATGCATGTCATGGGGCCTAGTGTGGCACTTGTCCCGGCATCTTCAATTTTTTTCCTGATGCTCTATGTACTTCCTCTCCAATCTTGCCAAATTCAGTTTATGGGTGCACTTCTTACAGCATGTAAGGGGCCATTGAGCAGTGTTTGACCAGGTCCTCCAGGGTCGTATTCTCCAAAGATTCAGTTACTAGTCAGTACCCTTTGTCTCCCCATTGATGCCTAAAAATGATCATGACCAAAGAAGAACAAGGATTTTGTAATAAATTACTTTGGGATTGTAATTAATTATGTGATGTGCTGTGTAGTTCTGCAAATATGTGCATATTGTTTGCGGTTGGATTCCAGTAATTTCTGGCTGGATGCTGATGTCTTAACCTGTGCCTTATTACAACTCGTGGCATAATCAACAAAACTGGTAATCAGTACCACTAAACTGTGTCCTGATGCAGTGATGGCAAATCATATTGAAGCACTCCTTCAATTTATTGTAATCTGTAACATTAATTTTTTTTTATCAGCTATCATGTTCTGAGCATGATCTGATAACACAGTACTGTCAGTCACAAGTAACTTTGTTGGGGCTGCATATTTGACATGGCTATATTAGAGTATATATATTGATTTTTAAACATTTTCTGGAATCTATAACTACCTAATTGTTCTAGGTTTGTCATGTTTGGTACTATAGTGTTCATGGATAAAGGTTTTTGAATGATATGCAACTTGACCTGTGTCTGATGACATTGTATGATCAACATTTCCACCAAACAGAGGCCTAGCTAGTACCCCCTGCCACACCACAGAGGGTGACACCATTGAAATTGATACTATATATTTTTACAACTCAAATGACACCTCCCTTACCTTTATATCATTAACTTGCCCATTGGATTACACATGCTTCCAGACTTTATCCTGGGCTCAACCTACCACAAATAATAACTGCAGCAGATCATTCTATAATAATCATGCCTTAAATAGGCAATTGCTTGGAGAAATGTTCCAATCCCTGTTCTGATTGAAATCCCACCCACCCAAGCATCTCATCGCTTTCTAAAAGCCCAAACAAATGGTTGGGCCTTGCAGCATGGCCTGGTAGATGACAGATTCAGACTATTTCAGATTAAAGACAGAAGTGAATCCCAAAGTTGAAGAGCCCTCACCAGGACCCTAGTTCAGGAAATCTACTTAAAGTGAAGCATGTGCTTAAATACCTTCCTGAATCTGGGTCACAGTGTGTGGGAGGGTTCCCCCCAAAATACAAAGTACTTTATTTTTTAAGCTCAGTGAAAGAGGTGATTGGCATGTAAGAACAGCAAATAATTACTTATCTGCCCCACTCAATTATCCGTCATTAACATTGGGAACAGAGAGGGATATCTCACTGTAGACTATTTGGGTCGTTGTGGCTTGAGACAAAGGATGATCCCATTATTGTGAAGAGGACTAATACAATGTCAGAAAGAAGATTGATAAGGAGCAGAGCTGTAGATAAGTATTTTTAGACTGCCTGAGCTATGAAGTAATGACAAAGTCAAAAAAGGTTGGTATTTGACAATTCTCTCATCTTATTCTGCATCTGATTTAAGCATCTGATTTGGGAATAGATTGTAGTGTTCTTTATTTGGAAACTGTAATATTTTGGGAGCTCTAAAATTCATTTATAGTCTTCAGATTGCTAGACATGCAAATATTGGGCCAGATTTCAAGAACTGGCCATTATTTTTTGCCTTCAGTCTGTAGACTTTTCAACATTTATGTGAGACTGCTGAGAGAGATCATGAAATGTGAAGTCATGTGACACCCATGTGCTGATGAAACCCAACTGCACGTCTGTCTCTCTGCCAGCACAGCTTCTGCCATCATCCGCATCCTCCAGTGGTTAGAAATCAAGTGATTTTGCTGAAGCTCAACCCAGGAAAGGCAAAAGACCTGTGTAGGAAGAAGAAAACACGATTAACAGTCAAAATGGTGCAAAGCCTCTGGACTGTGATGGGTTCATGACTACTCATGGATGTGCAATTGCCAGATGAGCAAAGATTACTCAACATCACTGTGGTTGCTCCACTACTGGGCTTTAAGAAAGCAAGTGGGGTTCTTTATAGGTAAAACAAAATATGTGTTTGGCTATCCAAGCATCAGCACAACTGGCAATAGGATTGCTGCTATTGTCCTATATAGTAGGTTTCAGCAGGTAATGTTCACTGTTGGGGGCAGGTCTATTTGAATTTGTGCATAACAAGTGGTAGAGGGAGAGACTATCCCAAACATATAATTCAGGAAAAGAGAAGGGCTAAATAATTTTAGTGACATTTTCTCTTAAAAAATCAACTTTGAGTTGCATTTGACAACTCTCCTTTGAATCACCAAATGGACAAAGAAGAGGGAAATCTCTATTTTAGATAAAATAAACATTATGTATAAGGTGGATGATGATTTGAGGCTTTTTGTATATGTGGAGGGGATTTGTTGTGGAGTGCATGATGGATTTCCGGAGATATTGACTCTCTGTGGGAATTCATATGATAAGAATCTTTTTAGAGGAATTAACAGCTCTGCTAGCAAGCAGATCACTGAACCTACACATGCTCTGAATGCAACTGTGCCGATTGGCACTGTGGGACCAACATTGTTCCATAATTCTAAGCTTTGCTGTAAAGAAATATAAGTGG
The DNA here is from genome assembly GCF_003597395.2 of Chelonoidis abingdonii. Lineage (NCBI taxonomy): Eukaryota > Metazoa > Chordata > Testudines > Testudinidae > Chelonoidis > Chelonoidis abingdonii. The sequence continues at coordinate 101,610,430 of NC_133770.1, read as the reverse complement.
TTTCATGCTCTGTGGTTCCATCTCCCATCTTGTAAAAAGGTTATTGCTCTCTGATTTCCTTTTAGAATCAAAGAATTTCAGATTGGACAGCAGTTTCTGAGAGTTGGACCCATGCCTCTGTTTTCTTCTCCATCCCCTGTTTCTCGATGGTGAGACTCACTGGACTACTTAATCTTCTGCTGCTTTAAGCAAATAAGAATTATCTAGGCAAAAATGATAGCAGCATTTGTGGAAGTGGCAGGGACAGCTTCCATGGTCTTGTTCTCTGTAATAACTGTTTTAAAAAGAAATTGTTCTCTTTTTTTCAAAAACTCTTATCATCTTTTACCATCTCAGTGTTGATTTTGGATGCTAATCTTATCATGTTTATTAAGCAGCCATGTGCAGGGATCTATCTCATCTCTCATACATTCCCCATGAATACCTCTGTATTTCATTAAATCTCAGTGTAAGAGGAAATGTTTCCTGACAGGGTAATATTCTAACAGCACATTGCAAATGTGCAGAAGGGCCCCAAGGTCAGAAACTCTTTTTGAAAGGTTAATTAAGTCTGAAAGAAAGGTATTATGTTGTAATTAAATAGTAATGAATGAGGAGCTGTGAAGTATTTGGTGTATGATGCAGTACCACAAGGCAAAGCTGAAATCATCTGTCAATTTATTATTTTATTACATATTCTATTATAAAATACCCCTGGGTGTCAGTGTAATTTGTATTCCTGAACTTGGATATGACAGAAGGGGGATTAAGTGGTCAGCTCTGCCATGCATATATGTAATCATAATACATCTCAAGAACGGTTCTAGGAACTTTAATAACATTCCTGACATACTTAAGAGAACTTTCATCAAAAGTGCAGTGCCTTTCCAGCTAGGTAGAACTCCATTTCCAGTCAGAGTATAATGTGATTTTTACTGTGTTCACACTGGAAAGTCTGCCACAAGTTTTCATGCCTTTAAATTTCACACCAGTGTTATAGAAACATCGCCATGACCCTATTTAAGAGTCCCATCAGATTTTTCCTTATAGTCCTTGTGCTTTTGGTAGCATTTCAAGATTTTAAAGTGCATTGGGGGGAACCTTGGTACAAGAGTTGGAGACAAGTTGTCAATCCAGATGTAGATTTTTTGAAAACATGGTATAAATTAGCTTATTCAGACTTCTGTTCACAGCCTTGTGCCCAGATATTGCACTTCGTAATTTCAGAGATCAGTGAAGAATTAATTAATCTTCTATACTGTATGTACTACACTATCTAGACAGAAACATAAGGTACCAGCAGTTGGCAGTTTTACTCTGTGCTAAAAAAAAAATTGGAGATATACCTATCTCCTAGAACTGGAGGGGACCTTGAAAGGTCATTGGGTCCAGCCCCCTGCTTTCACCAGCAGGACCAAGTACTGATTTTTGCCCCAGATCCCTAAGTGGCCCCCTCAAGGATTGAGCTGACAACCCAGAGTTTAGCAGGCCAGTGCCTCAAACCACTGAGCTATTCCTCCCCCCCCAGAAGTCAAAACCTTAGTTTGTGTGGCAAAATAAATTGCATTTATAAGCAAAGCCATATTATATAAAAAGCAACATGGGAAATTGCAGAAACCCTACTTTTACTCAGGGCTGAAATAAGACAGAAACACTACGGGTATACATGAAGGGGCCTGGCTTCTGGAATCACATGATATTGGAATGTGAGCTTTCACGTTAAATGTTTCTAGCCTTCAAATATGGCCTGAGTGTAACTGATGTTTTGTCTGCCTGAATTTGCAGACAGTCTGAATAAATAGCTGTGAGAGTTGTTAATTGCCCCCATTCATCACAGTATAATGTTAAATCTGAAACCTGCAGCTCCGGAGCACTCCCACTGACAGCATCCTGAGTTCTAGAAAGGACTCTGTAGGTAAGGGGCCCTCACTAATGCCACCTAATCATGGCTCTTATAGGGATAGTGAGGGCTGTGTCCTCCTTTCTCCAGTTGAACCTCAATGCACCTGAAGATAATGGGGATGGTGTTCTGGAAAGGGTGAACAAATATTCTGCCAAAGAGGAGTGATGGTGGACTCCCACTGAAGGAAGGGATGGGGCATGGCATGAGGATAGCATTAGTGGGACACGTGGGTTATGTGTATGGTAGCAGATTGCCTTAATCTGATTCTGCCTTCCTCTGTTTGTAGCTTGTGCAGTCTTTGCTCACAGTGGTAAGCACTTAAGAAAGTGAGTAGGCTCATTTAGTGGAACACTAACGAGCATGAGTAAGGGTGGTACAGTCTAACCAACATTATATTTTGAAGCTGCTTAGGTGCCTCTGGGTGGTTTCATCCTTTAGATATTCTTCTTCGAGTGCTTGCTCATATCCATTCCAGTAGGTGTACGTGCCGCGCGTGCACGTTCGTCGGAGAACTTTTACCCTAGCAACTCCAGCGGGCCGGCCGCAGGCCGCCCCCTAGCTGAGTGGCGCCGCCATGCGCGGGTGAAATATACCCTGCTGGTCCCGGCGCCGCTCCTCAGTTCCTCGTACCGCCTGTCGGTCGTTGGAAACTGTGAGAGCGCGCATAGCTGAACCCTCCACGTCCCTAGCTTCGCTTGTTCGTTATAGTTTACAGTATGTAGTTTATTTCGTTTAATATTTCTTATATTAGAGTATGTGTTATTAGGACGTTTAGCGGTTCGGGGCTCTAGCCCTCTCCGGCGCAGCGCGCGGGATGCCTGGTTCGCGGGATTGCAAAGCGGTGTTTCGGTTTGTAAAAAAAGCCGATTGCCCACCAGTATTCCGCCACGACGCCGGCTATAAAGTGCCTGGGGGAATCACACATCCCAGAGAGAAGTGTGCCGCATTGCAAAAGCCCTTACCGGCCGCGTACTAAGAAAGACGAGACCAACGCCCTCCAGATGCTCCTTAATGGAGTGCACTTCACCCCCGCCCGTCCGGGCACGAGCCTCGGCCTCAGGGCACCGGATCCTCCTAGCACCGCGAACAGCGCAGCGTGCACCGCCCGGTCTCCGGCACCAGGCTCCTGAAAGAGTCCTCCTCGTCTCTACCCCGGCCTAAGCAGCCCGTGAAGGAGCACCGCGATGCGACGCCGCCCGCCAGGGGCTCGTTGACTCTGCCGTGGGCTAGGGGCCGTCGAAGTCCATCCCTCTTAGCTTTCCCCGCCAAGATCGGGGTTGAGCTCTAGTCCGTCTACCCCGAACATTCTCGTCGCAAGGACCTTATCACCTTGATGAGCCTGGCTGCCCAAACCCCGCACCGCCAGTGCGGTTGTAGCTTGCTAAGGCAAGCCGAGCGCGATGAGAGCACCGTCCCCGGGTGCTCCGGTGGCACCGATCTCGCTGCCCTGCACCGCTCCATCACGCACCGATCCCAGTCAGAGGGAGGCTGCTTCGAGGCACGTCACAGTTCCCGCCACCGCGCTCCCCGGGCGGCACCGGTCGCACTCGTGCCCGATCATCCTCACTCGTCCCGTACTCCCGGCACCGTTCCGGCTCCAGCCATCGCTACCGGCACCGTGACGCGAGAAGCCGTCACCGGCACGAAGTCCAATCCCGGTCACCTCCGGCACCGCGCTGTGGCAGTTCCCGGTCCAGATCGTCTAGGCACCGCATGACTCACGCACCGCTCCCCGGCACCGAGTGAAGGCGCGTCTCTGCGAGGCGCTGGATTCGCACACTCGGTTCCGCCCCCCCGTGGCCCTCTCGACAGGTTCAGTCCTCTTCCAGGACAGATAGCGTTCTACCTGGACGTGACAGGTCCACCCCTCTTCCCTGAGGTCACCAGGAAATGCCTTGCAAGCAGTGGGCTTGCGGACGCCCTGGCCATTACCAACAGCCAGGGTCTCAGCAATTTCCCTCTTCCGCCGGTTCAGAGCGCAGGGCTCCAGAGGCACGGGTTCTCGCCCACCGCCATCCCCTGAGAGGAACTCTCCCTACCCGCCCGAGACCGAGCCCCCGAGTGCCAGAAGAGGCGCCCACTTTGAACCGCCACGACCCACTTCTGTCAGTGTCTCCTCATCATCCTACCTGGATTGAAGGCAGTGCCACAACCGACCACCGGTCCCCCCCAGGACGCTTAGGCTCACCAGACTCTCAGACGCGTTGCGCAAAACTATGAGCAATCCAAACGAGGAGGTCTCCGATTGCCGACCCGGTCGTCACGATACTCTCGGCGAGGCGCCCACTCGCCGGCCCTGCCCTCATAAAAACCATACAGCGAACCCAACAACCATCTCTACTCTCCTGGGGGGCTTCGCTCCTCTTCCCCTGCTCCGCTGCTTCTGTCCCTGCTATGTGGCCACGAGCGCAAGCTATTATGTTGCCCTCTGAATGGATCATGAACTACGTAACGGCCACCGCACCCCAGTTCGCCCTCGGTGTGCGTACAAATTCGGATAATCGACTCGTGAGCGCTGGGACAGATGTGACAAAAAGCCGTGCCGCTCGAGTCCGGCGAGGCGCGGCTATGGGACCTCTCATGCCGTCTTAAGTGGGCTAGGTATCGCCGGAAAGCGTGCACTGCGTATGTATTCAAACCAATTATTATTTGACAAGCCCAAGTACTTCAGCCGCTACGCATATCAAACCATGTGATCTGCCGTGCGTGTTAATTGAGGGGTACTTTCCCACTCAAACGCTCGGCGGAATAGTTCCACCGCCCTCCTGCGACGAAGGCAGTAAGGTCGTCGCACGGCACGGATGGCAGCGTCTGCTAGTACGCCGCTTTAGCTTCGAGGATGGTCGGTGTGTGGGTCTGAACTGCAGTGTGACGTAGAACAGTTCACACAGGCCGTGCTTTCTGCTGAACTCCAGTGGGCGCCATGGAGTGAGGGCTAGGACCAGCCGCTTTCGCTTCATGCCTGTTTACTCTTGCTCTTCTCCACCCTCAACTTCCTTGGGGCTCCTGGTCCTGGCCTCCTTTACTAGCCCCCCTCCTGGCCCTTTAACCACCTCTTTTGATCCCCACAGTGCAAAATCTGATTGCATGATGCTGGCTGCAGCTGAGCACCGCTGGCTTGAGATGGAAGGGGCGGCGGTCTGAAGAGGAAAGACTTCTACTCCCCACGGCTCGTTCTAAAAGAAATCTCATCATGCACATCCGCCTCCTACATCTCTTTTGTCGTGCAGGAACCTCCAGTGCTATGAGTCTGTCTGCCAGCGGTGGACGACTCTATTCTTGCTGTCCTGTGGTGCCTAGAGGTGTGACCTGGGTGGGGGTGGGCCGCCGACCATCCCTCCGAGGTCACTATGCGCCGCTAGTCCCATCACAGGTCTCTGGTCTCCGTCGCTGCCTCGCGAAGAGCCACCAAATTACGACCTTCCGTCAGGCCAGGGCCTGATTTCTGAAAGACAGAACCCGCGCCTCAACGTCTAAGACAAGCAGGGTCATTATGTTCCCCGGGATGCACACGCTGTTAACGCGCAGCATCGTCCGTTCAGGACCGCACAACAGCGCAGGCCGCTTCCCGCAGCCCAGACAAAGGCAGGACGTTTGCAGGAGAACAAACAGAAGCGGCAGGCGACACATTCTGGCAACCATGCGGGCCCAAATCAAGTCCCTCAAGCCATCTCCAGTCCGCAAGGCCGTCCTTGAAGGTGCCCCGGGCCATACCATTCTTCCATACCACCCCTCCCTTGTCCAGCCGTCTCTCCATTCTTCCTCCCGCGTGCACAGTTACTACGACCGTGTGGGTCCTCGCACGCTGCGCTTGGGTTACCCCCTGCAGCTCGTAGGCGCCGCCCTCCCGCCCTCCTTCCTCGTCCCTTTCAGGGACCCCTCTCACGAGCAAATCTCCTGCCAAGAGTTTGCAACGCTGCCTCACAAGGGAGCCTAGAGCATAGGTCGAGGACGAGACGGAAAGGTTCTACTCCCCGTTACTTTCTGATCCCAAAGCCAAAGGAGTCTCCCACCCATCCCATCTGCGCGAGCTCAACAGATACCTACGCAAGTTGAAGTCCGCATTGGTTTCCTTGGACCATTATCCCTTCCTTGGATCCCGGGACTTTGCGCCTCCATCATGCATGCAGACGGCCTTTATTCCATATCGTCCATCTTTCCGCCCATCGCAATTCCTCCGCCTTCATTTGTCGGCAGCAGCAACTATCAATTCACTCTTCCTTCTACTCTCCACCCCCGGAGAGTGTTCACAAGTGCATGCCGTATCGTCGCCTCCTCGTCGCGAGTCGGTGCACTATTCCCCTACCGTCAGACTGGCTTATCCGGGGGCCTTCGCAGGATCGATCCAGCAACACATGCGGAGGTTGGTCAGCCACCTTTTCTCCCACCTCGGGCTACGACCTCAATTGTGGACTAATCCACTCTATCCGCCTATATATCTATCTCTGGACCGTTCTTGGACTCCACCATTAGCGTCGGCCGTCCCCAGCACCGTCCAGATGCGCAGCCTCATCCGTGAGCGCTACAGTCTTGGCACCTCTGACCTCCCTGCCACTGCCTGATGCTTGTTGCGGCACCAGGGCAGCCTGCACTTTCGTCACGCCGCGCACGCGCCGACTCCGCCTTCGCCGCTACATCCTGCTCATCCTCAGCTCTGTTCGGCGAGGCGCACCTTGGACCAAGGTTGTCACGATTCCACAAAGGAGGCCTCCTTCTCTCCAATGGTGCGTACATCAGTCCGTCGATGTGTGGGCTGCCATGTTCATCAGCCCACCCGTGCGCCTGACGCCAGACGTGTCCGATGGAATGGGGGCTCACCTGGGACCTCCGACGGGCCGCTGTCCCTGCCTGAGCTCGCCCTACATGATGCACGTCGGGAGCTTGAAGCTGTCCGCCTGGCGGGTCTCGCGTTTCGCGCAGATCCAGGCCGCTGTTGTCTCAGTCTTTATCGACACAACGACGGACAGTTTTACTACGGTGAACAAGCAAGCGAACGAAATCTCCTCTTCTCTGCGGAAAGCACGTACTGTGGAATTTTGCATAGCCCCCACTCGTCACCTGATTGTTCCTACGGCCCGGCGCTCGCAATACGCCTGGCGGACCGTTTCTCAGCTGTCTCATTCTCGCCACGAATTCCCGATCATTAGTCCTTTAAGTTCAAGTTACCTACGTTCCGCACCCTGCCTTTCTTGCCGGCATAGCTCAGTTGTGGCACCCCGCATGACCATCTTTGTGCAACCCGTAGGAGCACTGAAGTGCCCCCTCGAATTGGCTGCTTCCCAAGAACAAACTTTGCGACTAGTATGGGGATCGACTCACATATGGACGCCTTTCTAATTCCCGAAACGCAGGCCTACTCTATGCTTCCCCCTGCGTAGTTCGCGTGGATGTGTCCAACAAGATTCTTAGACTGTAGTTTGCCGTCGCCTATGTGACAGCTCCGCGCTCCCGCAGTGGTGTCCGGCCGAGACATACTCGCGTGT
>NC_133770.1:101552920-101602965 GCF_003597395.2 Chelonoidis abingdonii | reverse complement strand
GGAGTTGCTAGGGTAAAAGTTCTCCGACGAACGTGCACGCGCGGCGCGTACACCTACTGGAATGGATATGAGCAACACATCTCGAAGAACAACAGTTACAAAGGTGAGTAACCGTGTTTTCTAGGGACACATTTTCACAAGCAAATTATCTAAATTGTGCCCTTTGGCCTGCATATGAACGCCAATACACAAGCTCAAACCCTGTTTTGTGGGCACACATGTTAGAATCTTACTGCTTATTTTGCACCCGTTTTACATATATATTTAATAATCTAGAATTGCAATATTTGTACTTTGGCTCGTATTTTGGTAACATGATGAAATCAAGTCCTCTGTATCTTCAGCGCTACTTTCATCGTCTCTTCAACACCATTAAGGAAGTATCTTCAGCTAGAAAAATGTTTTCTAGCAGCCTGTTAAAATATGCATCCTTCACTTGTCTCATTATCGGGCAGATTGGATTATCCCTCACAACTTTGCATACGCTTGAAAATCTTTCAAACTCATGAATAAACAGCCTGATGCAAATATTAGTCTTTAAATGATGTGAAAAATTTAGTTAGCAATGAGTCTTTCACAGAAAGAATGGACTGTCATCCATAGTATTCTACCAACTACTAAATGCCATCTCTAATGACTTCGAATGTAATGTAACTGTCATCAGAAGTGGTCTATGGGCTCCTCCTCAGGGCAGCTCAGTACAAATTAATTCAAAGTGTCTGATTCGCCACTCATCTGCATTGTGTGTAGTCATTTACACTTGAGCAAACAAGGATGTAAAATGCTACCAAATTGGAATGGTGGCATTTTATACCCAATTTTGACGAGTGTAAATGGCTGAACAAGGAGTGAGGCTGTGTTTAATCAGGCTGTAAATGTCTTATCTGGAGGATCAAGTCAGATTACTATATTTGGTAACTTATTAAACTGTGTTATATATTATGTGTATCTGTAACTATATATCTATATCCTTAAACTGTAAAATGGAATTTTTGATTCCATATGAAGCATTAATGAGTGCTTGAAATTTAATAAAATAAATAAAAATGGTAGTTGCTAAATACAGTATTTATACAATAGCATAACTTAATTAAAAGGCAACAAATAATAATTTTTGTAACCTCTTTTCAACCTAATCCATAATGAAGGTTGGTGAGGAAGGATGTTATACTCTCATACTCTGCGTCTGATATTAACAACATTCAGTATTTTAAAATGAAAAGTATGTTTAGCCCTTATGATTGCTCTGATATATTTTTTTTTAAAGATGGGGGCACTTTGTGCTAGGTACTATACATACACACAGTAAGACTGTAAGATTACAGTAAAAACAAAGTGTGGGAACTAAAAATCAAAACACAATATCATCCTTACACTTTCTTAACATATGATACACTAATGCATCTATGAAAAGTAAATGTTAACAGTAGTATTTTTAAAAACAGCCTGTAATTTGAGTCCCTTGATCGTCTGTGCAAATTTGTGAGTGCAAATGACTGAATTTAGACTTTCAACTACCAGATTGTTCATCAGCTGGTTAGATAGCTAAATGCTGGCATTTGCACTCAAAATTCTACATCAGGAACTGATGTAAGACTAAAGGTGCAGATACAATAAAGGACTGGTTGAGGCTTATTTAAAAGTTGGCCTTAGAAATGAATGTCACTGCTTTTAATGACAATAATTAGATCTACGAAGGGTGAACGAGTTTAGCAGACAGGTGGCAGCCAAAGTTTTGACATTAAATTTAACATAATATGGGGCTCCATAGCACTTGTAATGCATCTTTTCTTTCTAAACCAATAATGTTGTATTGAACTGTAATCCTTTCTTGACTCTCAAGTACGAAAACATATAATTTTGACATGGAGACTTTTGGTGTGTGTTATGTTTCTTTCATTCCTACATATACTTAAAAGTAGCAAAAATGTTGGAAATCTTAACGTAAATATCTATCGGTCAGTAAGGACCTGATCCTATACTTGTGCATACAAGTAACTTCATACATGTGTAGCTTCATTGAACTCAATGGGACTGTTAATGTGTGTAAAGTTAATCAAGTGTGTGTTTGTAGGATTGGGCCCTAACAGATGAATTTTCAACATGGGATTTTAGATCCACAGTGCCTCTTAATGAGTGTTGTTGCTAAATCCTTGTACTGACAACTAGTTGCTAATACATGTTTTAGTTCAGTAAGTTCTATTTAAAAACCTTTACCATCTGGAGTAGTTCATTTTACTGCAGTATTTATAGTATTTCTCTTTCTACGCATAGTTACTACAAGTGCTACATGGTAAAGGTAAACACTACGTTTTGGCAAACACCTAATGTTTTGATGATGCCCATTGCAGTTTCAATTTGTATGGTAGATTATGTAATGAACAGAGAGAAACTTTACTCCAAAATTGTCAAATACTCTGAAATCAAATGAACACTCTGTAAAATATTATACAACCTCTCCTTAACTACATTGCCTTGTTTAACATTTACCTATTATAAGCCAAATTCTGAAGTCCCCGCTCAAAGGCAGATATTCAGCTGTTGTGAATTGTCATAGCTCTATTAACTTCGAAGGAGCTCTCACAGTTTACACTGGCTGAGGATAGGCCCCTCAGTCCATACTCAAAAAAAACTCTGTGTGCTGTCCATGGGACATCAGGATTTGGTCCTGTGATTTTTATCTAATTATCTAAACTAGTTCCCTTCCTCCTTATAACATTAGACTCTGTGGCTGATTAACTATTACACATGTTTTCAGATACCTCTTCACTCTAAAATATGATGTTTATAGATTTCTTCTGCATGCTTTGTTTGCAGTATTGTTGTAGCTGTGTTGGTCCCAGCATATTAGACAAGGTGGGTGAGGGAATATCTTTTATTGGACCAATTTCTGTTGGTGAGAGAGAAAGAAGATGGTCCAGTAAAAGATATTATCTTATTCTTCTTCCCCCCCCCACCTCACCTTGTCCCTTTTGCATGCTTTGGCATTTAGGCACTGAGGATGGCTAACTTTTAGAAATATTTTACTTGTCTGCAGAGAACATTTAGTAGCTGTACTGACTGCTAAGCAAGAGGGAATCTGTGCCTGCAAACACAGCAAAAGCAACACATTAACAAGACTGGCTTTTCTTCTTATATTCAGTGGTCAGTCTTTGGGAAAGCAGACAGCCCAGGAGTGATCAGTGTGGAATTGCCCCTGGCTATGTTTATTGGATTTTATGTGTTACATCTCAGTTCGTTCACAAAGGAACAGGATGAAGAAGAAGGAGGAGGAAAAAAAAGAATCAAACCAAATCAAACCCACAGCAAGTCACTGTCAGCCAAACGGCCTGTTCTGTTGATTAAAGTGCAGAGCATAGGCATAAATCTGGATGTTTGCTTCAGTGACTTCAACATCTCACAGGAGTAAACTGCTACAGATGGCAGTGGCAGATTTCATTCCAATGGATGCACACTATGTTGTCCATTCTGCTCTCCCCCAACCCCACTGGGAAAAAAAAAGAAGAAATATATTTGTATATGCAAATAATCTTAAATTTAATAAATCAGACTGAAGAAAGCCTAAGGATTGAGTAATTTACTTCAGTGGAACAGAGCACAGCTTAGTTTGTTTTTGTTTTGTTTTGTTTTTTACATGTGAGAAGTAGGGATGAGAAACTCTTCTATTGTTTTCTGAAATTTAACTAGAGTTTGAGCAGCGAGGTCAAAGTGCAGTTATGGTCAGAAACAAACTTATTTAAAATACTATCGTCTTCCTTACGAGCCCAGCTCCTCATGTTTACTCAAATTCACATCAGCTGGCTTTACTGACTCATATAATTTTTTGGTACTGTTTACTCCAGTTTGATGCTCAAGTCCCAAAAGACACAAACTAACAAAAAGACACAGGCCAAGTACAGATCAGTTTAACACTTCCCTACCTATTAAAATGTAGTTGTTGCTAAGAGTTTCTCAGAGCATTGGGTACAATGTCTACACTGTATTATATACTCTGTAGATAGAGAATTTTTAGAAAAAAATTCTAGCAATAGCCTTGATGGGGATGGGGGGAGATGGGATCAGTTTCCACAGTGATCAGGGAATTTGTGCTGTACCCTACTAGGGAAATCTGTCTTTCAAGAGGGGTTTCAGCTTTAATATGGTCAGTTTGTTTATTTAGATTTAAAATAATTTAAAAGATGTCTATCCAAGGTCTCAGGTGCCTTAATAATACAAAATCCCAGCAGCATTAATCATATCAACCAGAACTCAGCCAGCTACCTACAGAAACTCCTCTCCGGCCTTGCATTGTTGTGGAAAGATCACTCTCAGCACTCTCCAAAACACCTACTGAACAGTTGTCTTGTCCTGGAAGGGTCACCAAATTTGGGCTATTTCAAAACTTAAGGAGCAGATTCTAGGGTCCTGGAGCCCTCCCAGAGAACACCTTGGCAGCCATCCTGTCTCATTTATAATGAAGGGGATCCAGCTCAAGTGCCCTGCTGACCATAGATGTGGCATTATGGCCTGAAAAGAGAGGGGATACCTCCAGTAGCCTGGTCTCAGGACAGTTAGGGCTTGTAGGTCATAAGCAACACCTTAAACTCCACCTGGAGACCAATGGACAGCCAGTGTAGTTCCTGGAGCTCTGGTGACGTGCTCCCAGCGAGATGCCCCACTCAGTAAATGAACTGCTGTGCTCTGCATCAGTTTCAGTCTTTGAATGGTTGCAAGGAGAAGCCCCATATAGAGCACATCCAGTGTTCCTAATTTTGAAGTAATTGAGGCCTGGGTAACGGTGGCAAGGTCCATATCTGAAAGAAAAGGTCACAACCCGTTAGCCTGATTCAGATGAAAAGCTGGCTGTAATATGGTAACGGAACAGCAGCTGGGCGTCCAAACCAACCCTTAAGTTGAGAATCCTAGGCCTGGTCTACACTATGCGTTTAAACTGAATTTAGTAGCGTTAAACTGATTTAACCCTGCACCCGTCCACACAACGAGGCCCTTTATATCCATATAAAGGGCTCTTTAAACCGGTTTCTGTACTCGTCCCCGACGAGAGGAGTAGCGCTGAAATCTGTATTGCCATGTCAGATTAGGGTTAGTGTGGCTGCAAATCAATGGTATTGACCTCCGGGCTGTATCTCACAGTGCACCACTGTGACCGCTCTGGAAAGCAATCTGAACTCGGATGCACTAGCCAGGTATACAGGAAAAGCCCCGCGAACTTTTAAATTTCATTTCCTGTTTGGCCAGTGTGGAGAGCTCACCAGCACAGGTGACCACACAGAGCTCATCAGCACAGTTAACAATGCAGTCTCCTGAGAATCGAAAAAGAGCCCACGCTGGACAGGATGGGGAGGTACTCCCACCGGACTTGCTGCTCATATAAGGAGAAGCGATTCGTGCTACAAATCCGTTCAAAGACAAAATGCAAAAACATTGCAAAATCTTCCAAGGTCCTATGAATGGAGAAAGGCTACTCCCAGGACTCAGTGGGGTGCATGTGTGAAGCTTAAGGAGTCGTACAAGCTACATAAAACCATTAGAAGCAAACGGACGGTCAGGAGCGGCAAAACATGCCGCTTCTACGCTGACGCCTGATGCAATTCCTACGGGGGATTGCCACATTAGTCCTTCCACCCTGTCCGTGGATTCTGAGGTGGCGGTGGTAATCGAGCAGATTAGACTTGAGATTTGCGGATGGGCAGATGAGGAGGAGGAGCAGGAGGACGAGTTCAGAGCGCACCCAGACATCCGTTTCTCCCAACAGAGAGCTTTTTCTCACCTGACCAGGGAACTTCCACGACTCTAGCTTCCCAAGCACTAGAGGGCAATGAAGCCATGGCAAAAGACGTGCCTGGTCGGAGTGTACTAGGTTTTGTAATATACAATATGCGTTTTAAAGTGAAGCATGTTTTATAGATTAATTTTCCTGAGGATTGGGATGGCATCTTAGCGGCAAGTAAGTTAGATTGGAAATGTCGTAATTGGGTTGGGGATGAGGTGAACATATCCTCCAGGCGGATTCCATGAAGCTTCTGGAGGATCGTATCAAAGCTTTGCAGAAGGTTTCTGCGGCATGGAGCAGCCTTATCGTCCTCCTGGTACGACGTTAAACACATATATCGTGCATGTAGCAAGTACATTGGTATATCTGCTAGCGCCACGCCTAGTGGCATTAGGTCCTGGTGATTGTACTGGTCAGTCAAGCACACATACGTCTCTTTATCTGCTGTGTTTCCTCAGAGAGTGATAGTCGTCTCAGGATGTAACTGGTTGTAAGTTCAGGAATTTAATTAAGGGACGGATGCGCATTTACTGGGCCTTGTTTGTCTGTGGCTTAAAAGAATCCCTTCCTGCAAGGTACAAGCAGCGTAGGGGGGAGGGGAATGGCGTGAGCTTTTTGCGGTTGGCTAGCAGGGATCTTCCTGCGACTCAGCACCAAGGTGGAGGGAAGGCGGGGTGTTAGCATTTTTCCATGATTCTGCATGCGCGCGTGGGCGAGGGGTAGTGACATCCACCAGAGAATGGAATTGGGGGTGGTATTCCTGCTGCTGCATTTAACAGGAAAGAAGCAACTGAAACGGGATTGCTTGGTATTCTGGGCAAGGAAGGGATTGTGTATATGAAGGCGCGAGCCAAAAGACAATGGCTACATGGGCGCATGACAAGCTGAATTCCTGCTGCTGGCACTGCGTCTGTGAGATTCTACCCAGAGCCAGGCACACAATATTAGATGCAAAAGCGACCTGTAGTGAAATCAATGTTATGTAAGGTGAATAGTGGTTCGTTCACCTTGAAGGGTATAGCTGTTCTGTAAAAGTACTCTCTTTTAAAATCTTCTCTCCTTTTTTCGCCCCCTCATGCAGTCGCAGTTTTATTCAAGCCTCTACTCATCCCCAAGCCTACTTCTAGATAAACGGGAATAAAAGATGTGAGACGAAATGTTCTCCGATCATGGAGTACCCCGCATGAAGAGTCATTGAATAGAGTGGAAAGGACGTAGTATCAAATTAGGAAAGGTGCCAGTGAACGTGAGGAACGGAGGTACCAAATATGAGGATAGGAGGCGACGAACGTGAGGAGAGGAAGAGACTCTAGAGTATGAGAAGGTGAAGCAGGAGATTAAGGTGTAGGTAGGAAGATCAGCGGTGAGGGAGCAACGCTGGGGCTGCTGCATGATAACAATGACATCCCGGTGACGTCTACTGGAGTTACGAAACAGAGCAGGGTCACAGGCTCGCTGCACTCCTGTGAATTCACCCTCATATGTTCTATCTACTAACCAGAGTGGTTGGAGAAAAGTGGGGGAAGGCTCTCGTGCACCGCCCACCTCTAGCACCCCGGAACAGCCAACCACAAGGCTGTCATTACTTTGAAAATTTTTTTAGTGACTTTTTCTTCTCCTATCCTCCTCCACAACACTCTCAGCGCTACTTGATCAGTTCTCTCCTTTTTTACATTATGATTAATACAAAATCGTGATTTTAAACACTCTGACTTTCATTTTTCTTAAGCAAGCTGTAATTGAAGGGGAGGGTGGGTTGCTTCACAGGTAGAGTAATGCAAGCGGGGGGCGGGCTCATCAAGGGGAAACACAACCACAGCGCCAGTCCCCACCACACCCCAACGTACCCTGGCCGTGATGAAACTCTTTTTTTCAAAGCTTTCTTCTGGATGCGCCGCCGTTTGATGGTGTGCTCTTCTAATGCCTGGTGGTTGGCTTGCGCATAATCGCGGTCAGTGATTTGCCTCCAGACCTCCCACCCCCGCGTACAGGTCTCCCATTACTCTCACCAGAGATTCGGGAAAACAAGCAAGCAGCAATAACAAAGAGGACATTGGCTCTTTGGCTGTAGTCTGAAGCGAGTCAGTAATGTGCACCAGCTTGCCTTTCAATGGCCAACCATGCACTATTACTACACATCTCTGCCTGCCTTCAGCTGTAGTTTGAAAAACTCCTGACTACTGTCAAGGGCTTGCTTGCTGTATGGCTTCATGAGCCATGGCATGAAGGGGTAAGCTTGGGTCCCAGAATCCAGCATTTCACATCCCCAAATGTTATTTTCTGGTCTGGGAAGCCTACTCTTGCTGCACGTGCCGTTTAAAGAGTAGACTTTCTTGAAGACTGGCGGCTCTGTCATAGACTTGTGGCTATCCCCCCCCACGGGAATGTTGGTGAAACGTCTTGTGATCCCAGTGCTTGCAGGACAATTGAAATACCCCCGACCTTGTGGTTACGTACTGGGCTGCTGGTGCTCATGCAAGATAAGCGACGATAACGGGTTCCATCTATCGCACCCAGTTAGGGAATACCGATGCCACAAAGCATAACGTATGAACCTGCACATTTCCAGAGTCACAAACCCTCTTTGGTAGCAGGAACCATGATTAATGCAATTGCTTTGGCTATTCTCGCATCAACGGACGACCCCCAAGTAGATTCTTTCCCACTCCAAATTGCATTCCGCGACTGACGCCATAAGCTGTCCTGGAGGTTGCATAAGATTCAGAAGGGTATTGCCTACTCTTTAAACTGTGAGGGCTGCTGACTCATCCTAAGGGTATTCTGAGCATTTACGGGCCAGGGGAAGGCAGTCACAAAGTTCATGAACAGTCCCGCCCCCTTATGCACTGCCGAAAGTTCGCAGCCCATGCGAAATTTCCACCTTGCACAAACTAAGCAGTCCCACAAGTCCTGGCTGCTCTGTTTCCTGGGCAAAATCGGCGTTACGCCTGTAGAACCCCTTCCCATTACCAAGCCGATTGCCAAAGCGCAGGGGCCCAACCGACGTTTTGAGAGATTCTTGTCGTCCTCGCGTCTCACTCCGCTCTCGTTGCTGTGCCCCCTGGGGGGACCGCTGTCCGTAGCCGCCTTCTCCTCGCCTTGCTTTGCAGGTCCTGGTTCAGCATAGACTGCACGAGAATGTGCGAGGTGTTTACAACGTCCACAATTGCGGTCTTGATCTGAGCAGGGTCCATGCTTGCTGTGCTATGGCTTGCACAGTTCACCCAGGAAAAAAGGCACGAAACGGTGAGGCTGTACCCAGAACCACCCGCGACAATGTTTTTTGCCCCATCAGGCACTGGGATCTCAACCCAGAATTCCAGTGGGCAGGGGAGACTGCGGGAACTATGGGATAGCTACGGGATAGCTACCCACAGTGCAACGCTCTGGAAATCGACGCTCGCCTCTGTACATGGACGCACACTGCCGAATTAATGTGCTTAGTGTGGCCGCGTGCACTCGACTTTATACAATCTGTTTTACAAAACTGGTTTATGTAAAATCGGAATAATCCCGTAGTGTAGACATACCCCTAGTAAATGACTGTCGACATACTTCCTCAATCACAGGAACTGATACTATCTCTGCCATCTTCTCCCAGCTGCTCAGTCTTGTCTAGGTTAAATTTCATCCAGCTTGCTCTCATCTATGCCCCAATCTCATCAAGACAATGACTGAAGAGCAGTGCTACACCATCTGAGTTGGACAACGACACATACAGTTGGGCGTCATCAGCCTAATGACAACACCCATGCCTCCTTACAGACCCTCATACTGGTCCCACTTATCTGGTTGGCAACAGTATTGATTGGCATTTGTCTTGCTCACTTGAAAAAGGGACTTACACCCACTACTGTTAACAACATAAAGATACTCATTGCTTGCTCAAGGAATAGGAGTTTATGGTTTTTGGAGAACAATATTGTATACATTATGTTTTCCATACATAATTATGCCAGTTAAATAATGACTATACGTAAATAGCTGTTACAGTTAATTATTGAAATTAGAATGTAGCAGTAGTACCATACCATTCCAGAAACTTCTAACTCTCAAAGATTGCATCCAATCACAGTAGCATAGCAACACGTAATATGCTTTAGCATCTTCCAGCTAATGCTCAAGGTGATTCATATCACTACCTGGCCTAGAAAGTACAACAGATCTCACCTTTGTTCAGAATATTTGGCCAATTCAAGTATGATGAGAGTTTTCACCCACCTCTATGTTATGGAACTCCATTGCACATGAGATGTCATTGCAACCTTCTTGGTGCATCAGCTGCAGCTCTATGGCTGTATAAAACCTGAGGCTTAGAGTGCCGAGAGACTACCCTATGGCTATGTCTACACTTGGAACTCGGAGTGTGATTCCCAGCTTGAGTAGACATACTCATGTTAGCTCTCATCAGCAAGTGCACTCAAACTGGTTGTGTAGGATAGGCAGTGGTGAGCGGAGGCACAGGTTAGCCACCCTGAGTATGTACCCCTGGGTCTGGGGTGGTTTGTTCTTGGGGCAGCTAGCATAGGCTCCCACACATTGCTGCCTGTGCTACTGTAGTTACCTTTCTATTTTCAGCATGCTAGCTTGATGAGAACTAGTGCGAGTGTGTCTCTCAAGCTGTGAACCACTCCTTCTGCCCCACGCCCTCATGCTGATCTTCTTAGTAGTGTTCAGTAGCAATGCAGGTTATGCAAACCTGACTTGCACAAATCTGTACTTATGGAAAAAGTTCCGTAAGCTAGAAATAGATTTTTTTTGTTGGTTTTTTTTTTGCGTGATGGTTGGGTTTATGTCTCTGACGTATGCAAAATTGGAGTTACGCAAGATGTTCCAGAATGGAATGCTTGCGTAAGTCAGGGAGCAACTGTATGTGCCACCTTCTCATAAGATGTTTTCATATCTTGTCCTGACACAGATCTCTATGTTGAAACAGAAAAAACAAACCCAGCTTTCCCACATGTTCATGTATCTTACTGCCTGACAAACCAGAAGCCTTGTCCAAGTCCTGACTTAGACATCCAAATTTCCCTGTGTTCTCTGCAGACCTCTTGCTGTCTAATTTTCACCCAGGTATTAACCTCAAAAGAGTGGAACTCCCTACTAAATATTTTGCTACATCCTTTATTTCTTGTCCCAAGTGCCATTTTTGGTAGACCAGACATATGTGTGTGTGTGTTATAGTTAAGGTACATAGAAAATGGAAAAATGGAGAATATTTGTCTGAGTTACACTGTTGAAAATAGGAAAAAATATTGTAAACATCGCTAGGCACCACCATGAACTCAGCGCTCATTCTGAACATACATTTATCTTCTGTCTCTGCAATTATGTTCTTCAGTGATACACTGTGTACTAGCTATGGTCGTATTTAAAATGCCAGTGGTCCAATGGAACATCACTATGTTCCACCAGTGCACGGAAGCTGCAGTAGAGGACAGCAGCAAAAGGTTTCATAAGACTTCCATATCCTACTCATTTATCAGATGTCAGCTGTGCAGTAGTTAGACAAATACAATTGGCTGTTAACAGTTCTACACTACGGCTTCTCCCCATCCTCCACTCTTCGTCTCCCCGTGTGTTCATGTGTATTTTTGAAATGGAGCAATTTCTTTTTAATTTATATTTTTAATAGGAACATTTCAGAACCCACAATGCACTGTTTTCCTTTATACCATGTTTAGCATTGTTTAGAGTGAGGAAGGAAAGAAGAATAGAAATAAATCTGCAATGCTCAAATACATCCTTGATGATGCTGAGGAGTGAGAGAGTTTAAATTAATAGAGGGGAGGGAGTTTGTTCACAGTGGCTGACTTATTGCTAGGTTAGAACCTAGAGCAAGAGACATTTTAACTAATCACGAGGGAGTCGTCTTGTCAAATCAATAAGGATATGGTGTCATTTTAGACACACACTTTATTTTTTCTTTAAACCCTTCTGTCTTCAGGTTAAACATATATTTGCAGTTGTTCTTGTCCTGGTGGTTTTTCTTGCTTTTTCTTTTCTTTTTGTATTGCCATAATTGTAAGGTATCTCTTCTCTGCTCAGTGCACCTAGGCAACTGAATCATTGATATGACTTATGTATGGACATAAAGAGGAGAATGTGCCCCCAAGCAAGAAGCATTCTGAAAAATGAACATCCAAGCCTGTCTCTCACATTAAGGACATAAGGGCCCAGTCCTGCACTAATCTCTAGTGAGTGGATGCCTGCATCTGTGTGGAGTCGCAGTGAGTTCAATGGCATTCATAGACTTTAATCATAGAATCATAGACTTTAAAGTCAGAAGGGACCATTATGATTGTCTAGTCTGACCTCCTGCACAGCACAGGCCACAGAATCTCACCCACCCACTCCTGTAATTCTGCCATGTGGAGTTCAGTGTAGGATCAGGGACTAGGACTCCAGTTCAGCAAAGCACCTGAGCAGCTTCTTAAGTCCATTTCTATTTGGCAAAGTACCTGAGAACATGGTTTCAGGGATGTGCTGGTGAGTGATTGTTTTGTTAGCAATAGGTGATGCATCAGACAATTAGAGTGGTAGGAAAGAGACCTATATGAAGCATTCTGGATGCCATTGTTATATGCCGAGGCTCCAGAGTTTGAGAGCTAACAATCGGGATTCCATTTGCATTGCTGAGCCCCTTGTTGCCACACTGAACTAAGTCCGTTCTGAAACTTGACACTCTTTCTTCATTTTCCCTTATCCTGTTACAGGTGTAGTTTGTTGATTCATAGATTTCAAGGCCAGAAGGGACAACTATTATTATGTAGCCTGACATCCCGTATAACACAGGCTGTAGAAATTCACTGAATTAATTCCTGTTTGAATTAGAAAATATGTTTGAGTAAAGCATCTGCTCTTGATTTTAACAGTTGCCACTAATGGGGAGTCCACCAGGATACTTGGTAAATTGTTCAAATGGTAAAAAAATGATGCCATATTTCCAGTCTGAATTTGTCTAGCTTCAGCTTCCAGCCATTGGATTGTGTTATACCTTTTTCTGCTAGGATGAAGAACCCTCTGTTACCAAATTTCTCTCCCCCGTGTAGGTCCGTATCAGCTGTGATCAATTCACCCACAACCTCCTCTTTGTTAGACTAAATAGATTGAGCTTCTTTAATCTATCACTATCAGATGTTTTCTAACTCTTAAATCATTCTTGTGGCTCTTCTCTGAACCCTTTCCAGTTAATCAACATGTTTCTTGAATTGTGGATACTAGGACTAGGTACAATATTCTAGCAGTGCCAAATACTTAAGTAAAATCACCTCTTTACTCCTAACTTGAGGTTCCCCTGTTTATGCATCCAAGTATCACAATGGTCCTTTTGGCCACAGCATTGCACTGGGAGCTGATGCTCAAGTGACAGTCCACCTTCCCCCTCCCCCTCAAATCTTTTTTTGAGTCACTGCTTCTGAGGATAGAGTCTCCCATCCTGTAAGTATGGCCTACATTCTTTTTTCATAGATATATATGTCAGATTCCAGGGTGCAATCCAGATAGGTGTGTTACCACCTGCCCTGCAACCTTCGGTGCCTCAGAATGCTTTGCCAATCTGGGTCCCTCACAAACAGCATGCAAGTCACACCCTGAGCATCTGTGAATAGCTGCAGCCTGCCAACAACAATCCAGTTACACTCTGGCTTCTACCAACCTCAGTTACCACTTGCAGGATGACCTCAGTCTTGAATTTTCCCAAAAATGTGTGTACTGCCCAGCCCTCTCCTGACAGTTCAGATATTAGAGGTCCATTGCCCTTGTAAGGGTCAGTATTCAACAGTTTGCTTTTTAACAGGAGTTACCAAGCAGTTCAGTTTAAACACAACACTGGATTCATTTTGATTAAAAAATAAAACAAATTTATTTAATTATCAAGAGATTTTAAATGAGAACAAGTATAAGGCATTAAAGTCAGAAATGGTTACAAGAGAAACAAAGATAAAATGCTTTCTAGTAACTACAACTCAACAAACTCGACTTGCTTCAAGGTAAAATCCTCGCCACATGTACCCAGCAACACTGCTAACCAACCTTTCAGGATCCCTCCCAAAATCAAAGGGCTGGTTCATTTGTCGTCTTAGGTAAATGAGAGAGAGAGAGGGAGAGGGGAAAAAAGATAACGCTGGAGTGTTATTCCTCCTCACTTGAATAGTCCAGACGCCCTTTGAAATATATTTTCCTGAGGGTTACCCCTAGAAATAAAGTTGCTTCCCACTCTGAGGACGGAGACATGGAGTCCAATGGGGAAAGAAGTTCCATGTAGTACCTTGCTAAAATGCAGATCAATCTGTTCCTGCCCCTCTTCTTTGCAGAAGAATGGTGACTTGACAGGTGACTGACAATCAGAGGCGTCAGCTTTTCTTTTGTGTTCGAGGAACAGATTTACCCCTACCCAGACTTGTCTGGTAAACATATTTCTGTCATAATTTCAGCTTATGTTCATAACTTTACATGTCATGTTGCTACATACTTTTCACCAGGATATTATTGACCAATGAGGAATTAGTTTTTAGGTGATGCCTCACAAGGCATATGTTTTACAAAGATTATTACAATAGCGTGTATGATGTGAATATAGAGTGCGTTCGGTTACAGTATATGTTTGCATTTGGCCATGTTAAAATGCATATTGTTTGGTTGCACTCAGCATACCAAGCAATCCAGATCACTCTGTACCCGTAGCCTGTCCTCTGCACTGGCTGCTTTTTGTGACCATAGTCTGGCAGCAAGGGACAAGTAGTCATCCTCTCAGCTCTCAGACCCATCTGCTGTGGTATGTAGTCATGCTAGGTAAGGATTTACAATGCTCCTTTCATGAAGACACAGCAGGGTGTATCCCACCAAAAAATTCCTCTGGCCTGCCCTGAACTAAGCTGGCATATTTTGGATGGATGATTCTGTTAACCTCCATTCCTCCTTTTTCAAACCACCATGACTCCAACAAATAAAACCAAGTATAGTGCTCGATCTTGTGAGCTGGTAAGAATTTTCCTGCAAGGTGCTGAATGCCCTTAGCTCTCATTGCTTTCAAATTAAGTAAACTTATGACTGCAGTGGAGCATGCAGTTATACTTACCTTTTAAGTAATGTGTCAGTAGCAATAAATAACAAAGAGGGAGTTAAGGGTGCTCAGCAACTTTGTGAAGATTTTATTACCTGATTTTTCAGAAGGACAACGCCAGTTCCCATTGAAGCCAATGAGATCTTCAGGTGCTCTGCACCTTTGAAAAGCAGGCTATTAGTTCTGAAATCTTGGAGTAGCATTTTAGTTTATATTGCATAGCTCATTAGTGATGGGAGAACCATTTCAAACATTAGCAAAAACAAACCCAATAGTTCTACTTACCATTAACATTTCTTCTTGTCACTAAAGGGTAGGTTTTCAGAACAGAGAATTTTGCAGCATGATTTTTATTAATGATAATGGAAGTTGCTTGGCTGTCCCTGTGCAGAAAATTTCCCCCTGATGTATGCTTTGGGTAGTAGTTAGAGATGATGATAATCTATTCTATAATTTATTTCAAGTACTGTATTTTTATTATTTCCGGGGTGGCACACGACATTAGAGGTAAGCATAAATGCATATATTATTGAAGTGATAGCCTCACACAATTTTATAGTTTTCCTTAAATCATAACATTTCCAAATTAAATAATACTTAATGTTCTTGAATATTAAGGCTATTCAAAGGCCTTGGAAAGAAATTCATCTCCAAGACTGCCAAATATTAGGAAACAGCTTAACATTATGGTCTATGCAGCACTTTTGGGTAGTCCACAGCAGACTGGCCGGTCATATGCGTCCTGATTCAGCAAAGCAGTTATGTATATGCTGAAGTGATTTGCTTGAATTGTGGCCAGTGTGCTGGTTCTCTCTCACATTTCTGACTGCTAAATCTCACTACAAGAAGCTAAAAATACACTGTATAATTTCCAAATATTGCTTTTGTATGTAAGGTGTTACTGTTGCTGTCATTAAGAATTAGTAAACTCTTTGAGGCAGGGATCATCTTTTGGTTCTGTTTGGGTCCTGGTCCATGATGAGGGCTCCCATGTGCTATTGCAATACAAATAATAATCAGGGAAGTTTTGTGATTGCAAGTGAAAGTGGAAGTAGACTATGGGATCATGAACAGAAGTGGAAGTGTCCATAATCTATATTTTAAGATGTGGTTCACACTATGGAAAAATCGTGAGAACTCATGCTTGTAATGTTGCTAAAAAACTATTCTCTGCAGCAGTGATTCTCAACCAGGGGTATGTGTACCCTGGCGGGAACTCAGAGGTCTTCCAGCGGGTACATCAACTCATCTAGATATTGTCCCAGTTTTACAACAGGCTACAGAAAAAGCACTAGCAAAGTCAGTCCAAACTACAATTTCATACAGACAATGACTTGTTTATACTGCTCTATATACTAAACACTGAAATGTAAGTACAATATTTATATTCCAATTGATTTATTTTATAATTATATGATAAAAATGAGAAAGAAAGCAATTGTTCAGTAATAGTGTGCTGTGACACTTTTGTATTTTTATGTCTGATTTTATAAGCCAGTAGTTTTTAACTGAGTTCAAACTTGAGGTTAAGCAAGACAAATCAGACTCCTGAAAGGGGCACAGTAGTCTGGAAAGGTTGAGAGCCACTGCTCTGCAGGACGTAACAGTACATTTATAGCATATGGAGTCTGTTAACCTTGGGTGACTAGTTCAAATACAGATGAAGGTGCTGTGACTGCAAGTTGCTGTCATCTAGTAGCTTTTTTGATATGTTTGAAATTACAGTAACTCCTTGCTTAACGTTGTGAAAAATGCAGCTTCAAGTGAAATAAAGTTAAACAAATCCAATTTCCTCATAAGAATTAATGTAAATAATGGGGGGTTAGGTTCCAGGGAAATTTTTTTCGCCAGACAAAAGACTATATATATATATCTCAATTGTTTATTTAAAACGTGTGTGTGTGTGTGTAATGTTCAAACACACACACAGTATAAGTTTTAAATAAACAATTTAATACTGTACACAGCAGTGATGATTGTGAAGCTTGGTTGAGGTGGTGAAGTTAAGAGCGTGGAAGAGGAAGGGATATGTCCCAGGGAATGTTTTGCTGCTAAATGATGAACTAGCACTTAGCTGAGCCCTCAAGGGTTAACACATTATTGTTAACGTAGCCTCACACTCTACAGGCAGCATGAATGGAGAGAGGAGACACAGCATGGCAGAGAGAGACAGAGACACACACCATGTGTGCGTGTGTCAGAGAGTAAGGGAAAGACAGAGACACACACCGTGTCTGTGAGAAAGACGCACATTGCCCCTTTAAGTACGCTAACCCCACTCTAAGTACATTGCCTTTTTAAGTAGATCAGCAAGTTGAGACAGCACCTGTTGCCAGCAAGCTCCCTCCATCCCGAGCCCTGCTGTGTCCCCTGCAGCTCTGTGGAGATGGGGTACAGGAGCAGGGGACACCCTGACCTCTTCCCCTCCCCCACTCCCTGCACAGCAAGCAGGAGGTTCCTGGGAGCAGCTCCAAGGCAGAGGACAGGAGTTGCACACGACAATGGGAGGAGGGACAGCTGAACTGCCCATCAATTGATAGCCTGCTGGGTGGCTGCTGCAGAGGGAACTTAGGGTAGCAGATATGGGGGCTGCTGGCCCACTCTGGTTCCAGGACCCCACCAGCTAGCTGCAATGGGCTGCTCTTTCTGCAAGCAGTGGACAAAGCCAGTGGCTGCCAAACAACGTTATAAGGGAGCATTGCACAACTTTAAATGAGCATGTTTTCTAACTGATCAGCAATGTAACAATATTACTGTAGTTAGTTGTCTTAGTGACCAGTTTCCATGTCTCAGACAATCTTGTGCATAATCTCAGTAGAGAATTGATAGATTGATTAGGCGTGGGAACTGAATGTAAAACAAAAAACAGAAAATCAAATCTCCTGCTGTACCTGTTCTTAAAATGAACAGGACATGTCAGTCCCCACAGCTATCCTACTGCATCCTTCTCTAAGTGCTAAGTTCACAGAACACCCCTGGTAAAAACTAACCCTCATTCCCTTAGGGTAAAACTCACAACAGAGCAGCCAAAGAGCCCACTTTAGGGTTAAGTGGAAATATGGACTTCTAGACAGGCTGGCTGCCTGAAGATGTTTGTTGTATTGTAATTGAAAGCAAACTGTACTGTACTCTGTCTACAAATCTTCATGTCTCCAGTGTTAACATTTATTTTAAAAAGATTCATTGCACACCATTATATGCTAAAGGAGCTACATCACAAGGAAAATCAATAGTAGGAAATTGTAACTTTGAATTAATGATACAACTGAGTAGTTATGCCAGAGTAATTTATTTAAGAAAACCACACTATATTTTATTATAAAATGACTTCTAAAGTGATTTTTTTATTGTATAAAAAGGCATTTTACTCTTTAAGTTAAAGTTTGAAAGTGAGTTAGGAAAGGCCCAGTCCCAGTTCTGCAAACACTTCAGACGCAACATGATGCTCACTAGCTTTTTTAAAGCTACGTACTGAGGGGTGGGCCTTGTCTTCTAATCATCTGTTCCCTGAGGCCAACATTAAATGGCCAAACTGTATAAAGGAAAGACTGAACTATTCCTAGGTGTTTTTGTTCTGAATCTGAGATAGTTACAAATTTGTAACTACAGGGAAAACCACTTGTGGATTTTGAAGAACTGACACCTATAAGACCCCAAGGCTGGAGTTCGGGTGAAAAGCTCTGGAAAGCTTTTTAGCATGCATGTAGGTTTGTTTATTATTTAAATATGTTCTCTCTGTAATACTTTCACCTTAAGAATAAATGTGCATGCTTTTAGAGAGCTGTGTCATAATTTGCAACTGCTGGCAATTATAGCTGTTCATAGCCTTCAGAGAGAAAGAAAAGTGCATATACAGCTTACAATTCCTCAGTACACATACTGGACTCCCTTTCCAGCCTGGGATCATTCTTTCACTGTTCAAATCTTTTTCCTCCAGATGGTTCTCCAGGTGTTGAGATGGAGTGGGGGAGAGAAGCCACATGATGATATAATTCTCCCTCTTTTATACTTTCTTCCAGCTGTTATAAAGATCCTTTTTGTGATGTGGGACCCAGGCAGGTTCCATTGGTCAAACAGTTTTTATTGCATATGTGGCTTCTCTAAGGAGCCTCGTGTGTTGATGACCTATTAATGAGCTTCTGGCCAGTGATGGCTAGTCCTTTGTTGTAACTGAAAAGCTGGCCCTGGGTGTTCCCAACCTCACAACATTTTGCAGTAACACATACAGCAATACTTCATAACTTCACATATAACTATAGTACATACAATCCAACGGGATATTAATGTTCAACAGATCAAGACATTTAAAACAATACCTCACAAGGCATACTTTGTACAAAAGATATCATAATTATATGACAGTGGTGAATATGGGGGTTCCAGGGTGCTGCTTTGAGGTACAGACTGTCACAGAGAACAGGGTTTACAGCTGAGACTCCCAGGCAGAGAGAGTTGCACCCCTGCAGGACAGATTTAGATGCCTATCTCTGAGGGAGGCAGCAGGGTTTAGCAGCTCTCCTGGGCTACCTTAGGCAAGGAGCCACCTGGTTTTTTGTGAATCTCATTCTGAGATGCCTGTCTCTCCCCATTCATTGTGTAGAAAGCCTAGATGCTTAACCCTGGTTTTGTGAATCCCAGTGCTTTTCCAGGCACTTAAAAGATCATCATGGTGATACTCATTTAAGTTACTTTTTGAATCTACCCCATGGTGTGTGTCTTTTGCATCTTTCAGGAATGCTGTACCCTTTCAAAGATTTTCCTCTTTTGTTTGTTTTCGTATGTTTTGGGGGAAGAGAAGAAAGGAGAAGTTACAATAAACCTTGTAGTTGGGCACTCAGGCTGTTCGGTGCCCCCTGTGGGGGATTCTGAAGCTGTGCTCTGTTCCAGCCCCCAGTGGTGTTTCTAGGGGTGGCAGTGGCCTGGGGTTTGGGGGGTTAATTTTCAGCCAGAGTTCACAGGCCTCTCAGGAAGGTATGCCTATCTTTGAGATGATTAGGTGAAGCTGAATCCATTTGAAGTCAATATTTTAAAAAGATGTATTTTGGCTAAAGGAGAGAGAACTATGTAGCAGTTGTATTGATCAGAAGCGAAAGCAGTGTGTTCTAGGGACACAGCAAAGCTACTTGTTTTGGTTTGTACTTGTTTCTGGAGTTTACGGTTTGTAAAATTCCATGGATGGAAATTCAACTAGCAACAGTTTCTTAGTATCAATTTGGGATAAGCCAGACTCTCTGGGGTAAATTGCTACCTGAAGAGGATGTGTTTTGTTTCGCTTTCTCTAGTAGTTCTGCTCCTAGCCCCTCAATATGTCTTTTGAAACATCTATGTTTCAATGTTATGAAATGTTTAATGGCTACAAAAACACTGCAGCTAGTAATTAGTGTAAGGAATGAAAGCATGAGAAAGTAGGTGATCATAAATGACAGTTTTTCCCACATTAAAACCTCTGGATTGTGTGTGCTGTTTGAGCAAGATTAATTATAAAACAGCTAATGATCTATGGAAGGCCATAGAAGTAAATGTGAGATATCATATGATGCTCTTCATAACAACTGTTTTTCCTTCTTGGGTGGGGTGAAAGGCAGGAATTGATTTGTGGGGGACCATTTTTCACATCTAGAGTAAACTTAGTTTTAATAGTCTCCCTGCATTAGCAAGTAGGAAAGCAGGGAAAAGAACGAAGGATAGGAATTGACTTTTGAAGTTTCACAGGCTTCTGAGATCTTCTGATTAGTATACCTAGACTCAGTAGCAAACTAAATTGCTATCAGCTTTATTGAAC
Organism: Chelonoidis abingdonii; assembly: GCF_003597395.2. Classification (NCBI taxonomy): domain Eukaryota; kingdom Metazoa; phylum Chordata; order Testudines; family Testudinidae; genus Chelonoidis; species Chelonoidis abingdonii. The sequence goes on along the minus strand of NC_133770.1, from coordinate 101,582,346 downwards.
AGGTGTTCTTTATCTGAATAGAACAAACCAGGAGTCCAGTTCTATTTCCACTGAAGTGAATGATCCTGATTCTTTTCTCACTTACACTTGTGTTGACGTCAGTAAAGCTATACTGTTGAGAATGAGAGGATCAGGTGTAGAGAGTTTTATGATTGACTGCAGTTGGTACGCAGGAGCATTACCTAAAATATGGTGCGTCCTGCTCAAGTATACAAGAGTCTTTGGTAAAACTCAGACAGTGTAGGGGATTGCTAATTTCCCTGAGAACAGGTTGGATTTGCTTTTGTTGGGAATACTGGTGGCTGTTTTGAAAGAGGGTAGTTCTATGCTGAATGCTATCACTTTCAGCACCTGCTGAAAAACAACTTTCAGTTATTAAGAACAGTGATGGCCAATAACTATTAAGTCTTTAAAAAAAAAATCTAATAAAACTAGTGCAGAAGATTTTTATGAGCTTTAATCATGTGGGAACTTTAAAGAAGATGTGGTGTTCTGTTAAGATCAAGTGGGAGAAAATTTTCCTGATGTGGTGCTAAATTTCTTTAAGGATGTCTTTAAAATTAATTAAATTTTTTAAGTTATAAGCCAGTGAGTGAATTTACTTGTAAATTCTTTGAAAAATCATGCTGACCTCAAGAGAAAGTTACAGAATGGCCCAATCCCTACTTAAGGCTGAAGTTAGTTTTGAAGTTATCTGTGGAACAGGAACCAGCACTTTCATAATGCTATCTTGCCTTTTCATCTCTCTTGCTATTGTATCTAAATTTAAATTTACAAGATTTCATTAAGAGGGAAAACTATTTTCTTCAAAACCCTTAAATGATACTTTGTATAGCACAGTTAAAGTTTCATTATATATTTGAAAATAATAATGGAGTTTACAAATCTGTTTGATGCACTTAAAAGCTATACTGGGAGAAACCAACCCATTTAAGGTAAAATAAATACCCTAAAATCTCTATTCCTCTGTTGTTTACAGCAAAGACAGTGAGACTTTAGAAGAGATGCTTTTAAGAATTTAATTTAAATTAAATTCTTATGGAACTTAGACATTCATTTTTTTTAAGGAGATAATTTTTCCAAAACCTCAGGCACTGATAATTTTGGGAGTACTTAACACTGGCAAGTTTAAAAAAAAATGGGGGGGGACAATAGGGAACCATAATAAAATAGAAAATTAGTAATAACTTAAAAAACAAACCACCTGAAAAACCAAATGATCAGTTGCCAATACTAATACAGAGAGTCCTCTTCTCCATAGGTATTTAGAGAGAAAATAAACCCAGCATCTCATACGATGCATCCCAGCACACCACAGCAGGAAGAAGATTAACCAAACTGTCTTTCTTCAGCACGTTTCTAGTATACTAAATCACTAGGAAAATGAAAGCCAAATTAAATGGATTTTCATGTAACTTTTATTTGATTAGCTATTTTTTGTGTGTGGGTGCAATGTATGGAACAGATTGCTGAGTGCTAAACTGGGCAACAAATTATCTTTAGTGGCTGCCAGCCCACAAAAGCTCTAAAGCCTTCATGACATCCGAAGGTGCAGAGGGCTAATTCAGATCCCTTGGGGGAGATTTAAAACTAACTTTCTATGTGCTGCTTGCCAACATAGAAGCTCACGCTTAGGCCTTTTGTGGTTTCCCTCTCCCATCAAGTAATCCATTATTCTTTCAAGCCACTGCAAGCAGAGATATTATGTTGGATTCCGCTTGCTTATAATGTCTTGCAACCCTTGGATAAAAGAACAAATTCTGCTAAATGTCTGACACCCTGAAACTATTATTGGTGTTAGCAAAGGAACAAGATTCTAAGAGACTAGATGGTATGGTATAATGAATTGGCTTTTAAGCTGTTTTGTTGATGGCAATGTATTTAAATTAAACAAAAAAAATATTTAGAGCTAATCTTTCTTAAAATATGCATGCACAGCTCCTGTTGAACTCTATCGGGGAGTTGCATGTGACTATGTAAAGGTGTAGTATTTGCCCCTTAGAAAAGAGAGAACACCAGTTTTAGACCTGTAGCATATTAAGATAGGGGCTTACTTAATATTAATTTTGGATGTAGACTACTTCATAATCTTGTTTCTTTTCCTTTGAGGGAGGAATATCCTCTCATTTTTTTTTTAATTTAAGAAAATAAGATGCCTTAATTTTTCATTTTACTGTTCATTGCTTTTCTTTCAGCTTCTTTCCTGATTACATCAGCGGTGACTTTGATTCCATTTTGCTTGAAGTCAAGGAATACTACAAGGTCAAGGTAAATTCAATCCCTTTAATGTATTTGCACTGGTTTTTGTTAAAGCATCATGGGTCCTAGCTCATTAGTGAGAAATCCTTACCACCTATTGGTCATCCTCAATTCCTCTTGGCTTCTGATGGATTTGACCAGGCCTTGTGTTATATGGGAGTAGCTCAATACAATTTAATAAGTACTAATGTGTAGAAAAAACAAAGCGACTTTGATACAGTTGGCTTTTAGTTGGGAATTTGCAGCATCACCTCAATATGGTAGAGATGTGTAGAGATTTTCTTGGCAAGAAACTACTGCGAACTTTCTGAAAGTCTGAGTTTGAAAGGCACCCACATAAGCTCTACAGATATTTTCAGAAATGTCATTTTTCATGGTTTATGATTTTATCCTTCAAGCAACAAACAGTATGTAAAGACTCTTTTACTGCTACTGTCTCGATCGCATATTAAAACCGTGAGTCCTGCATTGATTAATACAGACTTCAGTGGGACTTCTGGACAGATCCCTGCATATGTTAATTTGTAGCTAATGCAGCCAGCACATTTTCCACCAACACAGTTAATATTAACACTTTCTCTTTTTTTTAGGTCTTTGCCTTGGCTATTTAGAGTCACCACATCATGTTTAGAATCACTATTCTTAAGCTACTGTACATTAGTGAGAATGTTTTATTGGACTGCACATAACACTTTAGCAGTCTGTTTGTCTGGGACTTTGTGTGCTGAGTCTTACCCTCAGGCCTAAGAAAACTGACCTTTTGGAGTAACTTCTGTGAATTTGCAGAGCTCTGCTTATAAGCACCGCAGGCACTAGTTACAGACATGCTAAATAACTGAGTTCCGTATGAGGTGAGTAACTTAGCCTCAGAAACTCACAGATCTGATATTTCTTCTTTGGGTTTCAGCTGTATAGGAGAACGTACACAAGGACACTCCTACTGAGACTGAAATAGAAAATAGCTAATGGCCCAATTCTCGTCTGCTAGTTCAACTATAATATGCTACCACTCCAGGCCCAACATGAGTTCTTGCTTAAGGCACAATGGATATAAGGTGCTTTGTTGGCATTGCCTTCTGATCAAAGAGCTCCCATCTGATCGTGAGTTTTCATGTGTTGTGTACCTAAGACCTAGAGTTTTCATCTTCTAACAATTTGTGAATCTGATCCAGATTCAGCAACTAAATTAATTCCTAAGAGCTCATGCTTAATTGGTTAATGTTTGCAAAGTGAAGTTTTAAAAAATGTTGTTTGTGCTAATTATTAGTGTTTATCTGACTCATTCTGCCTAAGTTTCAAAGTGTAGTGGGAGATCAGACTTGAAGAGTGTTACCACAGAGAATATTTGACTTAATAGTTGGTTGTATATTGTTTTATAAATTACACATTTGGTAAGTGGGTATAGCTTACATGCCGATGGGTTCAAACAAGGGACTGCTGTAATGTAGTGGTGGGGTTGGTGAGGAAGAACTAGTAGGAGAGTGTTAGAAGGTGTATGCTATATCAGGGGATGTTGCACCTTTTTATGCCAGTTCCTTTTCCTGTTACAATATTATGATAAAAGGAATGTTTTAAGCACTTAAAGGATATTAAGTTTTATAAGGAATAGCCAACATAGGTTGGTTTAGCATGGTTGGTTTGTTGACAATCTGTGACAGAGTTGCTGACCTACTGGATGGGGGGAGTAGTAGATATGATCTATCTTGATTTGAGTAAAGTTTTTGACACAAACCAATATGACATTCTCCTAAGCAAACTAGGAAAATGTGGTCTTGGTTAAATTTCTATAAAGTGTGTGCACATCTGTTTGAAATACTGTACTCAGAGTAGTTATCAATGGTTTGCTGTGAAACTGGGAGGATGTATCTAGTGGGATCCCACAGAGCCCAATCCTGGGTCTGGTACTAGTCAATATTTTCGATAATGGCTTGGAGACTAAAATTTGTGGATGGCATCAAACTGGGAGGGGTTGCAAGCACTTGAGAGGACAGGATTAGAATTCAAAACACCCTTGACAAACTGGAGGATAGTCTGAAATCAAGAAGATGAAATCCAATAAGAAGTGTAAATTACTTCACTAAGGAAGGAAAAATCAATTGTACAACTACAAAGTGGGGAATAACTGATCAGGTGGTGGTCATGCTGAAAACAATTTGTGGGTTAGTAGATCACAAATTGAATGAGCTAAACAGCGTGATGCAGTTGCAAAAAAGACTAATATTCTGGGGTGTATTCACAGGTGTGTCATATGTAAGACATGGGAGGTAATTGTCCTGTTCTACTCTGTAGTGAGGAGGCCTCAGGTGGACTACTGTGTCCTAAAGTATGGCACCCAGAATTGGAAAGATGTGGATAAATTGGAGAGAGTCCACAGGAGAGCGATAAAAGGTTTAAAAAAACCTAGGCGTGTTTAGTAGTCAGAAGAGAAGAGAGGGTGTGGGGGAGGATGTATTAAGGGAAGTTATCAAGAGGACTGATCAATTGTTTTCCATGTTCACAGAATATAGGACCAGAAGTAGTGGACTTAATCTGCAGCAGAGGAGATTTAGGTTAGATATTAGGAAAAACTTTCTATCTATAAGGGTAGTTAAGCTCTGGAATAGGCTTCTAAGGAAGGTTGTGAACTCCCTGTCATTGGAGATTTTTAAGAGCAGGTTGGACAAACACTTGTCAGGCATGGTCTAAGTGTATTACGTCCTGTGTCATCACAGGGGTGGCTGGACCTGACGACCTCTCAAGGTCCCTTCAAGCCCTACATTTCTGTGATTCTGTGACTTAGTCCACTCTGAATTTGGTCCTATGTACCATTCAACTCCGAAAAGTGTCTGTAAGCCTATAACTTTGTCTTTGTGATGTGAAGCTAGCAAGTAGTTCAATGTGATTGGATGACTGTAACTGAGGGCATAATCTAACCTGAAGAATCTGTGCTATTGGTGGTGGTGCCTGAGCCAGAAAAGACACCGTTCGACTTGAGATCCTGTGAGGGTGTGCTTGGCTGAGGGAACGAAACTTTAATAAAAACAAACAAACAAACCCTGAAATAATTTGGTCTGAAGTTCAGATGTAAATGTGGAAGTAAATGTATGAATTTTTTCTGTTGGGGGCAAAACAGTAGGGTTTGACTAGTACTCCTTACTCTTGTCTCCTACTACAACATTTGGGCTAGTAAAGGACTAGCAGTAGTTTGCTCAGTTCCTATAATCATCTCATTTTGTTTACAGTACACCTATGAATCACATAAAAACAGATGATGCCTACCCAGATACGTTGGGACAGGTCCTCAGCTGGTGTAAAATGATAGTTTCCTTTTTAAATCAGTGGAGCTACATGGATCTGATTTCAGTGAAGCTAGGCTGAGTTATACTAGCTAAGGTTCTGCTCCCCTATATATAGGGCCCTACCAAATTCACAGTTCATTTTGGCCAATTTCACGGTCATAGGATTCTGAAAATCGTAAATTTCATTATTTCAGCTATTTAAATCTGAAATGTCACGGTGTTGTAATTGTAGGGTTCCTGACCCAAAAAGGAGCTTGTGACCCCTCACAACCTATTGGGGGTGAAGGGGATTGCAGTACTGCTACCCTTATTTCTGCACTGGTGCTGGCAACGGTGCTGCCTTCAGAGCTGGGCAGCTGGAGAGTGGTGGCTGCTGGCCAGGAGCCCAGCTCTGAAGGCAGAGCCCCCACCAGTGGCAGGGCAGAAGTAAGGATGGCATGGTATGGTATTGCACACTTACTGCTCTGCTGCTGCATGCAGAGCTGGGCCCTCAGTCAGCAGCCACCACTCTCCTGTGCTGCTGCCGTCAGAGCTGGGTGGCCAAAGTAAGGGTGGCGTGGTATGGTATTGCCACCCTTACTTCTCTGATGCTGCTGGCAGGCTGCTGCTCTCCAGCCACCACTCTCCTGTTTCCACTGAAGGAAGCACAAAAGTAAAGGTAGCAATATTACAGCACCCCCCCCCAATAACCTTGTCCCCTCCCTGCAACTCCTGTTTGGTCAGGACCCCCAGTTTGAGAAATACTAGGGATTTCACAGGGGAGACTATAGTACAGGGTAGAAGCATACAAAAGATCACATTTCAGTCCGTGACACTTTTTTTCATTGCCATGAATTTCGTAGGGCCCTGCCTATATGCGCTCCACTGCCCCCACCCCCCATTTTTTCATTTACTTTGATTTGAGGTGGTTTTTTGGACATTTTAAATGGGAAGACAACTGCTACAAAAATAATTGATCTTTAACTTTCCCCTTCCTTTGAGCTCGGCTTCTACAGCATGGAATAAGAGACAGGGATAAACAAGATATCAAGAAGGCATGTAGATAAATTGTTAAATGAAACATTTATATTATTAGGAAACTGAGTGAATGATTGCAAATGGGAAAACGGAGCAACTTTTGTTGCTCTGCATAGATGGATAAAATTGTGAAAAATCTACACGCCTGAGCGACACAGTTTTACCAGCCCTAAAACCCTTGGTGTAGACAGCGCTATGTTGATGAGAGGGTTGCTAGTGTCAACATAGTTATCGCCTCTCGTGGAGGTGAATTAACTATGCTGATGGGGGGGGGGGCAAGGGGAGCTGTCCCCTTGGCATAGTTGTGTTTTCGCTGAAGCACTACACAGGTGCCGCTGTGCTCGTTTAGAAGGTAGACATGCCTTTGGACAACTGTATGGGTTCATGTGGAGCAAAGTTAGGCCATCACCTGAGTGCTTTGGAAGATCCCACCCCATGTGCTTATCAGACTCTAAATGGTGGAAAAGTTTGTATGATACTTAATTTATATATCATATGCTCTTGATATGACTTGCTAAATAAAGGGCAAGTTGTTTTCAAATATTTGAAGTTACTGGTCCGAAACAAACTGTGTCATTTTGCTAATTTACACCAGCAAGCAAATTTGTTCATATTTGTAAAACTAAGGCTACATTTCTCTCTGGTTTTATAGTTCATTTAATTTTCACTTATGCATAAAATGTCAGTGTGTCAGACCCTACTTTTGAAAGCAGCATTGATTGATTGACTGAGATAAATGCATTACTTTTGAAGTGTCTGAATAAGAGGAGTTAGTTGTTAAAGCTTAAATGTGAAATTAATCATGTCATAAAATACACTCATTTTTAAGTAATTGTCACTGGTTAAGAGGAAGTATTGAAGCCCACGTATGAAGTTAAGTATGATATAAAATATATTGCTCTGGAAGCAGTTTTGTCAAGGAGCGAGAGACAGTTATGGGCCTGTTTTTCCCATCACACTATTTTCATACTAAGTCCACTGACCTCAGTGAGTTTACTCCTTATTTCCTAGATTTAAAGAAGAAGAGAATCAGGTCAATTTTCTTCATTATGACATTAATATTATAGGAAATACGGCATCCCTGGGTATATTCAGAAAGTCAAAGAGTTTTAAATGGAACAGATAAGCTCCTTCAGAATCCTTACGTTGATTTGTTGTCATATTCCTAGGCAAGCAATATTATGTGAGGATTATACAGCAACACCTTCCTTTCTCCCTTAGCAGGCTCAGCAATGGTATGTCATGTGTTACAGGGCAGTCATTTAAAACAGAGTGGGGAAAAAAATAATTTTTTTTAAATCAAGTTGCAGTTTATTAAAACAAACTTTAATTTAAATTATATTTTTTCTTTCGTAATATATTCACTTCAAATTTAATTTTGACAACCTATATGAAAGCCTAAACTTACTATAATATATTAAAATTTAAATTAAACTTAAAAATTCAAGCAGTAAACATTTTTAAAGAACATCAAACCACTGAGCTGGTGGAAGTCGCTGGCCACATATACCAAGAATCAGTTTGAAACGCTAAACCAGCTTTTGACAGCAGTAGCCTCTTACGCAGGTGCAGAGAGAATATCTTCTTTATTTCTGTTCAATCAGCTCAATGATTAGTTCATTCAAAATTGAGAAACTGATTGGGAGTTGAAAAAACAATAACACTTGTTTTCCTCTTCCAGCCTATGAATAAAAATGAGGTGTGAGAAGATGAGATCTACTAGTTCTTAAAATTTTGAAGGACATGGTGATCAGTTCAGTTCACTAATTACCAGTGATGCTTCCTTTGTTTAATAAATCAGTTTTGAATACAAATGTCTTTTGTTACACTTTTCTTATGTACACAGCACATATAAGGTAGCTTTATGTAACTAATGAAAAAAATGCTGTATTTTGTACATTTTAACTGAATTCCATTTTCTATCCAAATAATTTTTATTCGTGATTTGCATTAAACTTTATCTAGTAAATAAGAAATGAGCCACCATTTTCTAATATAATATTTACAAAAAAAAAATTTGAATTAATGTATGCTAAGCTATATAAATTGCTTATTGTGGTCCACAATATCTTCCTGGTTAGCAAAAAGCATCACCTTTAGTATAAGGACTGTATGTAATTATAAATCAACATGTTTTAATATTTACCAACAAATGAAAATAAAATTTCTTTGACATTTGTACATTTGTTTTTTCCAAAGACTAAATCAAGTATTTACATCAAGACTTCCTGCATACTGATGTAAATCATTATTAAAATCAGTGATTTAAATCACTTTAATTTAAATCAGTGTTCCCTAATTTAAATAAGTTCATAAAACAATTTATCTTGGTTTATCTTCTCTAGATGTGACATATAGTAATGGATGAAGAGGTGTGAGAACAAAGCCACTTGATTGTGAAGTTTAACAGGATATTAATTGCGTACTGGATAATTACAAATATGAAGCACAGATGATGAGTTAGGAGCGCTTTGTTTTGGGAACAGAAGAGAACAAACATTTATTACTGAATAAAAAGGTCAACCAGAGCTGTTTTTCTATGCTACAGTCTTGGTTTTGCTATTTCAGTAGAGAAGAAGGCTGCCTAAAATCATTCAACCTTGAAATTTTTTTAATGTAAAACCTGCCCGCCCCCCCATTTAAGCATTCAGTATCTTTAAAATTGGACAACTACCCTGCAACTGTCACATAATTTTTTGGAATACTATCTCTCACTTCCCCTTTTAATTAGGATTTGCTGTATATAATATCTGAGGTGGACAGGAATTTAATATTTCCTTCACTACTCCTGCCCCTCTGATTATTAAAGTGTATGAAATGGCACTAACTTCATATTGTGTGATCCCATAATAAAAGACTAAGCTATCTTTTCCATTGGCCTGCATAGTTTGAAATATCTAGAGGAAAAGATGCCATACATGGAGAGGACATGTGGTGATACTGCTTTCACCAATGTTGTTGCCTTGTAAACAGCTATATTAACATAAGAAGATCTGTACCGGGTCAGACCAAAGGTCCATCTAGCCCAGTATCTGTCTACCAACAGTGGCCAATGCCAGGTGCCTCAGAGGGAGTGAATCTAACAGATAATGATCAAGTGATCTCTCTCCTGCCGACCATCTCCATACTCTGACAAACAGAGGCAAGGGACACCATTCCTTACCCATCCTGGCTAATAGCCATTTATGAACTTAACCACCATGAATTTATCCATTCTCTTTTAAATGCTGTTATAGTCCTAGCCTTCACAACCTCCTCAGGTAAGGAGTTCCACAAGTTGACTGTGTGTTGTGTGAAGAACTTCCTTTTATTTGTTTTAAACCTGCTGTCCATTAATTTCATTTGGTGACCCCTAGTTCTTGTATTATGAGAATAAGTAAATAACTTATCCTTATCCACTTTCTCCACATCACTTATGATTTTATATGCCTCTATCATATCCTCCCTTAGTCTCTTCTTTTCCAAGCTGAAAAGTCCTAGTCTCTGTAATCTCTCCTCATATGGGACCCTCTCCAAACCCCTAATCATTTTAGTTGCCCTTTTCTGAAATGCCAGTATATCTTTTTTGAGGTGAGGAGACCACATCTGTACACAGTATTTGAGATGTGGGCGTACCATGGATTTATATAAGGGTAGTATTTCTAATGTTTCTATTAAAATCTTTTAAACATTATATTAAAAGATGAAACAACCGCTTGCACTGCTGTTGTGCCTCAAACAAAGACCAACTTGAAAAACTTTTTGAAAGTAAAGGAGTTGTCGGGGTGTTCCTAAAATAATACAGGATCCACACTTATGCCTAAAACTAGAAGGCCCAATCCAGTCCCCACTGAAATCAGCAGGAGAGGTTTGCCATTGATTTCTATGGGCATTAGTTCAAATCTGTGATCAGACACTATAAATATATGCATTTATAGGTCCAGTATCTCTTTTACTTGATAATTTAGAGGCTTGTTTTCCCTATCCTTTCTTTTTTTAAAAAGCCCTTGAGAACTGCTTATTTTTACATAGAGGCTACCACTGGAAAACTTTCCTTTCTAATAACTCATCAGTTGCTTCCACATCTGGCATTCCTGTTACATTTCCTGGTTTTTACTGTTCATCAAGGTTGTGTTAATGCTAAATGCATACAGTGTTGACAAAGCGCATTCCCTGCCAATGTATGTATTAGGTTCAGGAACATTGCCTCAGTATTACAAATATGTTAATATGCATGTTTACATCCTACTCTGAAGTGTTTTGCTCAGCTACAAATGTGTTTCTGTTTGCTCACTAAGTGCTACATGTGTCTGTTAGAGGCTGAAAATGCTTGTAGTCAGGAGACATGAACAGTTATCCCCTATGTTAACTGATGAAAATTAGTTGTTATCAGTTTTAACACACATAAAAGGTTATAAATATCTCCTGTCTATTCTCATGTATTTCTTTTTCTAAATCTTAAATTCTATGACTGGGTACAGGATAAAACTGAATCCTGAGAAATTTAACTGGGTCATCAAAATTAGTTAAAAAAATATTTTTAAAAGTAAAAATAGTTTGCATTTAGGACATAGTTCTTCCCTTGGGTGTACAGCTCGCATTGAATTTTGAGAGGAAGAATTGTTTGACCCTCTAATAGTATGGAGCCAGGTTTTTTCCATATATGTACCTATAAAAGCCACTGTAGTAAATCCTCCTTCTTAAGAGGCGGTAACTAGGTCAACGGAAGAATTCTGGTCACCTAGTGCCATCTACCCAAGGACTTAGATCGGCTTAAGTACGTCACTCAGGGGTGTGGATTTTTGATCTAATTTTCTAGTGTAGACCAGCCCTAAATCTATCATCACACGGCACCACAAACTTTCATACATTCATAAACTGGACTCAAATAGAAATGTAATTTAGGTTTGGAAGAACATTCTTAATGCCTCCCTGGTTGCTCCTTCAATCTCTAACTGTGCTGGCCATTCGCTAACATTGATTTGTGGTTTTCTGCTAGTGATGTCCCAGAGAGCTCAGCCTTTCTGGGAAAGCCCGTGTTTCATGTCCTTTTTGATTTCTTGGATGTGCTTCTGTTCTTTAACGCTTTCGAAAAGATACCACTGCTGCTTTTGGGAATGGCACTTTGTGAAGCTTTCCGTCAAATAATGATGGGAAGGCTGCTGAAAACAGCTGCCTGGGGTGTGAGGAAAGTGTGGGACCTTCCCTGTAGAGATGGCTGCTGCCAGATCATATGGCAGAGCTCTACTACAGCAGAGGCTGGATCTAGGGAATGATACTAGGTTAGTGTGTCTAAGCTTTGAATATATCTGAACTTTAGGGGGATCCAGTGTTTCCTCACCACAGAATGCTGCCCAGCAAACCCAGTACATCAGTTTTATAGCAAAAATCATAGTTCTGTGTAACCAAGCCTTAAATAACTCTTCTTATAAAACCCTCCATTAACAGGTATTCATTTAAGGGGTCCTTACTATATTAATATAATATTTGTTTGTCAAGTAAATTAAATATTTTTATGACAAGATAATTCCATTCTTCACAGGGCAAATTGTCACAGAAATCTCAATTGTGTATACTAGGTTGATTATATGCCATGTAATTATTCAGCAGAAGCCAAAGTATTTGCTATGTTAACAACTATAGTATTTATGCCACTAATATATTTTTCTATTCTGAAACAATGTTTTTCAGATCTTGTTGGGATCAGGTTTTCTAACAAGTGTGGTAAAAGATGATTTAGGTTATGTTGGTCTTCTGCTGAAGACTAATAGAAGTAGTATTGTACCCTTCCAGAAATGTCTGTTAGATTATCAAGAGCTATTGTGATGGCAGGCAATTTTACAGAAGTGGGCTAACTACACACATTAATTGGCCTCTGTTCATCTAGTGACTGCGGAGGATGAACTAACCCAAACAAACCCATAGTGGCCTGCTAAAGGTTTACTGAAATGATTTTTTTATTTTTTTTGATAAGCTCCCCAAGTAGGACAAAGGAATATCTTTTTTAAATGTGTAATTACTTTGTTTCACTCTAAACTAAGATTATTAGTTCCCTAAGATCCTGATGAATATGAACTGCACCCATTCTGTTTTCTCTGCCAGAGTGAATGACAATAAAGATAGCTGTTTGTAAAGAATAGCTAATGCTACATAAGTCTGGAGGTTTGCATACATGGCTGTAAGGACAAATAGAGTAAGCCCCGAAGTATAAGCAAGCTCTGTACCTGTCCAACAGGTATCTCAGGTATGTGAGGCTATGTGGATGCAGGAGATCCTCAGTGGATACTTGTCTTGGTTCCTCTCCCTCCTTTTACGGAACTAGACTGCAATAGCCTTTCTAGTTCATTAAACTGTCAGTTGAGGACAACTTGTAGAGTAAGTTCCTTTATGACTGGTTGTGTGTCTGCTCTTCTCTCTCTACCAGCCACCATGAGGATGGAGTTCTGACTTCTCTTGCTGATAGTTCCATTTTACAGCTAAAATATTTTAGTGTACAGGGGCAACTAAAACCAGTCAAGCCTCCAATATTTCAACTACAGGACAAGGAGTGTTAGTGTAGTGGGTGGTCACCCTGCTCCGGGCCTAAAAGGGTAAAAGCAGCCCTCTCCAGGGCTGCAGCAGGGTAAGAGGGATTAAGAATGGCTGGGGAAGTTGTGGGTAGCTGACCACAGCTGTGGCTGGCTTAATGAGGGCACAGCTGGCCCTTATAAGAGGGCTGTGGGCCAGAAGCCTAGAGACAGTCTCTCTCTGCCTGTAGAGAAAGAAGGACTTGGACTGAGGGTTGCTATGGTGGGCAGAACCCCTGGGTAAAGGGCACTGGGGTCCAGGAGGGACACAGGGAGCCAGTGGCAAGTGGGACATCAGCCAGCAGAGGGTGCTCCGGAGCTGGAAAAGCTAATTCCCAGGACAACCAGCAGGAGGCACTGCACCGGTGTGACGCCGCACCGCTACAGTTAGATTTAAATTTCTTGAGATTACGTCTCATGGCTTTAACATTTGCATACATTGAACAATGCTCTATTGAATACTGTCACTGTTGCAGTCTGCAACTTCCTGTCCATACAGGAAGTATGATGGTCTATAATGGCAGTCTTATTATACCCTTTATTTCCCTTATGCCATAATATTATTAAAAACATATATCCTTACAATATAGTACACTTCTGCACATTTGAGGCAATGTCTTCAAAACTAGAATTTTAAATTTGTACTCCTGAGACCTAATCCAGGTGAGATTTTCATAAACACCTAAGTGATTGAGGAGTATATGTTGCATTGAAAGGAATTGCAACATGCTCCTAAGGCACTTAGGTGCTTTTGAAAATACTGCTTGTCGGTTTCTAAATAAATGTGCTATTTGTCAAAAGTGGTGATGGCCCACAAATTCCCAATGAAGTCAATCAGACCACTTACTCAGGAGCCTAATTTAGGCTCCTCTTTTTTTAAAATATTGAAAATTCTCTGTCTTGCAGGACACTTTCTGCCCTGCAGAGTGCATATCTTAAAATAAGAGTGAGTTTCTGTCAAATAGACACTTTCTTTACATGCAGCACTGGTGACATTTTAGGACTCTGGTCTTATGTTACCACTTTTTAGATGCTGCTTTTTTTAAAAAAAATCTCGGAGTATGATTGAAATCTCTATTTTTAACCATCCCCTCCCAAGCTAGTGTCTGTATTTCTAAAAGGGAAAAGGCAGAATAATTACTTATTCCAGTGCCTAAAAGACTTGTAGTAGATAGATGGATACAACCAGGGCCAGCACTTCCATTTAGGCGACCTAGGCGGTCGCCTAGGGTGCCAGGATTTGGGGGGGGCAGCAATTCGGCAGCAGGGGGTCCTTCCGCGGTCCAGGTCTTCGGCGGCAATTCTGTGGTGGGTCCTTCGCTCACTCCGGGACCTGCCGCTGAAGTGCCCCGAAGATCGGGAGTGCGGAGGGGGACACCCTTGCCACAGAATTGCCGCCAACCACCAAGAGTGCAGAAACCCTGGGGCTGCTCCTGGGTACAACTGCATGAATATTCCCTGAAATAAAAATTTGGTTCATTCTTGTTGTTTGTAGGATTTTCTTTTAAGGAGAAGAAATAGTCAAATTCTAAATCCAGAGTAACTTCATTGAGATTCAGCTTGTTTTGAAGTCATTGAGAGACTTCGTTTACTCTGGAATCAGGCCATTATGCTGATATAACTGAGACTACTTCAGTTGGAGTTGGGTGCCAGTCCACCTCTGGGTCTTCTAAAAACTCCAGACTTAATTCTTCCTTTTTTTAGATGGTGCTAATAACTTATTTTAAATGTGCTTTCTCCAAGGAGCAAAGGATCATGCACCTCTTTAACAATAATTTACATAACAAAACTGTTCATAGTTCAACCAAAAACTACACTGATTATTTTATTGCTAAATTATGAGGTCAGAAGGGTCATTTTATTTATGATCAAAATTATGGTTCCTGTATAACACATTCCATCAGACTTCCCTAAATGTATTCCTGTTTGAACTAGAGAATATATTTAAGAAAAACATCTAATCTTGATTTCAAAATTTCCAGTAATGAAGAATCTACCAGAACCCTTGATAAGCTGTTTCAATAGGTAATTATGCTCATTATTAGACAAATTTAGACTGTAAATAAGGAGCAAATTTTTATCTTCAGCTTCCTGCCATTGAATCTTGTATACCTTTGTCTGCTAGATTGAAGAAGCCTCTATCAAATTTCTTTTCTCAATGTAGGTCCTTACAGACAGTCATCAAGTCATCACGCCTTAACCTTCTCTATTAAGCTACATAGATTGAGCTCCCTCAGTCAGTCACTAAAGTATATTTTTCTAATCCTTGAATCATTTGTGTGGTTCTTCTCTGAACCCTCTCCCATTTAACATCCTTCTTGAACTGTGGATACTAGGACTGGGTACAGTATTCTCGTAGCAACAGCACCATTGCCATATACAGAGGTTATGGTACCTTCCCACTGCTACTTGATATTCCTGTTTGTACCTCCGAGGACCGTATTAGCACTTCTGGACACAGTAGTGCATGGGGAGCTCACGTTCAGCTGATTATCCACATGATCCCCTGATCTTTTTCGGGTCATGTGCTTCCAATGTTAGTTTTTATTCCTATAAATATAGCCTATATTTGTTTTTAGATGTATGACTTTACAGTTAGCTGTATTAATGCATATTGTTTGCATCCACCCAGCTTACTGAGTGATCCCCCATCTTATTCTTCAACTCTGGATTTCATGGCCATGGAAAAACGTGTCATGGACCATGAAATCTGCCCTTCCCCAAGAAATCTGATTTGTTTTCCCTGTGATGCTGGGACCCTGGGGCTCCTAGCTGCCAGTTGGGCTGGACTGGGGAGGGACAGGAGTTGTCCTTCCCCTGCATGGCCACTCTTGGTGGGGAGATCAGACCCATTTCAAGAGGAAGTGCAGCAATGAGAGGGTACACCTTTACTTCTGCACTGGAGCAGTCGAGGAGCTGGGATACTGGCTTTCACCTCTCCCTTACCTGGGGCTCCTGCCGCAGCTCGGGGTATGGAGCTCAGGGCTTCCTCCCACAGCGTCTCCTGCCGGGGCTGGGGACTTCTGCTCCTGGCAACTGGGGCTGCCTGGACTCAGGGCTTCCGCCCACCACTTCTCCAGCTGGAGCTTGGGGCAGTCTGGGTTTGAGGTTTCTGCCCCTCGTGTTTCCAGCCAGGGATCAGGGCTTCAGCCCCTGTGGCTTCAGACGGGTTCAGTGTAGCTGGGCTCGGGGTTTCATCCCCCATGGCTCTTGAAGCGAGGGTGGCAATCTTGGGGATCCCATCCCCACAATAACTTTGCAACCCCCCACCTCCATGATCCCATTTTGGGTCCTGACCCCTCATGGTTAGAACAGCTGTGAAATTTCAGATATAAACAGCTGAAATCATGACAGTGACCAACTTGAAAACCTTCTGGCAGTGAAATTGACCAGAATGGACCATGAATTTGGTAGGGCCCTCAATATAGGGTTGTTTTTCAGTCCAAGGTGAAAGTGTTTTTTCTTTTCCTCCTCTTGATAAATAGCCTAGAACAGGGTTCTCAAACTGGGGGTCAGGACCCCTAAGGGGGTCACAAAGTTATTACACGGGGGGTCACGAGCTGTCACCCTCCACCACAAACCCTGCTTTGCCTCCAGTATTTATAATTGTGTTAAATATATAAAAAAGTATTTTTAATGCGTACGGGGGGTCGCAATCAGAGGCTTGCTGTGTGAAAGGGATCACCAGTACAAAAGTCTGAGAACCCTGGTCTAGAAAAAAGTAAAGACCATATTGCTTTAGAAGATACTTCTTCCTGAGAATTCCAAAGAAATTAATTCTGTGATCTCTTAAAAAGACATTTCTCTAGTCTGTCAATCTGTGATGGAGAAAACACTGGAACACTTAGAAAAGCAGAAATTCATTAGAAAGAAAATAAATACAAGGGATATGGGGGGGAGTGTACTAAACAATGATTGCTTAATCTAGAGAAGAAAATTGAACAGAGTTATTTTGTGATTAAACCTTTTCAAGCAAAAGACAGCTCTAATATAGCACCAGCTGCAGAAGACTCTTAGAATAGATGATGTAGGGGGCCTTATCCATCTATTTCACCGTGGAGCAAATATAAGAGAAAATTTCTCTTCATTTTTAGGTGCTCACTATTTATCTCTGAGGGCAGAACATTTCAAAGAGCTTACGTTTGGTATCTGTTGGTTATTTGTAAGTAATTAGAGCTGCGCTCTTACATTTCAGGACTCAAACCCCCCAACTCACTTGGTTTTGCTACAAACTCAGAATGCAGGTCAGGTTCTTTGAAAGGGATGTAAGTGTGAGCCAAGTTTTGAGTGAACGTGGCAGCAGTTAGTATGCCTGTCTAGGTGATGCTGACATTTAAGTGAACCATTGATACCAAAGAATGGAACATAGTCATAGAAAATATACAGCCAGATTTTGGCTTCATCCACACAATTGGGGACAAGTCATTCTATGTTGTGGGTCTGCCTGAGAAGAAGTCTGCCCACAATTCAACAGTAGGTGTGAGGGAATGCAAGCTGTGTGCTTCTAAGGGGATGGGTTGTTGGAGTGGTGGGAACATACTAGGAGCCCTATTTCCTTCCATGCCATGAGAAATCTGAAACTGGCACTAAGGGCAAGTGGTGTGATTTACAGACATTAAAAGGAGTGGTTGAGAAATAGTGCGTCGAGAAGGCCCTGCCTCTCAGCAGCTGCTTTGTGGAGGACCTGCTTAATAGGGAGCTCTGGCAATTGGATGGAGGAAGAGTGGCTGGAAGAAGGCAGACAGGCAGCAGCTGCTAAAACAGACTCGTCTTAAGGGAAGGACTGAGACTGTAAGACTCAGGTGGCAGGCCAAGGGCCTATCCCCCATTTGCCCTGTCTAGGCGATACGACTGATTCTGAGGGTGAGCTGATACTCTGGTAATTCCTGAGCCTGTGGAAGGAAAAGTCCAGGGCCACACACCAAACTAAAGGAAAAACAGAGAAAGTAGGAAGTTGCTCAGTGGAGGCAGGTCTGGAGTGGAAGCAAAAAGAGACTGACCCAGCCCTGGCCCCTCTCTCTACTTGGGCTCTGGGCTGGGACCAGGTAGAGAGGGGTAGGCCAAGGTCTCCCTACCCTTCTCTCCTCCCCTGGCTGTCTGAAGACTCCAGGGAAGGTGATGAACTGTGACTTGACCATCCACCCCTCAGTCCCCAGACTTAAAGGGATTCTTTCATCATGGCCTGACAACTAGGTCTACTGGCCTCTGAATGAAGCCCAGTACAAATTAGTGGAGAATATGGGCAACCTAAAAAAGGAGAGCAAGCTAAAGATGAATGTGGACAAGCTGTTGAAATGGGTATGGATGAAGGGCAGCAGTAATAGACTCAATTGCTCCAGCAGCTGACCACACATCAACAGCAGCAAGTCTTGCAACAGGTTACTGGGGAATTAGCCTCCCAGCAAAGAGATCAACAAGTGGTGCAGCAGATGGCCACGCTGTTTCAGATCAGGGTACACTGGCGAGTGTGGAAACAGCCCACTCCTTGTTTTGAGACCTCCGCTAAAGCTAACAAAAATGGGGTTGCAGGGTGACTCTGAGGCATTCCTGGTCCCAGTTGCAAGGGTTGCTATGGTGGCTTGCTGACCTGCAGAGAGCTAACACTGTACTTGACAGGAGTGGCCCAGGCAGTGCAGATGTGATGGCTGCAAAAGACTATCCATAGCTTACGGTGCCCATCCTAGTTGCCTTTGAAATTTCTAGTGCGCTGTACCCAGGGCCACTGCAACCCATTAGGCAACCTAGGCATCGCCCAGGGCTCTAACATTTGCGGGGCAGCGACCATGGCGGCCGGGTCTTCGGCTGCCCTGGTTGTTGGTGGTATTTTGGGGGCAGGAACTTCCGCCACCTCTGTCGGGAGCAGAATTTTGGGGCAGGACCTTCCGCCTCCTAGGGCACCAAAAAAGCTGGCGGTGCTCCTGGCTGTACCACCAGCAGTTTCTGTAGGAAAGGTTCACGCCTGGGGCACAGTCATGGGCGGTGGCTTAGCACCTGAGATAATACTGCTGATCGTGTCTCTAGCTCAGCAAAGAGACAGGAGCCCAGTTAGCCAAAAGAATGGTCCTAGAACAGTTCGTGCGGATTCTCCTGGCTGGAGGATGAAAATGGTTGATATGCCACTGTAGCGGTGCTGGACTCGCTCCTGCGGCACCTTCTGCTGGTCATCTCTGGGAATTAACATTTCCAGCCTCCAGAGTGTCCTCTGCAGGCTGGTGTCCCACTGCCGGTTGCCCCCCCCCCCCGTGTCCCTCATGAGACTTCAGTGCCCGTTCTGGGATGCTCCCATTAGCAGTACACCCCTCAGGCTCGTATCCACCTCGGCCTCAGTCGTAGGCCACTGCCAGTCACCAACTAGCCCCGCTCTCTGGGCGACTGCAGTATAAGTCTGTCAAGGTATAATTCCCAATCTGGACCTTAGCGTCCAAAATATTTGGGTACCAGCATGAATCCTTAAAGCTTAATTACCAGCTTAGTCTGATAGCACTGCCACCACACCAAAAATAGTGTTTTGGGACACTCTATCTCCCACTTCCCTGGGGGAACCCAATCCCTTGGGTTTCTTAAACCAGGAGAATAAACCATTTTCCCCCTCCTTCCCCCTCCCAGACTTCTCTGCCTGGCTACCTGAGAGGCTACTGATCCAACTCTTTAAATCACAATACGAGAGCATGTCCTTCCCTTCCACAAAAGGCAAACAGATTCAAGGAAACAGAGAGAGATTCCACCTCTCCCCCCTCCAGTCTCCCCCACCAGTCCTGGTGAGTTTAACCCAATCCCCGGATTAAACAAAGGGAAACAAGGAAAAAAACAATCAGGTTTCTCTTAAAAAAATCTTTTAATACAAGAAAGGAAAAAGTAAAGAATTATCTCTGTAACTTCAAGATGTAAATATTACAGGGTCCTATAGCTTACAGACACAAGAGACAAACTGTCACCCGAGTACCAATACAAATCAAAATATTCCCAGCAACTACACATATAAAAGTTAACCAGCCAGATCCGCATTTGCAAATAGAGAAAACCAATCAAAAAGACTAAAACCGCCTGTTCTTACTTACTATTTGAACAGAAACTTAGAGAACCTGTAGTAATGTCTGGTCTCTCTCAGACCCCCCAAGAAAAGAACACACAACGGACAAAGAACACACACAAAAGCTTCCCTCCACCGAAATTTAAAAGTATCTTGTCTCCTGACTGGTCCTCTGGTCAGGTGTTTGGTTCCCTGTTTGTTAACTCTTTACAGGTAAAAGAGACATTAACCCTTAACTATCTGTTTATGACAAAGCCACTCATCATAGGCAAGGGGATTTTTTACCTGCTGCCTTTCTCTACAACCCAGTACCTCTATGGGGCTTTGGACGAGGCCCTGCAACCTGGGGAGTTGCCAGCCTGGAGCTCCCCAGACCTGCCTTAGTCTAGGTACCCTGAGCTTCCCAGCAGCCAGGCCCCTGTCTCTCTCTGAAAGCAGAGAGAGACTGACTGCTCCCCAGTCCACTGTCCTTTTATAAGGGCTAGCTGCAGTCTGATTGGGCGTGGTCCCAGCTGTGGTTACTTCCCCAATCAGAGCAGGTTTTCCCCTACCACAGCCCTCTCCCAGGGCTGTTTTAAGCCCTTCAGGGCAGGAGCGGGGGTCCTGCCCCGCTACAGCCACCATCCCAAAACCCTCACTGAGGGATGAGAATCAGCACCTCCATCCCAGAGAAGTCCCACAGGGAAATACTAGACCTGGTATATGCCATACGGCCCATACCCTGTAGAGGAAACCTTGATCAGGAGAAAACACTTGACCAAGTGATGCTTTTATTTTATTGGCCAGGCATCCACCAAAAGTACTGTACCTCCTACCCAGAATGGCAGTGGGCAAGTCAATGGAAGGTACGCCGATCCCCACTGATACCCCTCCCTTTGATAGGGACCCCATTTGAGAGGATTGGCATGGACATGATGGGCCCCTTGGAGAAGAGTGCAGCTGGATTCCACCACATAATAGTCTTCTATTGGACTATGCCACATAATACCTCAAGGTGATTCCAGTCCCCCCCCCCAGGAAGCCAACAGCCCTTGCCCTGGAGCTCATGCGAGTGTTTGTGTGGGTGGAATTGCTCAGAAAATAACAGATCACAACACCAACTTAGTCCCAACTCATGAAGGAACTGCATAGCCTGTTGAAGATAAAAGCCTTGATAAGATTGGTGTGTACCACCCCCAGTCTGATAGCCTGCCAGAGAAATGTAATAAGACATTGAAAAGTATGTTGTGGAAGTTGGTAGCCATGGAACCTAGCTACTGGCATCAAATACTTCTGCAACTCCTGTTCACTATCCACGAAGTCAGTCAGGCATTAACAGGGTTCTCGCCATTCAAATTACAGGAGACAGCCAAGGGGAAATCCTAAACCTCCTTCAGGTGACATGGGAGGAATGAAGTTCCAAAGCTGCAACCTTAGTACAATATGTGCTATTTCTGAGAGAAGTTAAAGTTCTTAGGCAAGTTTGCAAGAGAGAATCTAGTCAAGGCATAAAAGGGGCAAGCACAGGTGTACAACAAGGGAAGCTGAGGCGTACAGCAAGGGAAGCTGTGTCCTAGAGTTCCAACCAGGGGCCTGGGTGTTACTCCTGGTTCACACCTTAGAATCCAAATAGTTGGCCAGATGGCAAGGCCCGTCTGAAGTGATCAGATGAGTTAGAGCAGTAAACTGAGATTTAGGAACCTAGCAAGTGAAAAGATGCTAAGGTGTACCTTGTCAACTTGCTAAAGGCCAGGAAAGATCAGGAAGAGTTCCTGGAAACTTCATTCCCCCTGGAGGCCAAGCCCCTGCAATTTCAGCTATGATCATGTCTTGGTAGAAAACCTGCAGATGGGGGAAAAAAAGTGGTAGCTCCAAAATCTGCCCAGTTCTTCTTTGCAATCTCTTCTGCAGTTTCAGGACAGACTAACCTAGTGTTCTATCACATACAGATCCTTGTAGCTCTCTCAAAATCCCTGAGGAAATAAAAATATTATTTACTGCCTAATGTAACCACGAAGGATCTCCTTAAGTTCTGATCCGGACTTTCACAGCTATGGAATGGACAGCTGACTGCACTACTGTGTGTGTGGAGAGAGGTCTTAAACTGTACTGGGAATATTTTTTTTTATTCTGTTGTCTATTAAAAAAAAAAAAAAAGTGCCTCAGTTGCCATAAATCTAACTCTGCTGGGCCTAAGAGGAGCTATTAAAACCCCTAGCCAACCTAAAATAGCTTTTTAGTACCCTACAGTTTTAAAGATTAATATCATGGGCCTTCTGGAGCTAGAAGCATGTGTTGTGTCCTGCTGGGAATCTCCCAGGTCTCATATTATAAGTTCCTATTTTTGTCTCTGTGGAGCTGTTAAAATAAACTTTAAAACTTTTAGTGACATTCTTCCGTCTAGAGAAGCTGTTACTGGTGCCGATGTGAATCTTGCCCATATTAGGCTTCAGGCAGGTGTAATTTCAGGGAGAAATTCTACGTTTCAGAGGAGGGGAGATTTCTTTGGCAAGTTGATTTTAGGGGAGGGAAAAAAGCATCTTTAGATGTTCAAGGGCTTGCAGTATTAAAACAGTCCCAGGAGTTGGTAGAGTATGAGTGGGCAGATGTAGGAGAGACATTTTTAGTTTATTGCAAACTAGATGCTCTGAAGTATCACCATCTGTTGTCCTACAACCCAATCAATGGTCACGAATTTGAACAATTTTACTTTATTTGGTAGCCAGATCCAAGTGAGTTATGAAAATTGTGTTTAGTCTTCTGGTATTACCCTTAATATACTGGTCTGCCTGTGATCGACAAATTTGGGTGGTGAATTCTGCAGCCCTGGGCTCTCATACGCCTTGTCTCGACCACTGGAGTAAGTCGACCCGAATTACACTACTCCAGCTACATCATTCACGCAGCTGGAGCTGACGTAGCTTAGGTTGACTTATTGCAGTGTCTACATCACGCTACGTCGACAGGAGATGCTCTTCTGTAAATTTACCTTACTTCTCTTGTTCTGGTGGAGTACCGGAGTTGACTGGAGAGCACTCTGTCGATTTAGCAGGTCTTCACTAGACCCGGTCAGTCGACCCCCCCTGCATTGATTGCAGCAGCATTGATATCTGGTAAGTGTAGATATGGCCATAATATGAGCGCCCCCATCAGTTTGCTACTCCCTTTTGAGAAGAGCTGGAGCTCTGTTGGCAGCACACCTACCCAGCACAATAATACCAACCCCATCTCAGAGTTTTTGGTACCCATGTAGTCTGATTGGGAATTTGTTCTCATAATGACAATATCTGACCACCGCCATCACCTACTGCACCAGGGCCAATTTCTTTCCAGTCCTTTCCTCTACCACAGTGGAACATCCCAGTAGCATTGTCTGAGATCTTCAGTGAATTCCTGTGAACAGGTTGGAACCCTCTTCAGAATCTGACTGACAGGCTGAGAATCAAAGTGGTGCTACAACCTGTCAAGAAGCTTCTGTCTTCAATAGAAAGCCTTTCTGCATATATTTCAACCCGGAATATCCCACCTGATGGTAATAAGCTGTTACAATAGTGAATAATGCCTTAATTATAGCCTTTAGTGCCATACTTCTCAATGAAACCTGAACAGTGCTACACAATTCAGCTGTCCTTGGATGAAATCCTTGCCCCCATTGAAATCACTGAAATCAATAGCAAAACTCCCATTGGAGCCAGGATTTTCAGCCTGGTCTTGACTGAAATAACTGACCTTTGAGCTCTAACCTGATCTTCGACTGAAATCTAAACTTAACTATAATTCCCATGCTAGGATACTTAAGGAGGTGCTAATAATGAAAGTCATTAAAGCTGCAATGCAAACTTAAA
Organism: Chelonoidis abingdonii; assembly: GCF_003597395.2. Taxonomy (NCBI): domain Eukaryota; kingdom Metazoa; phylum Chordata; order Testudines; family Testudinidae; genus Chelonoidis; species Chelonoidis abingdonii. Next base: position 101,558,393 of record NC_133770.1, on the reverse strand, counting down.
ATACATAAATTAATATTTGAATAGGTTTTGCAATAAGTCAGAGGCTTATAGGGTCTGGTAGTTTACATAAGTAGCTAGTATGAATGCTTGACCAAGGGATGTAAGACTTAACAGTATGTATCTTGTAATAGACAAATAAACTGTAAAACAGCTTATTCTCAACATAAAGGATTTGTAGTGCTTTCTTGGTATTATAACCATGCCCACTTGTGGTACTTCCTCTACATACTGTTTTTCTCTCTCTTACTTTAATGGTCTCCATTGAATAGGGAGTATGCACAATTCAGTGGAGGTTACTTTGCTATCTATATTTCTATTTATTTTTCTGTAACTGCAATGATGCCGGTTTGTATGGAACTAAAGTCTTCATGTCTCTGTGACTCACTAATCTCATTATATACATAATTTTATGTAGCTACTTGACTATGAACCTGTTGTTGGTGATTTGTGCAATTTATACCCCCAACTAATCAAAAACTATACAGCCATCTGCAAAATGGACCAGAAGCCAGAACTACAGTGCAACTAAGCATTGGTTTATTAGACTGAAGTTGCTAGTGAATTTGCCAACCATTTGCCTTAAATCCCATTTCTTAAAATGATGACATGACACAGAACATTTTTTTAAGGAAGGCTTATCAAAGGGGGCTGGGGAAGCGGTGGGTGGGAAGGATTTCACAATTCCGAGGATCGAAGTGGATTGTTATGTTCTGATTTAAGCTTCAAGAATCTCTTGTATCTCCTTTATTATCTACTGTAAAGCAGTACATAATACAACACAAGTTTGTTTCATATGAACTCTGTCCCTCAATGCTTCGCAGACTTGCATACAATTAGGCAGAGGGGTAGCAAAATGAAATATTGTGGGAAAAGGACTAAATATTGATTTTTGTGTGAGAAATGGATTCCTTAAGGTTGATGGATACAAGAAGGTGATTGCCAGATAGTGCAAGCTACAGAGCAGCTGTAAATCCCTGCACTGACTGAAGCAAGATGGTTGATGGGACAGAGAGGAGACTGGTGCCCGATGAGCGGAATGCTCAGAGAGAGCAGTAGATCAAGATAAGATTCCTTTAGGTAATAATACTTCACACTTATGTACGGCCTTTCACGTGAAGATTACAAGATGCATTAGAAAGTTAGGCTAAATCTGATTTTTGTCTGGTGGATATAGAAAGATGTATATCCATAAAAGATGTGTAGTCTATTCCTATCACTTGTTCAAATGTTTAAGCTGTGTACTCCCACTAAATTAAATACACTTAAAGGAGTCTCCTCACTACAGCCATATATATGGAAATCTAAGGGACAACAGAGTCACAAACTGTAACCATTTTATAGGACACTTTTCAGCACAATCCCAAACTTCTTTAAAAGATTTCTATTTCTAATATAAAGTGAAGAGATCTAATCCTTACTTCCTGAGAGTACTGCCTGAGTAACCAACAAGTAAAGATCTCAGGATTTGACCAAAGGAGTTAAGTTAAAATGTGACAGGAATTCCAGGCTTTGAAATTGTCTATATAACACTGTATGATCTCCATTTGTGCATGTTGTGATTGCAACTCATTTTGCAATCAGATAACCATTTGCACAAATGCCTTTTAACTGGCCACCTCCCTCTGGTCACCTGCATATGCAATTACTGTGATTAGACATGAAGTCATGGTAACTTCAAGCACGAATTGTGTTGCATGTATTTTTGTACTTGCTGTTGCTAGGTACCTGATTCACACAGTTCTTAAAATCTGTGCGTCAGTTACTTCTAAGGGTTCCCACTGTAGTAATATCTAGTATACTTATGTGATGTGTTTATGGAAGGATCTCAGAGCAGTCCATAACCATTCATTAAATGTTTGCAATACCATTGTGAGTATTTTATTGTTCAGATGGGTCTGCTGAGACTTAGAGGCTAAGTCCAATTTTTCAAATATAACCTCTAACTTTTGTATCCTCAACTTAAATGCCTAGATAATTTTTCCAAGATCCCTTGTAGAGTCAGTGTCAGACCGAAGAACAGAACCCAGGAGTCATGATTTTCAGTCCCAAACTCTAATCCCTAGCCAACACTGCCTTTCTGTGTATATTTAATATGTACTAATAATTTTGCCTGTCTTCTGAGAAAGGTATTTTTAAAATCACCTAGCCTGTTTGTTACAGTTTAATAGCTTAATATGATTTGAATTTATTTTTTCTTTTGCTATGTAGAGAACATAGATTTTATTTTAATGACAATTAAATTGATAAATTGTCAAATAATGTAGGGTGTTAATACCTGAGTTAGAGAGACTAAGTGGGTGAGGTAATATCTTTTATTGGACCAACTTTAGTCCAATTAAAAAAAAGGGGGGGAAAAAGCTACCTCAGCCACCCTGTTTCTCTAATATCTGGGGACCAGCACAGCTACAACACTGCTAACTTATCTATTGGTATTTGGAAATTAGTGATTTATTGAAACAAAGTTTCTTGCAATCATTTTTCACAAATCCACTTCTCCTAAGTTTTGACAAGATTCTTGGTATGATTTGCAAGTAATATGCAAACATACTTAAATAAAACTCCTGAATTTTGTAGAGAGCAAACATATGCCATCTAAACATTTAACTAACCATATACACTGCACGCAGAAAATCTACAGTGCTGTCTTAATAAGCATGCATATTATATATTTACAATAGTAAGGTACGTAATATAATTTTAGTAACTCATCAAATTACATATAATGCGGTACTCGTACCTGCTAATTTCAACCAAGTGTTTGACAACAGCTGGCAGACCCTTGGATTCAACGTGGTTGAATCAGAGCTGTATGGCATATGGAATAACAAGTGCATGCTGGGTACTGGTTGTGTGAATGTCCCAGGAAAGGAGCCACAAATATTTCAAGGTACTCAGGGTTGTAATACAAGTGGTGACACAGTCTCTCACTGGTCTGAATTGAACCCCAGAATATGACAATTGCTGCTTTTTCTGTATTCCTGTTTAATAGCATATAAACTCCTGTACTGTGTGGGCTGTTGGTGGGCCCTGATCATGCAAGGTGCTGAGTGTTTCCTGGAAGTAGTTCAGTGCATTCACTTCCCATTGCAATCAGTAGGAATTTTATACATTGAGTAAAGTGTGCTGGACCAGGCCCTTAATGGTTAATTACAGTGTGTGTTTCTGTGCATTTGCAGGGATCCTGGGGGGCAGTCAGGAATGAGAGGAGGAGTTGGCTAGGGTGGCGGGGGAGGGAGTCAGGGGCAGGGGTTCCAGGGGCAGTCAGGGGACAGGGAGAAGGGGTGGTTGGATGGGGCAGGGGACCCAGTGAGAAAGTGACAGAGCCTCAGTGCATTCACTTCCCATTGCAATCAGTAGGAATTTTATACATTGAGTAAAGTGTGCTGGACCAGGCCCTTAATGGTTAATTACAGTGTGTGTTTCTGTGCATTTGCAGGGATCCTGGGGGGCAGTCAGGAATGAGAGGAGGAGTTGGCTAGGGTGGCGGGGGAGGGAGGCCTGCTTCATTTTCTGACCAGAGACAATCAGGGGTACAGTGTTGATTACTTTTACTGTACTTTGGTGTTTAGTGGTATGTTTTCTTGTTGTTGTGCTGTTAGTCGTGTTCCGTTGTGTTCTCTCTGTTTCCTGAGGTGAGTGACAGAATTGCAGACCTAATTTCTCTCCATTCTGCTTCCAATACGAGCTTTTATCAGTTCAGAACAGTGGAAAGTACTAGGTAGATTAGATAAGCGAGGGGGGATAGCTGTAGCATTTGTTATTGACAATAATGTGCATTTGGCTGGGAAGGGTTCTAAATTGGTTATGTATTATGGTTGGATGGATACTATAGTGCTGGAGGGTATTTACCAGTGTCTATAGCTGAGGAGAGTAAGACCCTTATGACCTTTTATTTCTCATCTGTATAATTACAACAGATAATATTTTTTCTTATTTTTTGTCTCTTTCAATTGAAAGTCTTCTCTGTTTATTAAGGACCCTGATTTGTTTGTTTTTTTTTTTATTTTCTTGTGGTGTAGGATAGACACCGCACCCTCCCCTTTTTTAGATTTCTGCGTAATTCTTTTTGTTCCTATTTAATCTATTGGCGTATTTTGCTTCCAGTGGACTGGAAGGTCTGCGAAGGTTTAAGCCTAGGGACTGGTGGGTCGTAGAAGGCGAGCGAAGTCGAGTATAAGAGAGCCATACTTTCTCTCTGTTGTTAGATATTTACTGCTGCTCTCTGCAAGGAGAGAGTAGATCTTCGTAAGGGTGTGTGAGGGAGGTAAGTGTCCGGAGTTAAGGAAGCTGGCATTTTCCTCTTCTGATATTAGATTTGGCGAAGTTGAGTCGATTGGATGGATGTCTGCTCTAGTGGGTGTTGTCGGTCGAGGTTGGACGATGAGCTTGAGTTTTCGGCTGTGGTGTCTCTGGGGTTTTTGGTAGTATTGGAATTCATCAGTTGATGAGTTCTTTTCCTGAGTGGGGTAACCCAGGAGGGGAAGACTGGGAGGAGTGTTGGTACTAAACGTGGTTAAGCTAGTCGTGAATATGGGGTGTTACTTTCCTTGTGTAGAGAATCCAGAGTATTCGTGCCGGGTGCTTGAATGGAATGGTTTCGCTGGGCAGAGGTTTGGAGGGAGGGAGTGATGTTTAACCAGACTTTGTTATTTTAACCAGGCACTGGGATATACCTGGGTGTAGGCAGCGGTCTATCTGTATGTGTTCTAATGGCGGTATATAAAGCTTAGAGGGTAATTCTATGCTTGTGTTTTGCTGGTATCCAGTGTCTTAGATCTGTTTGGATAGCACTAAGGTTCAGAGTGGGGTAATTTGTACGTGACTCTACGCAATCTTAATTTTAAATGGATGATCATTCCCTTAGAAGATATATTTCACAGTTTTTTGATGTTAACGAGGTCGCCATCAGAAGCTTTTCCTGATATGTCAGTCGCTAGATGTTCCGTTTTACTTAATCATCGATGTCAGTTCTTGTCAGGCACTATAAATATATAGAAACTCCAATGCCGTTGGTGTGATTCTCAATAAGCTTTTAATGAGACTTTTGATGTGCTAATAATAACAGCCATAAACACTTTAGAAGTGAGGTGTTCTGCCAGAGCGTCACTGTCTTGCATATCACATAACTATATCATGTTCTTCTTCCTCATCAAGTGCCTTTCTGTTATTTAGTCACATTTATGAACAATTCGCGCAGTGTCAACGGGGAGAATAAATAAGAAAAGCTCGTTGGTGCTGACACATGTATAAAAGGGGGAAGGATGTGCATTACAGAATCTAGGTAGATGAAACTAATCTCTGTATGGAGCCAGCTAAGAGCGTCCTCCTATTCAGGTGCCTGAGCGTCTAGGGTGCAATTGACGTTAGACGAATGAGACTTGGCAGTTCCTATGAATTTGGAGTGTTCGGCCACACACTCGTATGAATATGGGGTAGTGTGTGTTGTTCGTGCTGTGAGACGGTTCTACTTTTA
>NC_133770.1:101347494-101550854 GCF_003597395.2 Chelonoidis abingdonii | reverse complement strand
TTACTGAACTTGTTAACCCTTTACAGTTAAAAGAGATATAAAGTACTTCTGTGCTATTAACTCCTACTATTTGTTTATGACAGTTGCACTCAGCATTTAAGAATACACTGTATGGAACAATTCCCCACAGGCAGGAAGATGGACAAGATGAACAAATAGGTCAATTTAATGTGTAGCTCCTATGATCTGATTCTATTAATCACCGTCACACAAGGTACCTCACTCTGGAAAATTTAGAGGGAAAGCATATTTACTGTTTGAGCAATGCCTGACAAGAATTTAACGGAGTAGTTAAAGGGTAATTTTCTCAAGTTTCTCACTTCTTGATAATCCCATGGCGCTTGTGGGGGAGGGAATGGGATGTTGATTTTTTTTTTAACCTTCTATAGGTGCTTGCTAAATGAGTGCAGAAAATCCCGAACGTTATAGATGTTGAAAGTGTGCGTAGCATACATGTTCAAATGTGATGTGTGTGCAGAGCTGCTGTGCATTGTGACCTGAGAAGAAAAAAAATTTCTAGAAACTATTTTGACAGATATTCTTCAGAAAATGGTTTTCCTGGTGTTAAGGGATTTGTCACCTCTTAAAAATGTGCACAAGCAAATGTGTTGCTGTCCTATTTTCTCCTCCCATAACTTGGTTTCTCAGGTTGTAGGCTTTTTTGGATTAATACTAATGCAGAGAGGAGCAGGCTTTGAAGTTTTACTTACACCTGATTCTGGGGTTTTTTTTTAAATAGTATTTTTCTTAAGATATGACTGGAAATATGTAAGGAACAAAGAGGAAATCCCTAAAACTTGGTTTTATGTGCCAAAACCATGGATGTGAAGACTTCATCTTCTGACTTGTTTAGCTTCTATATGCTCTTTCCCTGGTCCCAGTGCAAATGATTTCTATTATAATGCACTTACCCAGAGATATTACTGTCAGTCTATACAGCAGTACTAACGTGAATTTCCGCTTCAGCATCAGGCTCTCTTCAGTGTCAGAATGAGGGCATGTTAGGTCAGGTTCATACACCAGTAAACTTAACCTGTAAATAGAAGCAACTGCTAGGGAATTAAAAGCACAGGAGGATACCTCCAAAGGTGATTCTTACAAATGAACACTGCCACAGAAAATGAAACATCTCACTTTCCCAAGGCAGAGGTTTACCTTTTCGGAGCAGTACATTGACTCACATAGGGCCAAGTTTCATGTAGGGCATCAGATATTTGCACGCAATGGTCATTGACTTCAGTATAATTTGTGCATTTTTATCTTAGAAACAATTTTTTTGTTTCTAAAGTAAGTAGTATATATGATTATAGCCTTTACTTGGTTACTCTTTACAAAGCTTTTCTAATATTCTGTTCCAAAAACAGTAGGATAAACTTCCATAACTACAAGGATTTATACAAAGGATTTTAGCTTGTAATTTGATATATGTGTAGATGCACTAACTGGTCCATTGTCCCTCATCAACTGGGGGATGTCGGGTCAGAATCTGACCTGAATTACCCTGGCGTGCATATGGTCAAATTCTGATCTATTACTCTGGTGCAAAGCTAGAGTAACTCATTCTGGATTTACACCAGTGTAGCAGAGATCAGAATCTGATCCAAAGTATCCACTAAAGTGGATTCATAGATTCATAGACTCTAGGACTGGAAGGGACCTCAAGAGGTCATCGAGTCCAGTCCCCTGCCCTCGTGGCAGGACCAAATACTGTCTAGACCATCCCTGATAGACATTTATCTATACCTCCTTCATTTAAATGTCTCCAGAGTATGGTGCATGATTCTCACAACGCTGGCGCACATAGGGCGACTGTAGTGTCCAGATGTTATAGACTATTACTCCCTCGTACGAGTTAGGAACTTTTTCCTAGAGTCCAACCTAGAATGCTCGCCTTGTGCAGTGTTTAAGCCCATTGCCTTCTGTTCTTATCTTATGAGGCCTAAGAGTTGTGAACATTGGTTTTTCTTCCTCTCTCCTGATTGCACACCCTTTTTTATGATACCTAAGAAAATCTGCTATCATGCCCCTTTTCTCTCTCTAGTTTCTACTCGTTTCCAATAGCTAAATAATAAGCCTCGTGAATTTTTATTGCAGCCTGAATCTTCCTACTCATTAGGTCGATGTTTAACTTCTTAAGACCCTTGCATTCGATTTTTCTTTTGCCTTGTCTCTGGTACCCTCCCTGCCATTTTCTTCCATTCTTTGCTTGATATATGCTTTGTCTCTCAGAAGCTGACACAATACTTCAGTGAGGGCCACCATGCCAGTAGTTATGAGTGCGTGTATGAGAAATGATGGCTGTGCTCGGTCGTCCTGTGTTTTTATGCAGACAATACCCATAGTTATAATGCATTCCTCTCATAATCGTTGTTTTTTTTGCAACAGTATCACCACTGTTTACTCATCTTAGTTACTGTCCACTATTAGGGCCTTTAGATGCGTCATTCTTCTTGCTGATCACTTCTCTTCTCTAGACAACTCTTCCCATTCTGTATGTGAAACTGGTTGTTCTCTTCCAATGTGTATGCACTCTGAGTGCTATTTGTCTTATTATTGTAACTGGTCATCCAGTGTGTCACTCCTCAGGACTCCTATTTCTCAATTTTTGTGCCAGTATTTCTTTTGTTGATTATTTTTGACGCCTGGTCTCGTTCCGAGAGCATTGCATAGTCCCTCCAGCTTGGGTATCGTCTGCGAGAGATTGGTAATAATTGTACTTTTTCTTAGCCACAATCTAAGTCCGTATGATGAAGATATTGAGAGCAGAGCCTTGGTCCCAAAAACATGGTCGCCCTGCGGAACCCCACTTGTGTGATGTGACCTTTCCACCGGATTGGGAGCATTCATATAGAGCTACTCTCTGAGTACGGACCACCAGTTATTGCACCCACCTGTATAGTAGCCCCATCTACCAATTGTATATTGTCCTAATTTATCAGTAAGGATCTCATGCGAGGACGTGATCATAATGCCTGTTCTAATAGTTCTAGTATACCACATTTCCACCACTTCTCTCCCACTTATCCCCAAGACGTGCGTTATTCCTAGTTCAAGGAAAGCCTATCTGGATTGTATTGACGCATCGATTTGTTCTTAACAAAAATCACAGTAGTGGCTTTATGGTTCCCTGATATCACCTTAGCCACCTTCCAAGTGTTTTGCAAGATTCTTTTAGAGTTACGTGTGCTTCCTATGTATCTTTCCTGGCACTAGTAATGAAATAAGGTGGTTAATGTTCGTGGTCTGTGAGGTTTCCTGGTTGTTTTATTTCCCTTTGTTTACTAGATGGGCACTATATTTTGCCTTTTTCCAGTCTTTCTGAATCTCTCTCGTCATCCCGATGATTTTTCCAAAGATAATAGCTAGAGCTCAGATACCTCCTCTATTAACTCCTTGAGTATTCTAAGGAGCATTTCATCAGGCCCTGGTGACTTGCAGGCAATCTAATTTTCTAATGTGATTTTTTAATTTCCTTTTGTTTATTTTATCTTCTAAACACCCCCTTCCATAAGCATTCACTATGTTTAGACATCCTTCAACTCCAGTGAAGACCGAAACAAAGAATGTGCGTTAGCAGTCTCTGCCATTTTCCAAGTTTCCTGTTATACTGTTTCTCCCTCCTCACTGAGCAGTGGGCCTACCCTGTCCTTGGTCTTCCTCTTGCTTCTAATGTATTGATAAAAAGTCTTCTTGTTTCCCTTTATTCCCATAGCTAGTTTGAGCTCATTTTGTGCCTTTGCCTTTCTACAGTATATTAGTGTAATAGGAGCAGTTAACAGAGGGAGATTTGAACAGGCCCTGTGAGAATCACCACAACAAAACCTGCTTGAGGAAAAACTCTTCCCCCTGGAGACAGAGAGGTGTGCATAAAATAGTTTATGTATTGCACAGTGTGTCAGGTTGCACCCCTTAGGATGCCACTTGATGTACTGGGATACCACTGAGCTCTCCTGTTCTGCCATCCTGGGCACCCTTTTTACCTGTCTTGTGAGCCAGGCTTTTAAGCCTCCTCCAGCACACAGGCAGGGCCACACCCAGCAGCAGAAAGACAAAGACACAGACACTGAGATCAGCTCTGGGACTACTCTGCTTTAAGGAACTTGCCCCAGTGCTCAGGTGTCCACCTCTCTTGGACTGCAGACCCAAAGGTATATTATGAAATCCACCTCCTCCCTCAGTGTTGGGGAAGGTATGCACAGTCTCCCCCCCCCCCCGCCATATGAATTGCACAAACTGAGTTATATTATAAACAAGAAATAAGTTTAACTAAAAAAAGTGAATTTTAAGTGACTCTAGGAGGTAACAGAACAAAGCAGATTACTGAGCAAATAAAATACGCAAACTATGCTCAATATAGTTAAGAAACAGGTTACAGAATGTAATTTCTTACCCTAAATGTTATTTTAGGCAGGTTGCAAAGTTTGTGGCTTAGAGTTCCAGTTATATTTCTTTTCAAACTGGACCCTTGGCTCCTCCCTTGCCTTCCCTTCAGATGTCTTTAACAATCTGTTGTCTTGGGCAGACTGGCCATGGAGAGGAGTCCTGTTTTGCCTTTCTCCCCACCCTTAAAAAGGGTTACATAAGGTGGGAATCCTTTGTTTCCCAAATTTGTCCCCTCTTTCCTTTTAGTGGAAAGTTACAAGAAATCCCAGAAAATATTTAGTATCAGGTGACAAGACCATCTGATCTAGTAGTGTCGCAGTTACGTCCCTCAGACACATCCCAAGAGGAGGAGAGATTAGTATCTTCATGGTCTTATTGTTCCTTCCTAATGGCCCATCAAATTTGATGGCCTGTCATCTGGTGGATGTCTTCTCAATACACACCCAGTTGTAATTGTTACATAGTCCATATTCCTAGCTTTAGATACAGAAATGATACATGCATACACATTGAGTAAACTTTAACCTTTCTGATGATATCTTACAAGACCTATCTTGCATAAAGTACCTCTTTTCTGTCATATCCATAACATAAGCATATTTCCATAAAGAATATGGTGTGTAATATCACACACAGTATTAGTTTACCTTCACCATGTGTGAAACAGCCTGTAGGAGTACTGGATGTGCCAGTGGTAGGTTCTGCAGAGTATAGGAGAATCTAGGGAATTGGAATATTCCTGCTATGAGATGTAGGTGATGGTAACCTAACAAGGAAGGGTCCCAACACACTGTATAGTAATGCACTGTGCTTGCTGAGCTGCTGCTGTTAACCAACTGCACATTATTTTATTCATTTTCATGCATTTGGCATCTTTCCCAATCTTGAGGCACCTCACACTATTTAAAACCCACAGCCACAAAAATGTGTGTCAACACACTAAATCAGTTCTTTAGCTGAGCTGAACAGGTCTTCGCTTGAGTAGAGTCCTACGGAGGGTGGAAAAAAATGCTGCCTAACTGCCAAACCTCCATAGTCCACTTGAGATAAAAGGTAGGCTTCAAACCATGCCCAGAAGATTAACAAATCCTGTCTCTTGGAGACCAATTAAGAAAAAAATTTTCCGGTGTTGAAGACCCCTCATGGCAAATGGTCTCTCATCATCCCCCTGTTTAAATAGAGTGAACTTGAGCACCTCTGCAGATCAGCTACAATAGTGTTGTAAAGGAGAGAGATGACCTCTCAGGTAACTGGAACCAAGCCAGTGAGGGCATTCTAACTTAAAGCAAGCACCTTACAATTCTAGCTGTAATTCATTGGTAGCTAGGGCATACTTAACAGTAATGGTATCAAAACATTTCTGCAGGTCAATGGTTTAATTTTTGTCTGAGGTTTCCCTTGTCTGTCCAGATGTCAGTGTTCCAGTTACCATGTACTGAGCTACCAGATGGTTTGGTGATCTTTGTCAGAGGAGGAGGAGGATAAAGCTTCTGATAAAGTATCCTTTTGTTGGTGTATTGTCATTGTTAGGTTTAGAGTATTTGGCTTATTCACAGAACAGTTTATTTAACTTTCTTTTCAATGGATAAAACCTGTTTAAATCTGCCTACCAAGAGAGTAACAAAACACTGAAGCTGAAAAATCCATTAAATTTCTACAATTCTTTCCTTGTCAAAGTTTGGGGTCAGTACTTTATTTTGGTTGTAGCTATAGCAGGTAATCCAAGGAATCAAGTCTTTCAGAGGGAAGTAACAACTTTCATCTGAATTATCCATCTCTTTATGAATTTCAGACTCAAGAATCTCACACTTAGAAATATTCCTTCAGTGTTTAGATGTTCGGACAGGATCATGCTGGGAGTAAGCCTGCTGCATATGCTGCCCCTGTTTCACAAATGAGCAAGACTTTATTCTTCAGCATTATGAACCTGACACTTTTCCTCAGCAACCAAATACATTAAAAAAAGTTAAGTCCAGCTATGCAATCCCTATTCCTGATGACCAACACATGAGAGACAAAGGTTTAAAATCAGCCCTTCATTCATACAAGAGGTAAGAGAAGTGCCACTCAAGGATAAGAGGGCAAAACCAAAGGAGGATGTTTCCACTGGCCAAGTACTTTTTAGTGGAGAGTTAAGTGCCCAGTTTAAAATCATGAACATAGGAAATGGCATACTGAATCAGACCAATGTTTCATATAGTTCAATGACCCATCTATGTCCAAAAGTGGCCAATACCAGTTACTGCAGAGATAACACTAGATTCCAAACAATGGATACTTATGGAATAACCTTCCAAAGGGGAAGTTTCTTCGTAACTTTCATCAACTAGTAGCCAACTTTCACTCTGAACCATAGGGGTTTATATTCCATATATATTTGCTATCTAATGTTCAATAGAGTTGTGTATATCCCTTGTCTATGCTTCTGTTGGGGTAATAGCACAGTCTATATTATATCTCCAAAATATATGTAAATTTAATATATCTATTGCTGGAAATTATGCATTTCTTAATTCCCAGTTTTATACCATGCCAAAAAGATCTAAATATTTTTCTACAAGAAACATACTTATTGGTCTGTATTAAATGAAAGTTGCATGTTTAGAGCACTATTTGGGCCAACATATATTTTGAGAAAATGATACTGATGTGGTTTCTCACTCACTACTTTGGGGCACGTTGTTACCTCGGAGGAATCGTGATTCATTATATTAAAAAGTAAAGCAAAAGATTCTAGAATAAGAGCTTCTTTACATGCCACAAACAATTTGCATAGTGTAAGTTGCTATATTTAATGACTTGCACCAGACAAAAAAGGAGTAGTTCGGTTTAAATATTATTTGGATTTATTTTTCCATTATATGAAAAAAGATTCTGAATTTTTAGAGAAGTCAGCTTCTTGGCTCACCCTAATGAAATTATTAAGTTGGGAGGAAGCTAAACTTTTTTACTACTGAGATCTCACCTGCTCAGTTCAACTTATGCAGGCAAAACTGCCATTGAGGTCAGTGGGAGTTTTGCCTGCATAAGAAGGGAAAGATCAGGTTTGTGTGGTCACAAGGATGACTTGATGTGTGACACACAAACTTTTTAGTGCCAGCATTTCAGGTTTGGGAAGGAGAAGGAAATTGGTTATCAGAATGCATAAAAGACTGAAATAAATGTGGATGAAGTTAAGACATGGACCTTTCTTCAGAAATTGTAAATTCTGCATGTCATAAACAGATGGTTAAGGGTTAATGTCTCTTTTACCTGTAAAAGGTTAAGAAGCTCCGTAAACCTGGCTGACACCTGACCAGAGGACCAATAGGGGGACAAGATACTTTCAAATCTTGGTGGAGGGAAGTCTTTGTTTGTGGTTGTTTTTTTTTTTTTTTTTTGTTCTTTTGTTCGGGTGTCACTTTCTGGGACTGAGAGGGACGACATCATTCTAGGCTCTCCCAATCTTTCTGAATCAGTCTTTCATGTTTCAAAATTGTAAGTAATAGCCAGGCAAGGTGGATTAGTCTTATGTTTTTTTCTCAACTTGTAAATGGTTCTTTTGCTGGAAGGATTTTTACCTCTGTTTGCTATAACTTTGAATCTAAGGCTGGGGGGGGGGCGCGGTGTCCCTCTAGTCTATATGAATCTGAGTACCCTGTAAAGCATTTTTCATCCTGATTTTACAGATAATTTTTACTTTTTCTTTCTTTAATTAAAAGCTTTCTTTAAGAACCTGATTGTTTTTCCTTGTTTTAAGATCCAAGGAGTTTGGATCTGTGTAAAGCCTCTCAAGGCAACTCAGGGAGGGAAAAGTCTGGAGGGAAAAGGAGGGGGAGGTTAATTTCTCTGTTTTGAGATCCAAGGGGTTTGGGTCTGGGTTCCCCAGGGAAGGTTTTGGGGGAACAGAAAGTGTGCCAGACACTAAATTCTGGCTGGTGGCAGCGTACCAGATTTAAGCTAGTAATTAAGCTTAAAAGTGTTCATGCAGGTCCCCACTTTTTGTACCCTAAAGTTCAAAGTGGGGGGAAAACCTTGACACTGCATTTCACACATTTTCACACCAGTAGTTATTAGTGTAGCCTAGGCCTGGCCTGACATGAGCAATTAACACATGGAGGAAGCCTCATTTCTTGAAAGATTAGAATTAGAGAGGTAAATGAATCATCAGGTTGAAAACAGAATATTTGTGCTGAATAAGATAAGTTAGTAGGTCAGTAGGTGAAGAATACAGAATTTCTGAGCTAACTAAGAAAAGGGGAAGAAGGCCTAGGGAACAATTTACTATGAACTAGATAATGGGACAAAATAAGATAGGAATGTAGGTATGAGGTATAGAGGAAGTCAAAGCATGGACTGCACATGGACAGTGCCTGCTGCACAGGGGATTGGTTCCTGCAAAATCCCAAAGTGTGGTACAACGTACAGTAAATGCAATGAGATTTATAATAAGGAACAGAGTTTCTGTGTAACTTTGGAGCTGTGATGTACTCTGCATCCACCCCATCCCCCTGTGTTTGAATCTGATCAATTCAGCATAGCATTGTTGTATGACAAATAAAGATAGCTGAGTGACCAAGTCTGGAGTCGAACTGAATTCTTGGGAAGCTGAGTGGAAAGAGGTCTGGGAAGGACTCCCAACAGTTTGAAGATCTCTCAAAAGAGGAATTTTCAAGGGCCGTAGATTAAAGAAATCTAATGAATACAGGTGAATGCTTTTACAAAAAGTTTCTTCATGGATGTGACAATCACAGCCCTACCAAAGGTGTAGACTTTGACACTTTGACTCATGCTGAGTACTTTTTCCCTGTTCATTGGTTTCAGTGGAGCTATATTGTGTAGTAATGTACTGTTTAATGTGAGTAAGTCTGACCCCAAATAAGGTGAAGGAGGAACCTATCCTTATATTGATTCTTGTATTCCTCTTAGACCCCCTTTCAAAGGCACAGCCTAAAGTTTTCTAGGTAACACGACAAAGAGATCCCCTGACCTATCTGCATACAGGTATAAGATATGCAGTGCAGAACAATTTGCTGGTTTGTTCAATAACAAAATTAAATTAAAAGAGTGGTGGGAAAAAGCCAACGCAAAATAACACGTCAGCCTGTGGAAGGGACATCTCTAAGGTGCAGAGAGGGTGATAGTCAGCATACTACAGTAATTTATGACAGTGCTGGAGACTAAAATATATCTGGTTTCTATTTTTAGAGTGAAAATAAGAGACACTATTCAAGTGTCTTGAAGGTCACCAAGAAGGCATACATTCCCACCCACGCCCCAAAAAAGAACATTAATACAGTATAAGCTAATTGTATTTGATTATAGCCTATAATTTAATGAAATCTGAAGAAGTTCTCAGTCATTTCAAAGAGCTACAAATAATCCAAAATAATGTGAACAATCCTGCTTTTGTAACCTCTGAGAAGTGATATCTGAGAGCTGCCATCCCACACTTGTCCATACCCTAGATGTATCAGATAAAGATGTAACATTTCAGAATCCTCAAATTACGTACTGTAATCTCTTCTCATCTGAAAGGCAATGTGTTGCAGGGGTTAAGGCACTGGACTGTGAGTCAGGTGGTTTCTCTTCCCATCTTTGTGACTGACCCAAACCGGCAGGGAAAACTAGCTCAGAGGTAATTTTAGCACATCAGGCGATAGTCCCAAGGGGATTGTTGTGACCGAGCCCATCACAGTGATGACTTACTATTATTGCATGTCTTTACTTTGCCGGTAGATGTCTTTGGCTTGCCTCTTCCTTTGGTGTGATTAATCTCTGGGACCGTATCTTGCAAATAAGCTTACAGGCCCTGATTCTGCTCCCATTTACACAGGTTTTGTGTCCATGTAACCCCAGTGTCTGTGATGGACACTGCTGTAAGGCCCAGGGTCCTTCTAAAGATTTCTGCTTTTGATCTTGCATTTCTAATAGTTAGCAAATTGCCTTCTTTCTCAACTTTCCTCTGTAATTAAACAATATTTTTCATACTTTGTGCATTAACTTGTACATTTGTTATACATACTTTGTACATATGGAACAAAAGTAATCCTTAGAGTAGAGAGAAACACTAGAAGAAGTATGTTATTTTACATATTGAGGGAGGGAGATGTAACAGTGAGTTTGACACCACGCTAGATGTCAAGTAATAAATATCAAAAGTAGCAAATAATTTACATGAATTTTAAATATTTGGAATAGTAGTATGATTGGCACTGATGCAAAATATGAATTTTTAACATAGGGATCATGTCTGTCCTCCTTTATGGACAGAGTCAAGGAAATCCACAACAGAAATTGGTGAGAAGATCTACTCATTCCAAAGTTAAACGTCTGTGAAAGATCTTCATGAGCCACTGCAAAGAGTTTCTTGCAGCATCAGAATTTCTAAGTAGAGCAAACTAATCTAAAACATCAAATATTGTAAGAACACAATGATGGACATATTTAGGACATGCTTTAAGTATGCCACTATCATGGCTTTCATGTCAGAAACATGGACACGAGCTGGAAACAGAGAGCTAGGGCAATATAGAGAAACATTAATCAGAACAACGGAGAACAAAACCAAAACAATCAACATGACAATCAGAAGTCTAAACAGACCAGCACAAGACTGGAATAAATGGCATGAACTGGTGGATGCCCTAAGTACCTGCAAGTGTGGGAGGATAAAGAAGAAGGAAATTATCTCTCCTACTTCGAACATTTAGGAAATCACTGAAATCTCTGAAAACAATATGCAGTTCTTTTTTTCTCAATGGTGGACAATGTTTTCATTGCTGCTGTTTTAGCATCGAATATATGGTATGAAAAAACCATCTTCCACCAGAAGCCACATGCTGCTTCATTAAAATAAAGCAAACCAACCAAACAAAAACTACCTCACATCTTATTTACTTGAAAAAATAACATTTGAGAAAGCAACCAGCAGGGAAGGAGGCTGCAGATGTTAAAGTCAAAGTTTCAGCTGTGAAGCTTTTTTCAGCACTTGTCAAATCTGACAAGTTCATGTAGCTTTTGGTTTGTGGAGGGGTACATATGTTTTATATTTTCTTTTTCATGCCAGCAGGTGGTATTCATTTGATAAATTGTTATGCCTGCTTAGTAAGAAGTCATGTCCTTACTTTTGTTTTTTTGGCTAAAGAGAGTCTTGCCTGAGTAAGAATTCTGGTTTACTCCTGGGGGAATTCTGCACCAAAAAATTCCGCGCACAATATTTTAAAATTCTGCAAAATTTTGCATATTTTATTTGTCAATATAATCACAGGAGTTTTGATTATTTTTGGTCATTTATTTCAAAATATCTGTCATCAAGTATGTCTGTAACACTATAGACAACAAAAAAAGATTCAAAAAATGTTTTTTGACAAATTGATTCCTTACTAGGCATATTAATACAGAACTCTGAGTAATAATTCATTTAAACTTCAATACAGAACTGTATTTCCCACACCCCTTAGAAGCAGTGCAAAGTCGGGTTAATGGAGGAGTTGAGGGAGAGGGAAGTAATTGCTGGGAAAAAGTCTGTGGGTGAACTTGAAGGATTGTTTGGTATGAGTGGGAAAAGTCTGGAACAGATTTTTGGGGGGTTGGGGAGGGACTGTTAGGGAGCTTTCCCCCATGCAGACTCTGGCTGACCCCTAGCCTCTCCCATTCAGTCAGGCACATCTTCCCTGCACCCTCATGTGTCCTTGAACCTTCTGTCCACATGTCCCTCCACCCCACACTCTCACACCCCTGTTCCCATGTGGCCCTGCATCCTTTCCTCCTCTGCCATGTGGCCCTGTGTCTTAACTCTCATTCAGTCCCTGACCCAGTCTTTCTTCCCCCACTAGCCTTTATGAGCCCCTGTCTGACCCTGCAGCAGGCCCATGCTGTCTGTCTCCCCATATCTCCTGTCTCTTGACCTGGTCTGGCAGGCTCTGTGAAGAAAGCAGGCTCTTTCTCTTCCCTAGCTGGGAATGGCTTCTCTGGTCTAGTGCCACAATGCTCTCTGGTGGACAAAAGATGGAACTGCAGCAACATTCCAGCAGAAGCTTTTTCTGCACAAAAAAATTAAAATATGTATGGTTCATGAATTATGCATGCATACAGTGGTGCAGAATTCCCCCAGGAGTACTGATTGTTTGGGCTTTGCTGCATATACTGAAACCTGATTAATAAATTGCTTTTGTTAATCTTGAGTTGCAATGTCACTTGCACTGTGAAGTTTTAGCAAATCAGATCATCCCACCCCAAAGTTAAAGTCTGAAATGAAATAACCCCATAGTTAAGACAAGTTGTCTGCATAATATTAGCTCTGTAGTACTGCTGAGCAATAAACTAAAGGCTGAGTCCAAAAACTGGAAAGAATGCATTTCATTTAATTATTTTGTGCCTTTGGACTTCTAAAGTCTCTTTCACCAATTACAGTAATTGATTTTGTTTTCTAAAATAATTAAATGATTTGTTCTCTAAAATAGTCAGACAATTTCTTTTAGTTTTAGGATAAGTCTGATCCAAAAGGAAATCATTCAGTAGTTTTTCTACTCAGCATCATTTGGAATTCCTAAAAGAAATCAGTGAGCCCCACTCTGTCCCTTCACAAAAATTGAAAAAGTATTTAATTCATTAATTTTCTACTGATTGATAATTCAAACAAATTAATCAGCTCAAGTCTGTTACATGTTTTTAGATCCCAGTCCATCCTAAATTAGCCTGGCCTGTGGCAAATGTTTGAATCACTCATGCTTCACAGCTGCTTAAGCCAAATATTCCTTTATTTCTTCATATACTCTCTCTCTTGCTGTTGTGAAAACCTCATGATGCATTTCAGTCTGTCCTCATCCGAAAATCAGTTTCAGGCTCTGGGGGCACTCACTGAGCACTTGAACAATATAAAATGAGGCAGTACTCCACAACTTGATTTAAGATCTGTCAGCCTGAGAAGAATGTTGAGAGGGAATGTTGTCAGGAGTAGCATCTCAACATTTCTAAGATGTGTTAGAGCTGTTTTCTCTCAAGCCACAGAGTGACCCCCTCTTACATTGACCTGGTAGTCGAGGCCAGTGGCCGTATGGAGACTCTGATGTCGAGATTTTAAAAATGAGTTCATACCTTATTCCTCAATAGCCATACTGCCGGGTGGATTTAAGGACACAAATGGTGGCAAAGATACGTATTTCTATGAAAACTTTTTGGTTCAAAAGTTATGGAGCTGAAAGAAAAATTTCAGTGTACAAAGATGCTTGTAGATGGAGAAGGATTCAGACTTTCACTCTTGTAACCCATTGTGCAACAGGCAAGCGCAGTTGTAATTCCTGTGGTCCTGTAATGACTGTCACTTGTCTTTAAATATGACTACAATTGGAAATCAGTTTCCACATGTGGAGTTCAGGAAACATGCCAAGGCAAGCTGGTATCTGTGTTCCCTCTTACTGTCCACCAAGGTGGTGTGACAATTTTCTATTGCAGTGGCTCTCAACCAGGAATCCGAGGCCTGCTGGAGGCTGTGAGCAGGTTTGAGGGGGGTCACCAAGAAGGGCCAGCATTAGATTCACTAGGGCCCAGAGCAGAAAGCTGGAGCCCTGCCATATGGAGTTGAAGCCTGGGCCATGAGCCTTTCCATCGGGGGCTGAAGCCAAAGCCTGAGCAGTGCAGCTTTGCAGAAGACCCTGTGGCATGAGACCTCAGGCAATTGCCCTGCTTTGCTACCCCCTGACATTGGCCCTGACTTTTATATGCAGAAAACCACTTACTGTGGCACAGGTGGGGTGTAGAATTTTTAATAGCATGAGCGGGGAGAGGCTTAGAAAGAAAAAGGTTGAGAACTGCTGTTCTGTTGCACGTTTTGCTTCCTTCATAGCAGAGTGCCAAGCTCGCTTGTCATGTGCCATATCCTCCCGGGTCATTAAGTCCATCCCGGCAGACTGTATGTGCTGCTTGATGCAGTCCTTGTAGTGGAGTTCCTACTGCCTTTTTCAAATTCACTATCTAGAACTCTTAGTTAGTCGATTGTTATCCGTACATATGATGTGCCTGACCCAAGTCATTTGCTTCCATGCTAACATGGCTGCTAGCTGTAGTACTCAATTGTTGGTGAGTGTCAGAGCAATTGATTCCCATTATGCTGCGTAGGTGGCATTGTAGCAGGCAGTCAAGTTGTGGGATATGGTGACAATAAAAGGGGCAGGTCTCTAAAGAGCACAGAATACAAGGGAGCACAGCTCTAAGTTTTTGGCATTTTGTGGACACTTTGACCTTCCCTCTCCCACACTCGTATCTTGTCCAAAGACTTTTTTGTAGACTATCAAAAGCTGAGGCCGCTGACTTGAAATGTGCTGAAAGTTCTTTATCGATGCTGCTGATGTAACTGTGCTACCTAGATAGCAGAAGGACTTGACATTATTTAATTGGCAGCCATTCAGTTTTATTTCTTGTGATGATGGAAGTAATGGGCTTCTGCCAGGAGACGGTTGACACGGGATTTCTGTTTTCTTTATATTAATACGAAGGCCAAAAAAGAATATAGTATGGGCAAAGGAATTCATCAAATGCTGCAGATCATTCTCAGAAAGGGCGACAAATGCGGAGTCATCAGCATCCAATAGATCCTTTATTTCATTTTGCTGGGATTTGCTTTTGACCTTGAATCGGTGAGGGTTTAGAAGTCTGCCATCAAATAGGGTTGTTAAAGTCACACCTGTAGGGGTAGTATATGAGGCAATTTCTAGCACTCTAGCCAAGAACAAAGTAAATAATGTAGCGGCAAGCACACAGCCCTCTTTAACCCCATGGTCTACAGGAAAAGGATCAGATGAGTCGACACTCACTGATACATGGGTCTGTATGTTGTCATGGAAGCAGCATATAAGATTAATTTGTCTGGGCAACCAAACTTTGCAAGAAGGCACCACAGAACAGAGCGTCTGATGGAGTAGAGCGCCTTACTAAGGTTGACAAAGGCAACCTGCTGGGGCATTTGTTGTTCAGAAGCTTTCTCCTGTAACTAGTGTAGGGTAAATATGTCCACAGTGCTGCGTGATGAACGAAAACCATACTGGGATTCAGGGAGTATATCATCTTCAATAGCCTGAAGTCTTTTCAGCAACAGCTTACCAAGGGTCTTACCAGTGATGGAGAGGTGTGAAATGCCATGATAATTGCCACAATCATGTCTGTACCCTTTACACTTGTAAAACCTCATTTTCCCAGCAGAAAGTAAGTTTAGTAAAGCTTTACAAAGTGTAGAACCACTGTGTTTCAACACTTCAACTGGGATTTCATCAGCTCCGTTTGCCGTTTCCATAAATGCGTTCTTGGTTTTCTCCAAGATTGGTGGACCTTTAAGTTCAAATCGGACCGTTCTTTGCTCGATTGAGTCTATTTGATCACATGCACTCAACTCACGACTGAGGCAAGTCCAAAATGTTCTTTCCATCTTTCTAATATCCTACTGTGCTCAGTCAGGAAGGTGATGCCATCAGTGGACCGGACTGGACAGTTATTGGCTTTTCATGGTCCATAAATGGACTTTAACACCTGAAGAAAAACCTCACGTGTTGTTAGTATCAGTAAGAGCTCGTTGTTCTGTTCCTTTATTTCTCCACTAAGTGTCTTTCATCTCCTGCAGCTTTTTCTGCACTTCAGATTTTGAGGAGGAGGGGTTGTTCAACTCTGTGCATAGCTTGATGGGCCACAAAGAGTACTTGAATATTGTCCTTGACAAAATATGGACTGGTTTGATGCCAAGTTTGGACACCAAGGACTTCTTCAGCTGTTGATTGTGCTACAATTTGAAAGGCACCCCACTTTTCATCGACAATCCACTTACTCTTGAATTTGCACAACTTAATAGTGCGGCATGAATGGAAGTTACTAACTGGGTTCTCCCCTCTTCTGTGCAAAATTTCGAGACCTGGACAACGACTGTTTAGTTTTGGGGGCAATTTTCAGTCTAGGACTGTGAATGCTGAGATTGTCTAGTATGGATAAGCTGGTGATCCACAAAACACTCTGTGCCTTGCCTATCCCTGGTAATGTAAACGTCCCTCAGGCATTATGATGAGTAATGACTAGTCTAAAAGGTGTCTTCATTTTAACCGACAGTATTGCCAAGAATAGAACCACTTTTCTGGCACGTTGAAAAGGGTGTTTGTAATAACACTCTGCACAGAGTTTGACCTTGCTAGGGAGTAGTTCTCCATTTGTATTTAGAGACCCATTTGGGAATTTGCTCATGACTCTTTTCCAAGTGATGTAATAATTTCCAGTGCAAGCATTGAAGTCACCCAATAATAAGATTTTGTCATTGTTAGGTATGTTTCTTAAGGTGTCACTCAACTGGCCATAAAACTGAGTCATCTTTTCTTTGGGAAATAAGTTGTGTTGGGTCATAGGCACTTATTATTGTTACCCATTGTCCCAAGACTTATTGAATATCAACATTAATGGTCCAGTGAGCCACTCAGCCAACTCTTTAAAACTCTTGGATGTAAGTTGTCTTGACCTGCTGATTTTAAAATGTCCAACTTCTGTAGCTTTTGTTTAACATCCTCCTCAGATACTGGTGGAATTGAAAGAATGGAATGTTTTAAATCCTCCTCATTATCTGACTACATTATCTTCCCCCACACACGCCCCCCCCGCAAGGCAGAACAGAAATACTTATTGAACACTTCTGCCTTTTCTGCTTTATTATTGATCATTTTATCATTTCCATGTAGTAGTGGATCAATATCATTATTAGGATTCTTCTTGTTACTAACATAAATAAAGACAGTAAGCAGGAGGTTTATTTTAACTCTGTTGGCCATAACTTTCTCTTTGTATCTCTTTTCTTCCCTTATTAACGTTGTACAGTTCCTCGTTTCAGATTTATATTCATTACTGCTAATTTCCCCATTCTTCCATTTGTTATATTAAAAAAAAAAAAAATAACTGTCTTCACTTCCCCTCTAAACCAGATCTGGTTTTTTTTAAACAGTACAGCCTTCTCCTCAGTTGTAGAATTGTGGCTTTGGGGGCATCTAATAAAGTGTTCTTAAACAATTCCCAATTAAAATTCACATTTTTCTGATTACATTCTTCCAAACTGACTTGTGTCATAATTATTTTCAGCTTTTTGAAATGGGCCCTATTAAAGCACCAAGTGTTCATATCACTGCGCTGGTTTTGAATTCTGTTTGCACACTATAAAAGTGGTCAAGTCATGATCATTTGTATCTAAGCTACTATTAATTTTTAAATCTATGATCAGTTCCTCCTTATTCATCAAGACAAGTTCTAATATAGAATTCCCCTGTGGTGGTATGCAAGGCTTTCTGCATTAAGAAATGGTCATCTATGATATTTAGAAATTCCAAGGATGTTTTAGTACTGACAGTATGAGACCTCCAGCATATGTCACTCAAATTGAAGTCCTCCATGATCATTCAGGTGTTTTTACCTACACATTCTTGTCATTACTTTCCAACATGACTTACAGTGGGAACCACAGGATAATGTGGGCAATTGTCAAAGCTGTACCAGCTATGGAGTTTCAGTAGAAACATATTTCTTTTCCCTACTTTTTATGGTGTTTCTTTCTTCAAGTTATGACTTCATTTTTTGCTATTAATCTTGTTAGCAATACCATGGGTACAGCAACCTTTTTAATTTGTTACTAAATTAAGTACTTCAAATGCCATTTTGAATTTAGAGAACTGGACTCCTGGAATCTTTCTTCCAGGTCTTTTACAGTCAGTATGCTGTGAAGGTTCTAGTGAGACTGTTCAGAATATTTTTGGTGTTTGCACTTGAAGTGTGGCATACCTCTGGTTCCTCCAAGAACTGTGATATTTCACTACAGCAGCTTACATCCAGCAGCTTGCAGTTGAGTCTTATGAGAACTGCCTTGTAGCTGCTTTTCAATCTATATATATTATTTTCCAAGAGCATCTTACAAGACAGCTTTCTTAATAACAGAAAATGGTAAGTGGTAAAAGCTTCCATAGACCCTCAGTTGAAAAATAGAGTGTAAAGTAGTTCAGCCTTCCTAGATTTTAATGCAGAGTTATAGTCTGCCTACAATTGCCAGAAATTGACTCTGCAGGGAGGAGATAAGACTCTGTGCTGGAGATTGCAGAAAGGGATACTTCAGTGTTGAGGGGGGCTTAAATTGACCTATAAACTGCTTACTTCTGCCCGCACTCTGGAGCCAAGGAATGATCCTGTCAAAAGATAAGACCCTCCTTCTCTGTTGTGAATTTAGGAGCTGTCCTAAACTCTCCTGTCCTTTCTCCCCAGGCTTGGGAGTAACCATTCCTGCCATTGATTTAGTCATCACCTGTCATCTTCACTTTCTTGTTGTTATAAGACTGGCTATGGGGGCTATGCTCAAGATGGAAAAATGGTACTGGAAGTGTGTTCTGGCACTTCTATAACCCATAAGTGATAGTACTGAAAGTGCCAGAATGGTGGTCTAGCTCCCAAAGAAGTGCTAGGATGGTGTTCCAGAGTTTTCCAGCATGACTCGAGCCTTGCATTGAAGTCTGAGATTTACGGGTTAGGGAACTCTGAACAGTTTGAGGAGGGTTCTTGTCTTTTCATGCAGTCACTTACAACCTAGTTTCTCCTGTCACTGGAGACATAAAACAATGACTTTGCCCCACTATTAGCGAGTGAGCAGACTCCTCTTCTCAAGTGGGCTTCAGTTAAGGAATCACATTTAGCAATATTATTGTCCAACTCAGTGCCAGTTCAATATCTTCAGAAAGGGACCTCACAGTATTAGGAACATTCCACTGCGAAACCCTACCACATGCTAACCTCCCTGGGTTTGGTTTCTGTCATCTTTGTGGTTAAGATGAAAATTCTTTCTGGTTTGGAGTAATATGACAAATCTTCGCAACTTCTCTGAGGCTTTTTTCATGACCGTACCACATGCACAATCTGAGAGGAAGGCGTTTAAAGGTGGATCTCGCCAGATCTGGGCTGTATCCCAGTGACTTCATTGAGGTCAGGGGAATTCCCTTTAAAGAGCATCCATCCTCTTCTAAACACTCTGTGGACAGTTTCTTTCTGTTGTCCAAGAGTTTGAGTGTAAAAGCTGTCTGTAGAGTATTTTGAACAGTTTGGATACCTGTTGTAATCAGGATGGATGCTTTGAAGTGACTGTGGAGGCACTAATTGCTTTGGGTGTCTAGTGGTGAGCTGAGATGACACTGTTCAAGACCTGAGGTGAGTTTTTTTTCCAGAGGAGAAGGCTTGAGAGTGCAGACAAGAAAGAAAGCAGACAAGTTCCAGAAGTTTTTTTCCTTAAAAAATCTCCCATTTGTTCAGGTCATTTTAGAGAGAGGAAAGTCCAAGGATCAAATGCTTTGAGGAATAGATGCTTTATTAGCCTCAGGGAAGTTGCTGATTATGTGAGAAACAGTTGGATACAGATTCTAAGTCAGCCAGAAAACAATCTGACTTTTCTTCTGTGGAGTCGAAGAAATGTTATGACGAGGTGGGAGGAACCAGCAGGGATGCAGTCCTACAGGCTGTATCCAAAGGCAGGAGTGGGCAGCGTCCAGTGTGGCCACTTGTTGCAGGCAGCAGGTTTAATTTGGAACACTTGTATAGGCATTGAGCAGTGCTGCTTTTTTCCCCCAGCGTTGTTTGTTTTCCTGGCTGCCCACAGGGTCTGAACATTAAATACATTTGAAAAGTTTTCTTGCCTGTTGAGCAGCTCTAAACATTGTTTGTACTTTTTCTACAAGTTACCTTATCCTGATTAAGTAAAGGACTCTCTTTCTTGTAATTAATGCTCAGTCAAGGCTCCATAGTTGTCCTGGGAGAGAGAGAAGGGGAGGCATTTGTGGCTTGCAGACATTATACCCACATAGGATAGTAGTGGATATAACCTCCAAGGGCACGCTCATTATAGCTCTTTCTACACTTGCAGGAGCTGTGTAACTCCCCACAGTGCTTGCCTCCTAGCCTTCACTGTTGGACAGAGGAGTGGGAACACTGCCACACTCCAAACTACCTAACACCTCCTGGAGCCTTACAATCAGTGCTAGGTTTTCCCTCTCTCTCTATGATGGCAATAGCATTATTGCTGCCTTCTTCACAGGCTTGCTGGGTAGGGAAGGAACTCCCTGTGCACTTGTATTGGAACAACCCTAATATGCCCCTGAACTTTAGAGTACTGTCAGGTGCCAGAAAAGCCACCACTTCATTCTTCACAAATAGAC
Source organism: Chelonoidis abingdonii (assembly GCF_003597395.2). NCBI lineage: Eukaryota > Metazoa > Chordata > Testudines > Testudinidae > Chelonoidis > Chelonoidis abingdonii. The sequence continues at coordinate 101,530,290 of NC_133770.1, read as the reverse complement.
TGGTTTGGCCTTAAAGGCTTTCAAGGTGAGCACATGAGTTTGGAACAAAATATGTGCCATTCCCTTCTCAACAATTACCCCCCTTCCCCCGTTTCCCCCCTTCCCCAGTTTGCTACCATTTTGTTTGTTTGTGTATAAACTCCAGCAGTAAACAGAAAACACATTTTCAGTCAGCAAAATAAGAGTTTACCCAGTTTTCCTATTGCGGATTTGTTATTTTGCTGTAAGCCAATAACTAAGCGCTACTTGCATGCTGCATTAGTGAATTCTGCCTCTGTTTTGAGTTTTTGGGCCTAAATATGGCGATGAGGGAGAAACTTGACAAGATTTGTTTTATTTGCCTTACCAACACTGTATGCAATATTTTTTTAGACTCTTATAATATGTTTTGAGCGGTGAGAACCTAATTTTCTTATCAGTCACTACAGCATAGGGCAGAAATATAAAATGAATCAGACAGACACAGAGCCAGGAATCTTTTAAAGAGACCTTGAAGTAGTAGGTAAAGGAACCTCTAAATCTAGCAAGAATGGTTCTTATTATAATTTATGATGCCGTATGGGGGTGTTATATCCTTGAAACCTCTTTGAATGGTGACTTTATACGGTAGACATTACTTTTTCCTTACTCAGCTCTTTGGCAGAGGCTTAGGAATTATTTTAGCTCTGAATTAAGAAATCTAAACTCCTGCTCTGTTCCATTTTTAACGTATTCTATTATTTACTGTAGTATAAGGAGGCTTGATTTTTTTAAATCCTTCCAAATTAACTTACACAACATTGCTAGTTCCTGCAAGCTGACGTTTTTGTGGCCTTACATTTATACACAGGTTTCAGCATATAGTAGAAATGTAACAATTGCAGCACCAGGGTAACTACTGGAAAAGAGTGTGATCCTGCAAGGTGCTGAATATTTGCAACTTTCATTGCTCGGTAAGGCACCGATCCAACATACCACCTAAGGACATGCGTATCCAGACTCTCAAATATTCTCTCTGAATTTAGTAGGGTAACTTGTGTATCTAGTTAGGTGCAGAGCTTAGGTCCTCAGCATCTCTCTGCCTTACAGTTTTTGTATTCTGATTCTGCATCTCTGTGCACAGACTTGTGGGCAAATGGGCCACAGTTCATTTAATTAAGAACAACATACACCAATATATAATCCAATCTACATAGTCATGATGTACATCATAAGACCAGCATATGACTAGAGAAACCATTTTTTCTTGTTCTTGAAACTAAGAAATAATTGACCATTTATGTTTTCTTTCATTTCCTATTTTTATTGCTAGGGGTGTGAGTTGATAGAGACACCAGATCAAGACTTCACTGACTTCACCAAGTGTCTTCAGATACTTCAGAAAAAGATAGAAGAAAAAGGTCTCCAGGTAAAGCCAACTAATCTTTCAATCTGTGGTAGTGTTATAACTAGAGTGACCAGATGTCCCCATTTTATAGATACAGTCCCGATATTCAGGGCTTTCTCTTATATGGGCACCTATTCCCCTCACACAATTTTTCATGCTTGCTGCCTGGTCACCTAGTTATAACTCTTCCTCCCGAGAGAGCCTAGGCTACTGCATTAAGCTTGCACTGAAATGAAATGGTTATTTACTGCAGCCCTGACAATCTGCATGGAGAGTAAATATTTGTTTTTGCTAGGTGAAATCACCCTAGACAGACCGACAGACAAACAGCTTTCTTAAGGCAGCTTGTATTGATTTGTGTTTAATGAACTGCCTAACATGTTGAAAAGTGATTTGTGGGTGGTTGCTGGCGCTGGTTTTCAAAGCAAGAGTCCCACTTGGGTATATAAATAACTCTTCGAATCTTGGCACTCTGGACATTGATGCTGCCCTCCAAAAAGGAGTTAAGAAAGCAAAGAACCTCAGGTTGACCAATGGCTTACTCCCTTTGAAATCAAAGGGACTATTTTCAGAGTAAGCAAAGGTTAAGCCAAGAGTGAGAGAAGTGGAATTTAGTTCTCCCTTCTCTGGCTTGAGAGAGCTGATGAGAAGTTCCTAGGGATCCCATCTTTTTCTTCCAGTAGAAGAGCAACAGCACCTGATAGGGAAAGAAAAGAGAATCCCCTTTTACTCCTCCTCTAAAGAAAGATCTCTTCCTTCCACGGATTACCTACAGGCCGAAACGCAAATCCTGAAAGGAGAAAAAGGAAATACCAACTGTTGCCTTCCCCAGAGAGGAGAGGTGAAGGAGACTCTAGCCTTTCACTCACTCTCTTCACTTTGGTGGTAGAGGGGGGTAAAGATTCCAGCCTCCACCAGCTCCCTTTCTCTTACAGTGGAAGTGGGGAAGAAGGAAGTGTTAATGTTACCCCCACCCTGCTCCCTTGTTCTCTGTGCAAATACATAATGCATCTATTTTGCTTAAAATCCCTTTTGAAATGTGTTCACCTTGTAATAGGGAAGCAATTCCCTGAGGCATTTCTAAAGATTCTGGTGAAGAATCTCCCACCATGCACCTTTTTATGTCCTTTTCCTATCAATACAGATTCTCCATTCTGATAAAAACTGGGGTAGTTGATTCCCCTCCACACACTGCAGATGCTGTTGTCTGGCTACTTATGAGTCAGGAAACCCTTTCAAATATGTTTACTCCTTTGTACCCTACCTCATCTCCTGCACAAGATAGTGTAAGGCTGCCTCACCCTATAACACCAAGATCTGGTAAGCTTCGGAATCTGCTTTGACCACTGAGCCAGTCAAGTGCTGCTCATTATGAATGAAGGTGGCAGAATTGGACCCAGGATGAAGAGGGACTACAGTAAACCTAAACTTGATTGAGTTCTGTGCCCTACGCTCTTATCAGTCCAATTTACTGTGGACAGATGGGTTTTAAAGGGATGTCACGAGAGGTTTAAACTTAATAATAACCACACAGTTGAAATGAGTGCAGTAGGAGTGTGACATCTAAGAAAGCATTTCAGAAACAAGTAACCTCTTATTCTTAAGTCTTTGACTGCTGTGATCTGGCTTTCATTTACTAGTGTAATGTATTATATTGTTAAGACTGATAAAGGATATCACACTTCAAATCCTTGACATTTTGTGAAGCACAAACCTAAGTATAATTGCATTAATTGTTCAGAATGCTTGCTGTAGCACAATATCTAACTTTTCAATTCAACTAGATTGTTATGCTGCTATATGTAATGACAGCTGAGGTGTTGACTTTGAATTTGGTACTAACCTTTTGCTTTTCTGAGGATACAATCAACTGAAAAGGGCATGATTTCTCCGAACATAGCTACTGTGTTTATTAAATGCTGGCTACTTCTTGTTTGAGGCATCTATTGCATAAAATACCTAAGCTGCCATCAGTTGTGAGCCGTGCAATTGGATGGAATACGTACATTTATTTTTCTATTTGTTGACCTTTCTCTTTCTAGCACCCACCTTATGGCAGAAACAATCACTGCTTCTATATACCTAAATGACACACATGAAATCCCAGACTGCATCACAGATCTAAAGTTTTAGTTTTTGTTGACATTTCCTTCTGCTTACAAGCATTAAGTGTAATTTGTCAAGGGTAGCATGGACACTAATTTTGGGTGCCTCAATTTTTAGGGGTCTCGCCTGAGAAAGCTTAATCCTGATTTAGAGATAAGTGCTTGCAGCTCTTGTGACTTCAATTGGAGATGAAAATCTGGCCCCTTTTGAATAGATTTTGTGTTTAACCTTCGACACCCATATTGGAAAATTTTGCTTACCAAGTGTCAAGGGATGAGTGGAATGGACCCCTGTCATAAACAGATGGTTAAGGGTTAATGTCTCTTTTACCTGTAAAGGATTAACAAGCTCAGTGAACCTGGCTAACACCTGACCAGAGGAGCAATAGGGGGACAAGATACTTTCAAATCTTGGTGGAAGGAAGTCTTTGTTTTGTGCTGTTTGTTTTGTTTTTGTTCTCTCTTGGGGCAAAGAGAGGCCAGACATGCAACCAGGTTTCTCCAATCGTTCTGAAACAGTCTTTCATGTTCAAAATAGTAAGTATTAGCTAGAAATGGCGGATTAGATTTATGTTTGTTTTCTTTATTTGCAAATGTGTATTTGGCTGGAAGGATATTTTACCTCTGTTTGCTGTAACTTGTACTTAGGCTGGGGGGTAAGAGTCCTCTAGTCTATGTAAAGCTGAAGCCCTGTAAACATTTTCCATCCTGGTTTTACAGAGATAGTTTTTACTTTTTTTCCTTTTATTAAAAGCTTTCTTTTTTTTAAGAATCTGATTGTTTTTCTTCCCCTTGATTAAGACCCAAGGGAATTGGGTCTGGACTCACCAGGGGTTGGTGGGGGAAAAGGAAGTGGCGGGGAAGGTTAATTCCTCTCTGTTTTAAGATTCAAGGAGTTGAATCACAGTGATCTCTCAGGGTAACCCAGGGAGGGGGAAAGGAGGGGGAACGGTTTATTCCTCTTTGTTTTAAGACCCAAGAGGTTTGGGTCTTGGGCTCCCCAGGGAAGGTTTTGGGGAGACAGGGAGTGTACCAGACACTGGAATTTCTGGTTGGTGGCAGTGCTATCAGGTCTAAGCTAGGAATTAAGTTTAGAGGGGTACATGCAGGTCCCCACTTTCTGGACGCTAAAGTTCAAAGTGGGAATAATACCTTGACAACTCCAAAACCAGAGGTTGAGTATAGCCAGATACAAACAATGCTGGCATTGGATAAGGTAGCAACCATCTGATTCTGTGGCAGAAGGCTTATTATGATGGCCAGCTTGATCTCTAGAAGGGAATGGTAATGAGTCACACAATCACTTTGTTCCCCAAAAAATAAAAGCAGCAGAGGGTGAAAGGAGCTCCTGGTGTCTGAAAGCTCCTGGTGTTTGAAGAGAACAGAAAAGTATTGTACTATACTTCTTTTGGGAAGGTAGGAAGACCTTTCTTTGTACTTTTTGGATTTTGGCTTCAGAGAATCCTTTTCCTTATGTGAATGGTTACTGAGTAAAAGATGTTTTCCTGGTGCCAGAGCTTAAACTGATGTTAGTGTGCAAGTTCATTTTTACCCTCAGGCCAGCTGGGGTTGAGGCAATCACACTAGTCAACTAGAAGTATAAAGAGGGCCCTAACATCTTTTCCCTTGCACTACTGTTGAAGTTACTTTTTGTAACATCCATACGTGTTCAAAATATTTTGAGCTTACACTGTGTTCCCCATTTGCTCTTCAGGTAAGCAATGATAAAAAGCTAGGAAACTAGGTGCACTCAATATGTATTGCACGCTCACAATCAACTGTAACATAGTCTGTCTTAGGACAAAATACAACATTTAGAAGCCTGGATATCTGAGCAGAGTTTTTCCTGGATTGGCATGAGAGTTGCCTATACTCACCATGGAAATTGCTTCTTTTATGTCTTGGGGAAAGTTGAATGTCAGTCAAGATCTATTATGCAGGTCTCTAAGGGGAATTTTTCACTAACAAAAATAATTCATAGCATTGTTTGTTAATCATATGTGATTACTTTTCCTTAGACAGTCCAGAAAAAAATTCTCATGTACAGATCCAGTATGGCATCTAACATCTCCGAAGTGCTTGCTTTTGCTTTACATGCCCTCGTTTGATATCACATTGTGTATCCATAACCAAATAATGTGCAATAAAATAACAATATAATTCTGTAATTTTTGAATCATCAAATTATATGTGTGCATAATTAGACATTGTAGTACATTGCAGAAGGATACAAGCAAGACTACACTTCTTAAATTCTAAAAGCCAGATTCCGACTTATTTTCCCCTTGTATGCCCTATTCGCTTTAATGGGGGTTGAATGGATAAGAGAGAGGATGAAGTAAAACACAGAATTTGACACTAGACTTTGTTTCCAAGGTTTTATATCTCTGTTTTATATCTTTCTTCTAGTTTATGGCTCTCTTAAGGTCCATGGGATACAGTTCCATGTAAGGAAAGCTTTCTGTCCTTCTGGCATGTGCCCTTTTTATACTGTTTAAGTCACTTAATGTTTTAGTATGCACATCCAGTTTTACAACTTTAATCATGAAGTCCTTTTTCATATCAGTATTTGGACAATTTCATTTCATTTTAATATCTGCAATAAATTTATTTAGGATTATTCTTCTCTGGAGTAATATATTACTGTGTCTACTGTTTAATGAAACCTGGCCTTCCTAGGTAAACAGCACGTTCCCCACTCCCTCTCATGTAGTGCATATTACTACAAGGAATCCTTTAAACTTAGGTGTTGAACACACTTATTTTAACAGTAGTAATACCTAGCTTATCTACTGATGCAAAGCACTATATATCTCAGTGATTTACTAAGGAGGTCGGTATCATTATTCCTAGTTTCCAGATGGGGAAACTGAGACACAAAGAGGGGAAGTAACTTGCCTAAGGTCACCCAACAGGCTAGTGGCAGAGCCAGAAGTAGAACCCAGGTCTCCTGAGTCCAAGTTTAATTCTGTCTCCATTAAGCCACACCGCTTCTTAGTGACAATAATTAGTAACTCCACTGAAGCCTATAAAGTTAGCAACAATGTATGTGAAGGGAGAATTAGGCCAATAACCTTTTTTCAAACAACTCAACTTCATCTAGAATATCAATAGAGTATTTAAAGCCCCACACCACAAAAGCTAAGTTTACACTCTGCCCCATCTCTCCCTTCCACTTGGGATTCTGAGAGGCAGCCAGGAATTTCAGGCTCAGAAAAAGTTGTGCAGTCAAACCTCATGTAGCTTTTGCTGCCTTCCAGCTTGTCTTTCTCCTGATCTTTGGTACTTGCCAGCTTGTTTCCCTTCCTATCCCATCAGCCCCTGCTGCTGGCTAGCTTCACCATCACCCACACCCCTTGTTATTTTGGGTGCCCTCGTTTTTACAAATCAGTTTGCAGGAGGAAAAATGAGGAATAACTTCTCCAGCTGAAACTACCTGCTTAATTTTAAATAGGTAAAGTATAATTTTCCAGGTTTGAATTGACTCAGGTGCTGGGGCTAACACATCTGCTCTGGCAAAAATTTCATGTCATCATCAATGACCATGACTGATCTAGACTGGGCTTATATTCAGTCAAACTCTGGCACCTCCTGTCATTCCATACCTGTATTACCACAGTGGATAATAGATTCAGTACTGACTCAAAGAGATGAGCCTCACCTGTTGAATCACCAGTACCACTTCACACAGCACCCTGGGTTTTCCTTCTACATTTTCCATGTGTGTAATGTATAACACAGACTCAGCTTAACATCCTGTATGACACTTGATGAGTGACTTCCCAAGGTGGTAAGTCTCCCAGCAGTATCAACATTAGTTCACACTGCAAAATAAACCCATGACTTCACTAGTGTGTGTGTGATAGTTTCTCTTGAATAGAAAAGGGACTGAACTAATGCAAACAGTTTCTATAGAATGATCAAAAGAAAAAGTTCAGATTCAGACTTATACTGTCCATTTAAAAGAGCTAGGTTCTGAAGCTGTTGAGATGCTTTGAAAAATGTGATTTTTAAATGAAAATGCTAATATATTACCAGTGACCTTAAAAAAGTATTTTTTTCTTTAACTTTTCCACACTGACATTGATGGTTTTATTAATTTAAAAGCATTAACATTAAACCTTTGAAAGGAATAGGAGTTTCAGTAAAATTCATTTTTATATTGTTGGCCTATATAAGGAAATGAAGATCTGCTATAACCTTGTTTTTAGCAAGGAGTATAATAAAGCTATATTAAAAGTCTCAGAGATCAGTTTTAAAGTAGATGGTATTTTAGACTGAACAGTTAAAGAAAGAACAATCTGTACTTTCCAGACAAAGATAACACTTTAAACTTATCACTGGATTATAAAAATTTCCTGTAAATCTGAATAATGGATGAATAAATTAAAGCTGATTTGACTTCTTGAGCCTGTGCTTTTTGAGGACTGTTTATATTTGAAGTCTCTTCATTAGTTATTAAGAAGTCCTTTTATGAGCTTGTCTACACAGGGACGCTCGGGAAAGTTAACAAGGCTATGTCTACTCTAGACACCACTGGCAGCGACGTGTAGTGTACATGTATCTACACGTCACAATGAAAAGCAGGCTGTGTCCATGCTGTGGTGTGTAGCTACACATGTGATGGGGGGAAGCAGTGCTGCTGGAGCTTTTCATGGCAAGGACGAAAAGGTGTGTGTGGGTGTGTGCGTGCGCACCTTTTGGCCCTGCCAAAGCCTTTTCCCTGCTGCTGGAGTCTTTTCCTGAAGTCGGGGGACCCTTTCCCCGCTGGTTCCCAACTGCCGGAGCCTTTTCTGTAGTGGAGAAGGGCTCCAGTAGCAGGGAGTCAGCAGGACATTTTGTTCCTAAAAAGAGCATGTAGCTGGGGGAGGTATGGCTTGAGTAAGCAGAGAGCCATGTGGGATATGTACTTGGCTGCATACCCAGGCCCTTCAGGCCTGTCTTTACTCCACTCTCCTAAGCTGTGCCTCACAGTCTATGCTGCTGTTCATGTCCAGGCTAGGGGAGTATGCCTGTATCTACACTACACACAACGGAAAGGAGCATGCAGTGTAGGTATATCCTAAAGTTGTGAAGTTAGCGCGCATAAATTAACTTTAACTTTAGTTAATTCATTTTAATTTTTTATGTAGACAAGCCCTTAGTAAATCTTTCCAGATTGGATGATGGAATCTGAAGTGTTGTCAACCCAGTGTCTGATCCTGAGGAGTGCAGAACACCCTCATTTCTCATAATGATCACTGAGAGTTGAGGGTTTTAGCACTACGTGCCACTTAGCCCTTTCCAAAAGGGACTAAATGACAACCTGTGATGATTTGGGGGTTCTGTCTTTACAGCTTATGAATTCTGGTTGACGTAATGAAATTACTATAAATATTTCTGCATTATTGCCTCTAAGTAAATGTGGAAGCTACCCTGAGCTGGTAGGGCTGTGTCACGTTTTTGTCAGACCAGGGGCTATGAACTCAAGGACCGCCTATGCGAGAAGAAACCTCTGAATGACAATGGGCTGGCTGGAAACTTGTCCAAATTTATTTTCTCTAAGTATGGGCCGTGACCCTGTTTTAATGGGGTCACCAGGGCTGACGTTAGACTTGCTGGGACACAGAGCTGAAGCCAAAGCTTGAGCCTCACTGCCTGAGGGCTTCAGCCATGGATGATGGGGCTCAGGTTACAGGACCTTCCACCTAGGGTGGTGGGGCTTGGGTAGTCTCAGGCTTTAATTCTCCTCTTGGGGTCATGTGGTAATTTTTGTTGTCGGAAGGGGGTCGTGATGCAATGAAGCTTGAGAACCCCTGCTCTGGAGTGATGAGGAAACTGAGGCAGGGATATATATGTAGGATTTTTTTCTGAGGATCTGTGTGTTTCTTATGTGCTTCAAGATAAATGATGTTAAATTTCTGTGCAACATGTCTGTGAATTTTATAAGTTATGCCTACTATGTGCCGCCTCGAAGAGGTAACCCAGGAGGCTTGTACCATTGGGTGGGATTTTGGAAGAGGATGTGCATTTAAGCTACAGGAGGTGTCTGAGGAGGCAGCACTGGGGATGTGGAAGGGGGCCATATGGACACAGTTCTTAGGCAGGGGTGCCAGACTGAAGATCTTCACACCGAGAGCTCTCCCAGAGGCCCTAAGACAGTGGCAGTGTCTGGTCTCTGCTCATACTCTGGAGGATTAAAACAGTTGGGAATTCAGTGGCTGACATTTCCAGGAGCCTCACTGCCAGGAGTAATTACTCAAGCAGGGCATGGGTATAGGCTTGCATGTTCCTTAGTGTTTCATATTGACAACCATTCCACTACTGCTGTACATGAACCCGATTCACCTCTTGCACTGGTTTTATACCACTGAGGTGACTCCACTGATCTCACTAGAGATACTGGTGCAAGTGGAGAATCAGACCCAGATTATACATGTCTGTAGCAACTATGACCCATAGCTGGAACACTAGTTATGTTGATTCAATTGTCCGTAGAGGATCGTGATAAAAGAAGCACTTCAAGTCCCAGCTTCTGCTGCTCCTCTTTAGAAAGCAGCAAACATTTAACTTAAGATGACAAATAGATAGGCCTGGTTCTCATAGATGATTCTGAATACACTGCAGTAGTTCTAAAACAGGCTGCAATACCTAACCCATCCTTGCCACAGGAGAAATAGAATAGACTCCCTCACAAGGAAGACCTGTTTACCAAATCCACTGAAGTTAATGTGATCTGTTGGGTGGTCAGCACTTTTGAAAATCAGGCCACTTATTTAAGGGCTTAAAGATAGACTTGGTTAACTTAATTTCAGGCACCGCGGTTAGAAGTCTCACTGTTGGTGTTTAGAATGTTACCATTTTATACGCTTATTAGCTAAAGAAAATTTCTCTCTCTTCCCCCACAAGTAATTTTTGGAGATGAATGTCATTACATAGAGGTATGGAATGTCGAAATACAAATACAAATGTTACCCTTTTAAAACAAAAAATCTTTACAATGTGAATTTTTCCTAAGTCTAGATTTTTTTCCCTAAGAATAAAAGATGGCACTATGGGAAAACTAAACATGGATCCTTACCAAACTTGCTCCTAATGGAGCCCTGATCTATGGCTTGTGCTCGTAGGTGCTACTGCAAGAGAAATAATATCAAGCCAAATCATATCAGAGTACTCAAGTTTTATCCGTTCGCAGCTTGTATTCAGCACTACTTTTCATCATAGTTCTTGGTTCTTAAGAGTGAGATTTTTAAAGGTAATTAGGCACTGAAAGATGCAGATAGATGCCTAAGTGGGCTTTTCAAAAGCATGTAGGTGGCCAATTCCTATTGATTTCAACAGGAGTTAGGTGGCTACGTGCTTAGAATCCCACTAGGCACCTATTTGCATGTTTAAGTACCTAATTACCTTTAAAAATTTGACCTTAACCAGAACTATGGAGTCACAAGGACTTTATTGGAAGTAATACCCCAGGGATTTGTCCCCCCTCCCCCCAGTGTTTGAAGGTTGGCTTAGCAAATGGGAGAAAATTACCCATTTTCCATTACTTACTTTTCCTCTCATGTTAAAGAGACACAGTCAGCCTGAAACATACATGCCTGATAGAAAACATCTCAGTTGGTTATAACTGAGATCAGAGGAAAAAATATATTTTTTCACCTTGTTTACTTGATATATTGGACAAAAAATTGTGAATAGTTAGTTTATAGTGAAGTCAGTGTCTCTTGCCTTTTGTAAGAGTTTCGTATAGCAGCAAGTAAGAGAGAAATATTTTTAAAAATAGGAATTGAAAAAAAATTGAGAAGTGGTAGGGATGGTGCAGTGCTAAGGAGTAGTATCTGAAACTAAACTGATCTTGAAATATAGTCAGGTTTTATTTTTTTTTAAAGTTGACTGTGCCCAATTAAAGGGGCAAACATGAGCATTTTTTCCCATGTCACTTAAAGAACCTATTACAGTTCTCTTCTACTTAGATTAAACAACTAAATATCCCTACCTACGCAAGTTAAATATAAGCATATGAACTTGAAACGGGAGGCACTTTACCCACAAAGCTGTAACGAAATTCTGCTACAGTGCTCTTCAAGTGAATGGAAATACTCATCTGGGTTAGAGAACAAAAATAACTTACGAAATATTGACTCTGTGTAGGTAAGGCTGAAGCAAGATTTTTTTAGAAAGGGACTTTAAAAGGTGGTTTATCATGAAGTGAATGGGGAGTTGTCTGAGGATAAGGGAGGTGTGAGAAGGTGTATATCCTCATTTGATTGGTGCCCTGGGATTTGTGCTTTCCGGCTCTGAGCTACTTGGTGGAATTTAAAGCTGTGCTTTTGCCCTTTCCAGCCCTGAATGGTCTGGGACCTTCCTACATGAGACACTTTCAGTCTGTGCCTTACTGCTGCAGTGAAGATCTGCAGAGAGGCTTAAGCTGGACACCCCCGCCACCTTGTATAAACAGCAGGGAACTGCTGGCAGAGCCTTCGCAGTGAAGAGTGCCTTTCCTTTGGAATGCTTCTCTTCTCTGATTGACATTTCATGAATCTGTTGACCACCTGGATATGCTGCAAAGCAAATGTGATTTGAGCAAGCCCAGCTGGAGCACTGAGGAAAGGAGGGAAGGATTTCTGTTTGGCGTCAGGTAGTGGGTTTGAATCATATTGGTCTGCTGACTAGTGATTAGATGACAGGAGAAGTAGTCCTCCTGCTTTGGATGATTTATGTATTTTAACTACTGTGGTATTGTTTTTAAATGTAGGTCATGGGTGCTCGGTTTCTTTTGGATCACATCTCAGTGAATGAATACTTAACATAGGTGACGGTATTAAAGAACACAAATTCAGGGACATGTGTTTGTCTGCAGTGTTACCAAAAACTTCCACTTCGTTGTCAGCCTCTAACAGCCCTTTCCTTTTCTCTCTCCCATCAAAAAACAGAGTCACTAATATAGTTTTCATTTAGCTATGACTTTTCGTCATAGATTAAAATATTAAAATGGACCGGTATTGGGAATCCTGAGAGAAGTAGTTTCCGCAAGTTGTCAAAAATAGTTCACATCCTTTTGTTTTTCATTACAGCTATTTTTATTAATGATTAAATGCAAAAAATTTAAGCCTACGGTATAATCTCCTGTTGATCATGATACCTTTGACCAGTGGCTGATGTTATATTTTGCAGTCTTATTAAAACTTACTTCACTGTTACTACCTTTGTCAGTTAATTTGTTTTCAGTCATACTTGATCCAGCTTTTTCCTCTCCAGTCTTTCACAGGGTCCTCTGTTTTCAGATTGCAGCATCAAACTACCAGACCAGAGATTTGCATTATTCAGTTCAGGCCTCAGTGCAGTGAAGAACTGGTCTCTGAAAGTAAAAAGGAAGCTGTTTAATCATCTCAGTTAAATTCTTTCCTGAGAGCAGTGATTTGCTTTGCTGGATTTTCTGTGGTTGATTTCACTGGAACTCTTGCACTCTTATTTTTTTTTAAAACCTGCAAAAGCTCAACAGGCATAAAGTTTGATTAAGCTTTAGTGTATTTTACAGAAGAAAGTCTGTTTAGATTTAAATTTAGAGCTTTGGTTAGAAAATTATGTAGGGCCTGAACCAAACCAATTCAAAGACATGGGAAAGACTCTTACTAGGTAAAGTGAGCCCTCGATTTGGATCAGGCCCTCTATTGCTTTAACCAATAATCAGACAATGAGAGAGTTTATTTAAATGAAACATGAGATTTAAACCATTCACAAAGAACAAATTACCATGGAAAAAATTTGGATAATTTTTCAATGGGCTCTTAATTGATCATGGAAACTCCATGGGTGAGGGACTGTCTTTTAATTTATGTGCATGTTGTAAGCACATCTGTGGTGCTAGATACAGATTTTACATAATCCCCGTAGAGATCACTGGGAGAAAGTTAATGCAACAACCTGCAAATATATGCTGTAAGTCTGGGCAACAAGGATGTGTACTGCTTTAATACCATACCCTTCATCCATAGAGTTTAAGGCCAGTAAGAACTATTTTGATCATCTGGTCTGGCCTCCTGCATTACACAGGCCATAGCACTTCACTCCAACAGGCAAAAAGAGGGAGAAAGGAAATATTATTATTCTGTTCTATGGATGGAGAATTGAGACACAAAGAGATTCAGTGACTTGTCCAAGGTCACACACAGTCTGTGGCTGAGTCAAAAGATGAACTCCAAATCCAGTGTCTTTACCACAGACACTGCTCTTTCTTACTTACAGAACCTAAATCAAAGGCTGTCAAACACTGTTATGTTTTACAGCATTATAGGTAAAACAAATATATTTATAATTTATTTATTTTATTTACGGGTAGAGAAACTGAGGTATGGACATTTGTGACTTGAACAAGGTTGTATAAGAGAGCTGAGAAAATCCCTTAACTTGCAATTCCGTGATCTAGCCATTAGATCATCTTTTTCTCTCTGTATCTCACTGTCAAATATGTTGCTCAGTTTATGCAAACCAACACAATCCATTGGCATACTATTGGTGCTATCACAGTGAATTAAATCTTCCCTTCTTAAAATTAAAAAAAAGACTATGAATAGAAAAGTACTGTAGCAAAAATGTAAGGGAAGGAACATAAGAAGAGAGAGACTCTGTGAAGGAGCTGGCAACTGACCTGGAACGAAATGATGTCAAGATTAATGGAATCAGTGAGGTGACAATGAAATTGATTGAGGGCTATCATCTCAGGTACAGTGACAGACATCATCTGAGAGTTTTTTCCCTTGGAGAGTCAGTTGGCTAGAGCAATGAGCAAGTTCTTGCTAGAGGTAAGAGGATTGTACCTGAGCAAACTTCTGATGTCAATATATGATTGATTTTTTAGGAAATGAAGGGCCAACATATATTATAAAACAAAAATTATTGATTTTTAGCAGCTATTTGGCCTAAAAAATGTTGACATATTTATAAATTACTACATTTAAATATTACACGCTGCAAAGTAAAATCACAATACATTGACTACTTTACACTCCAGCTAGTACTAGAGAGCTAATAGAGCTACGGGAAGGTGAACTGAAATCTATTCTGGCTCGTGCATCATCAAAGGAATTGTCAACTACTTTCCAAATGGCAGAATACTGCTGCTGATGTATGAAGCAGAAAAAGTACAGCTGGAAATAGAGATTGCAGGCTGAATTTGTAGGGCTGATTGAGAAAAATATTTTATTTTCTTCTAAACTGATCAAACTTGGTACAGTGTTACCGAGAGACAATAAATATAACTCAGTGCCATTTATACAGTCATTTTGCAGCAGGTAAATGCAAGCATCTGATTATTGCTAAGGTATCTGACTCTCCAAATAACCCCATTTATTATGTGTTGTAGCAATTAAATGAAGGGCAATGCTCTCCCATATCTGTGAGGGATGGGTGATTGGGAAATTTCAAAAAAAATTATCAAGGACAAAGGGATAATCTCTTTATGAATAAGAACTAGTAAAGCAATGCGAGAGTAGAAGGAAACAGCATTCAGCCTTTTCACAATCTAGTTTCTAACCAGGATATGGCACAGAAATGGCATTAGAGATGGAGGATCTCCATAGTCACAGAGAGGGGACAAAACATCCATGCTCATATGACCAATCTCTTGGGCGCTTTTGACACTGTTGATCAGAAAGTGTTGCTGACTTGCATATAAACTGTAATAAGACTGAACTGTGCAGCACTACACTGGTTTTGCCCAGTCTTCTGAGACATATGTCAGAGTTTTTGGTCAAACAGCTGTTCTTCCCTGAAAGCCTACAAGTGAAGTCATGGAAGGATCCGTCTTCAATCGTATCTCCTTCAGATTTTCGCTAAGGGAGATCATAAGGTGGAACAGGTTCCAGTGCCGTGTGTGTTTGAAAATTAGCTGACTGGAGCTGAACCCAGGTAGAAAAAGTGAAGCCCTTTGGGACTGGGCCCAGAGCATTAAACTTACCATCTACAGGAGGACATTTTCCCTTCTTTGTGCCACAGCTCACAGTCTCAAGGTTATTGTAAGATATGAAGATGGCAACAGAAGTAAGAGAGGCCTTCTTTCATCTGGTTATCGGGAGATTGTGCTCTTTCCTCTTTAAAAAAGAACGAAGCCACCATGATCCGCATGTTCATGATATCCAGTACTATGCCGATGAGCACAATATGAGAATCTAGATAGAATACAGCCAGACACTGACTGTGAAGGTGCTTCAAAAGATTGGAGAGTGGGTGTTCTGTGTGATTCTTAACTTTGTATTTGACATCTCGATACCACAGTGATGGTCATAGTAGAAATGTATAGATAGGAAACCCTTTTCACCCAGTTCACACTGCTTGCTAGAGCCCTCCCCTTCTCCCTTTTACCTGTTCCTTCAGGGCTGGCCTTACCATGAGGCGAACTGAGGCAGCTGCCTCAGGTGCCAGACTGTGCGGGGGGCACCACTAGGACCCAGAGTGTAGAAAATTGTGTGCGCTGCTGGTGCATACGTATTCTCTCTGCTCTAGATGCACCGAGATGGTGGAGTGCTGTGCTGGAGGAAGGAGGACACAAGAGACATAACAGGCAGGCAGGAGAAAAGGTGAGTGGGAATAACAGAAAGCAGTAGGAGCTGCAGGGAGAGAGAGGAGGAGGAGCCTGTTATGTACCTCTCTAGCACCTCCAGGAGCCTGGACTGATTAACACCAACTTCTCAGGGAGCTTTCTGTTTCCTGCTGCTTCCTTGAACCCACTTGAGGAGAACAGGCAGTCAACTGAAGTAGTGGGAGCCAGTTAGGCCCTTAAGACGCTGATATCTTCCCTCACTCAGGTCCTATTACCAACCTGCTTATTTGTCCTCTTCACTTGAGTGTTGAGAGCCACTATAGCTGGCACAGAACAGCAGTCATGAGTGAAAGAAGAAAACGCCCCTCTGGGGCAGCATTCAGAAAAAGAAAGGAAAGCAAAGGAAATTTTTCTATCTAAGCAGGAAGGAGCTTCTCCTGAGATACACAGACACAAAATGTTCACAGTGAGTCTTCCGACCCCAGTGAGGACATGAATGGTGCGAAATGCCTGATCTTCCAGTTAGTAAGAGTTCAGGTGACCTGGCAGCTACTGCAGCATCCATATCTCCATCTCAAATGGATGTACCTAGGCTCATTCCTGAAGCAAAGTGTAGATCAGAGAAGAGTGTAGTGGAGGCACAAGAAACAGCTGCTGCTGGGTTTAGTTGCTTAACTCTAGATGATCAGGATTGTGGACGACCACTTGAGCCTGAGAGACTTCCTGCATCAGCCCACAGCAAGTGAAAAACTTCATGTTCCTCAAAGACAATGAAAATAGAAGCTTCCATCCAAACACATTACTGGCATGAAATCCCCAGTGGTGACAAACTGGAGGGACCCTGGCTTATGTACTCAAAAACCCAGAATGCTGCATACTGTTTTTGTTGCAAACTCTTCCAGTCTAATGTTCCAGCCACAATGGGTTCTACAGGAACAAAGGGACTGGAAAAATCTGGCTAGAAATCTGTCATGCCATGAGAAGGCAGCAAATCACCAAGAGCATTCCATAGGTGGAAAGAGCTTGAGATGAGACTAAAGTTAAGGCCACCATGGATGATCATCATCAGAGAAGATTGCATCAGAGTCTCTTTACTGGCAAAGTGTTCTGAAAAGGCTCATTGCCATTGTGAGAATGCTTGCTACCCAAACCTAGTGCTGTGTGACACTTCAGATCAGCTGTATGCTGCCAAACAATGGAAACTTCCTTAAATTGTGGAGCTGATAGCTGAGTTGGATGCTGTATTCCAGGAGCATCTAAGAAGAGTCACCACCCAAGAAATGTACACACATCACCACCTTGGAAAAAAAATTCAAAATGAGAGCATACAGTTACTGGCAACAAAAGTCAAACAGAAAGATTGTGGCAGATCTGAAGTCAGCAAGATATTACTCTGTTATTCTGGACTGCACACCTGACATCAGCCGTACAGAACAAATGACTTTTAATGGTGCATTTTGTAACAATAACAGAAGCTAGTGAAAATGTCACTGCAATGGTGACTGTCAGAGAGCATTTTCTAGAACGTATTGACGTTGATGATACTACAGGAGCTGGTATGACAAATGTGCTTCTTAAAAAGCTGGAAAATATGGGAATTGCGATAGCTGACATGAGCGGTCAGAGCTACAATAATTGTGCCTACGTGAGAGGAAAGAATGGATCAGAGAGTTAAACCTTGAGCTTTTTTTTTGTCCCATGCAGTTCTCATCATTGAACTTGGTGGTCAGTGATGGCAGCATCAGCTTCTAGTTAGGCTGCTGAATTTTTAATGTAATTAAAAGCATCTATGCATTTTTCTCTGCATCTACTCATCGATGGCAAATTTGAAGCAACATCTGAGAACATCCGTCTCTGACACTGAACCACTGAGTGCCACACGATGGGAAAGTCGAGTGGAGGCGATAAAGCCTATCAAACACCCTATTGGGAAATAGATGATGCCATAGTTGCCTTTACGGAGGATAATGCTATGACAGGAACTGTTTGTGGGAGACAGGGCAGAGGGAAATGGATTCACAAGAAACATACATAACATCAAATTTCTGTTTGCTTTAGTTTTGTGACATGACATACTGTTTAAAATAAATTTGTAAGCAAGACTCCAAGGTTTGACCGTGATGTATCTGGAGCAAATGGAACAACTGGACAAAGCAAAGTCATACCTACAGTCTTACCAGTCCGATGAGGGATTTCAAAAACATTTCTGAAGAGTGCACAGAAGTTGGCAGAAGACTTCACACTGAAACTATTTTCCTACCCATATCAGAATACAAGAGTCACCGAAGAGAAAACATTTTGATTACGAGGCACAGGATATCCCTATAAGAGACCCCATACAACAATTTCAAAGTTGAATTCTTTAACCAGGTGCTAGATTGTGCAATACAGTCAGTTTCATGCAGCTCAAGGGAACACAGCATATATTTGGGATGTTGTATGATATTCCAAAACTCCTCACTATATACCTGAAGAAGACCTACACCAACAATGCAAGGCACTGGAGACAGTGTTGACACATGATCACATGAGCGATATTGGATGTCAGTAGATTTAGGTGATAACTGAAAGCCCTGTCAAGATACATTTCCAGCAAGATCAACTCCAAGGCTGTTCTGGAATATATGTGCACAGATAAGATGACCACCCTCTTTCCAAATGCTTTTGTTGCTCTGTGCATACTTCTAACACTCCCTGTAACAGTTGCCAGTGGAGAATGCAGCTTCTCCAAGCTGAAGTTAATAAAAACACATCTACGCTCCACAATGACACAGGAGAGGCTGGTCGGCCTTGCAACCGTCTCAGTAGAGCATGAACTGACCCAGACTGTAGACCTTCAGCAGGAAGCAGTTCAAATCTTTGGAACTAAGAAGACACGGAAAGCACTACTTTGATTATTCAAACAAATAAAAATGCCAGTGTTTACTATGCAGACAAGAAAAGTTATATTTGCTGTTTAGGCGTTTGAAAGCTATGTGTTACCATATATACTCGATCATAAGCTGGTTCGTTCATAAGCTGACACCCCCGCTCCCCCAAGATAGATAAGTAAAAATGGAAAATGTTTATAACCCATTCATAAGCCAACCCTATAATTCAGGGGTGAGCAAACTTTGGCTCCCGAGCCATCAGGTCAAGCCGCTGGTGGGCTGAGATGGTTTGTTTACCTCAAGCGTCCGCAGGCACGGAGGTAAGCCTGAGTAAACAGAAGAGTCCCAGCACTCCAGCTGCTTACCCTGATGGGCCGGGACAGCAGCTGGTGGGGAAATTTTTTTTGAGGGGGAGTAGCTGGGAGTCAGGGGAGTAACCCATGTGACCACCCCCCACATGACCCCACCCAGGACCCCTATACTCTCCCCATCCCATCCCTTCCCACCTTATCTGGAGAAGGCTGGGGAGAATGTCTCTGACTTGGCTAGAGCTGCTCCGGCAGGCTGGGCAGCGCGGCTGCAGCCTGCTCTGGCAAGCCAGACCGACCGGCATGGCTGCAGCATGTTCCAGTAGGCTGGGCCAGGTGGCGTGGCTGCAGCATGCTCCTGGCAGGCCGGGCGTCGCGGCCACAGCATGCTCTAGGGGGCAGGGCCAGGCAGCACGACTGCAGCCCCGGAGCTGCAGCTGCTTCGGAGGCGTGGGGGAGAGCAGCGTGGCCAGAAGCAGAGAGACTCTGGCCCTGCCTCTTCCCTTCTGGCTGTGCTGCCTCTCCTTGCTCCCTCTTTTGGGGGAGGGGCTGTCCCCCACCTCTCCCTCTCTATACCTATTCATAAGCTACTTCCCTTTTTTATTAAAAAAATTGAGCTTATGAACGAGTATATACAGTACTTAAAATTTTTGAACAAGGCATTTTAAGTTGTTAGTTCTCCTTTATTGAGGAGAGCAGAGCAGTACCATGAGAAGAGTAGAACAGGAAGAAGGCAGAATTGAGACCTTTCAAAGTTTTGGCCCAAGCGAGTGGGCATGGGGCCATCATTTGAGCTCCCCATCTCAGGTGCCAAACTGTTGGGGGCCAGCCCTGTGTTCCTTAAATACACATTCTTTAATTACATAATTAATTTTTTGGTAATTAACCTGTCCACACAAAAAGGAAAAAAGTCAGCGAGACCAATGTATATGGAGGAATATTGTTTAAAGCCTGTTGTCCATTTAAATAGTCTCAATACGAAAGGTAGCAAAAACTAGGCAACTTGGTCATGATGTGATGGCAGCCTTTGTTCCCTGTGGTTACCTTGTGTTCAGAATTAAGTCTCATTGTGCGAGAGAGAAATCTAACAGTTTCTTTTGAGCTGTGGGTACACAGTAATATGTGTTTGACTCCCTTGCTGTATTCTTTTATTGTATGTTAGTAACTCCTGAAATCCTTTGTGTCGTGAATTCACAAGCACATCATTTAAAGACTGCCACATTGGTCATTAGACTCCAGTTGTCTCAGAATTAAAATGAGTTATCGTGTAAAATGCTAAACAATATGGATAAGTCTTAGAGAAAATGAAGTGGGTATGTGAGAAGTGCGACCCTGTCCACACACAGCTATTAAATGGCCATGATTTCTAAGGATTTAAACTTCAAAAAATATTTTGTATTTTTGTTGCTGTGAATGGAGAGAACTTTATGAAAACAAACTTTAGATAAAGGGCCGATGATCAAAATGAAGATTTGCTGGAAGATGCATTTTAGTTAAACACAAGTTAGGGAGCTCATTAAAGGGGTATCTGGGTGGAATTTTATGGCTTGTGTTGTACATGAGGGCAAACTAGATGATCTAGTGCTCTCTCTCTGGCCATAAAATCTCTGAATCTGTGAGAGGTTCTGAGCTTTGGAATTCATTCCTCTTTTGCCCCATAACCTAAAATAAGCAGGATTTGGGGTGGGGGAGGGGAGCTGTTTTTTTTTGTCTGTGTGTTTTTTAGGGCACACTGCAAAGCATATCCATTGGCATATCAAAGACAGGAACGAGTTTCTTGTTTTTTGGTTCATGATTTTACTTTTTAAGTGGAGGTTATGATTTTTGGATGGTGTGGATGTGCATTTTTGTGTGTGTGTGTGTGAGAGAGAGAGAGAAGTTTGCATTGACACCTAGTGCTTCAGACAGATCTTTTATAAATCAGTATATTGTCTGCCCTGTTTGTCACTGCTGGTGCTAGGATTTTTTTGTAAGGCAGGGATGCCGACAATCAAAACAACAAAAATCTGACTTCTCTCTTCTCGCTTCCTGATGCTACACAGTCTTCACTTGCCTACTCATCACTGTTCTATTAGGTCTTCCCAAGTCCAAATAGTTCCTGAATAATAGATATAAGGATCACGTGAAAATGAATATCATCTTTTTTCACCCAACCCTGATATTTTATAGCTTTGTGCTCAGCAGGATATTCCTGTGATGTTTAAAACACTAAAGTAGAACTAAACTTTTTTTTAAAAAAAGTACTGTATTGTTCACTAATCTACCAAAACAGTATGGTGCCATTATTTTAAATGGAATCATATTTTAGACAATTTTTGTATAGTACTGTAGTACACTTTAATAAAAATAGAAAAACCTTTTTTTTTAACTGGCAATCTTTTACCGGTATCACACAATAATTCAGCCAGGACTTTACAGTATTATTTTCATTAGGTCCTATAGTTCATGACAAGAGGTATCATTTGTGTACGTATCTGAGAGCAAAATTCAACATCCAAATAGGCAGTTTTGCAATAGAGGGAAATGTGTAGTGTATGAGGAAAACTAGTCAAATTTCCATCCCTCTCCTCCACCCCCAGTTAAATAGTGTGTACTTAAATATTGTCAGGTGTAATGTTAAAATTGCAGCATAACAGTCCAACAAGTCAAAATAAAGTGTATTCCCTTCCATTCTATTAAAAGACAGAAAATATCAAAGTCAAACAGAAGAACACAATCTTTCCAGGTTCCCATATGGTAGAAAACCCATATCATAAAATTAAAGAGCAGCTCTCTGAAAATTGGCTCAGTGGGGCTAATTAAAGCCCCAATCCTATAGCTGACCATATGTTGTATGCAGGTCACCCACTGAGCCTTTGCAGAGCCTCTTTGATGTCAGTGGAGCTCCAGACGGGTATAACAATCAACTCACATGCTGTCAGTTGCGGGTTTAGGGCCTTTCTATTGTTAGTGATTTAAAGGACTTCTTTTTTTGTAACAATATAACATCAGATTCAGCTTTATTGAATAGGAATTGCTGCCAGTCAAACTAACGCAGTTTGTTTCTACAATAGAATCAATACAATGAAAAGGGTAGCTTAAGTTAGCTAGAGATCTAGGCTATATAACTTTATTAAACAGAAGACCAGTAAGATGAGCAGGAAAAGTGGAGGAAAACCCAAGATTATGCTGGTTCTATTTTAGATTTGTGTGATCTTTATCAATATAGGAAAATAGTGCTTTCTTCACTGGAAGACTGTGTTTCTCGTTTAAATGTGCACAGCTAATAAAAATTATTACATTAGTTCAATGTCATTTTTTGGGGGTAGTAGCAAGGCTAGGCAAACAGGGCCCACACCCAGGGCGCCGTATCCAAGGAGGTGCCATAATGGGCTCGGGCTTCCCCTGGCTGGCTGTGGCCGGACTCCTCTCTTCTCCGGCCCCTCCCCTGCACTGGGCCAGCAGGCTTCTCCCTGACCTCCCACCCCCTTGCTCCTCAGCTGGCTGGCTGAGAGGGCTCCGGCTCTGACCCATCCCTGGAGAGCCCAGAGCGGCGCGGCCGGGGCTGGTCACCGGCGGCATGGCCCACCACTCGCTGTCTGCAGCAGAGCCGGCTCCCTCTCTGCCTGTAGCCCTGCGCCGCTCGGTCTCCGGCGGGGGCCAGCTGGGCTGGGGTCAGGAGTAGCGAAACTTCCACGGGGGAGCTGGACCAAGCAGGAGAAGAGGGGGGACTTAAGGTGACAGTGCACTCACTGTCTCTCAAAATTCCCTCACGCACACAGGCTCTTACACCCACATACACTCTGCCTCTCACAGTCCTCCAACACAAATTGTCTCTCTCACACACACACACAGTCTCACACTCCTCAACGCACACACTGTCTCTCACAATCCCCCAACACACAGTCACACACACACTGGCGCTCGCTCGCTCTCACACACACACTTTTGTTATTACTATTGTTATTACTGCTTGGTACTTCAGGTCAAAATGCTCGTGGTGAGCCAGGAGTGGCTAGAGGCTGCAGGAGGCCTGTGGGCTCTGGCAAGATGCAGCCCCTGTGTGACGGCACCACAAGCCACCGCAGCAGCACAGAAGTGTGACAATACACCATATACCATGCCACCCTTACTTCTGCTGACAGTGGCCTAGGAATTTGCTAGTTGTAGCAGTTACTCATTGTGACGTTATCTAATTAAAACATGACCATGTAGATCATTGTTGCAACCACTGTTGTTATATTTGCAACAAATCTTGTACAAAATGTGGCATGTAAGATGTCTATGAAAAGGTTATGATTTGCTGAATATGTTTATCCTATTTGTATGCAAATATCATTTTTGTATTTGAAGTTATGAATATTGACTCTATGCCTGTATTTCAAATGTTTTCTCCTGGGGTAACCCCCGCAAGGTAGTTAGCCAGCACATCTTGGAGGGACTAGTCAAAGTAAATGGCTTTTCAAGGGACACTTAACTAGGGTGACCAGATGTCCTGTTTTTAAAGGGACAGTCCCGTATTTAAGCCCTTCTGCAAGAGTCCCGACTTTTTCTTAAAAACTGGCAAATTGTCCTGTATTTTCTCTCTCTCTCACCCCCTCACCCCCTATCAGTACTGGTGGCTCCTGCTGCTGGCCAGATCCCTGCTAGTCAGTCATCTGCCCACCAGTGGTGAGTAGGGGGGATCCAGTGGCCAACGATGCGGGTAGGTGTGCAAAGCTGATGGTGGGGCCTTCTACGTGCTTCCTCCCTCGCTCTCCTCTCCCTGCTTTGTCCCTTTGCCCCACAGCTCCGCTGCTCCTCCATATTCCAAACCCCCCCCCCCCCCCGGCAGAGTGTGTCCCACTCCTAGCACTGAGCAGAGAAGCAGTCCCTGGTCAGAGTGCTCAGCTCACCACTATCCTGGTCGGCAGGCTCCTTCCTTCCCCCACTGCCTCTGGCTGGGCCGGCACCCCGGGAAAGCTGAAGACCCTCTGGCCTAGGCACTGGACAGGAGGAGTCAAGTCTTGCATGTGCCAAAGCCCCGCACAGCACTGGCACAGGGAAGCCTCTCTGTCCCTCAGCTAACCTGTGGAGTGGCCAGAGGGAGGGGAGGGACAAAACAATTTCCAGCCTGTTCACACCCTGAACCTGCAGGCTTCACAGCAGCCCCCCCTGGGCAGGGGCTTAGCACCTCTTCACCAAACCCCCCACCCCGAGTCCTGCCCAGGGAGCCTAGGCCTGCTGTGTCCCCTAGGCATTGTCCCCTGCTGAGTCACCTCTCTGACTGGGTTCGCTGAAGCCCCTGCAGTCAGCTTCCCTGGGCCCTGGTACACAATGCATTCTTCGGGCTTAACCCCTTCCTGCCTGCGCTGTAGCTCGGGGATAGGAGACGGCTGGGTTATGTCGGTGATCAGCAGCAGCCTGGAGGTGTTAACTGCCTTTTGACATGGTGTGGGCAGAAAGGGACAAGCTGCTTTCAGCCATGGGGGAGGGTTCGAGGGGGGGATGAGCTCTGCAAAGACATGGGCCAGTTCATCCCTTCCCCTCCCCTGCAGCTGGAAGCAGTTCCCATCCCTTTCCTCCCGCACAGTGCCAAAAGGCTGCTGGCAGCCACAATCTCCTGTGAACCCTAGCAGAAATCTAGGGAAAGGGGGCATGTGACTCTGCCTTCTCCCCACACCTCCCCACATGTTGCCTCAGGAAGATGCAATGGCAGGTACCAGGAGAGGCAGGTCCATCCCAGGTGTCCAGCCAGGCATGGAAGGTGGAGAGCACTGGGCAGAGGATGCTGGGTTCGTTGGTCACATACTCCCTCCCTATGACGACGTGCGAGAGAGGTGTATAGGAGTGCTTGTGTGTGTCACCCCTCCCTGTGTCTGAGGGGGGGCAGGAGGGGTTTGTGTGTCACCCTTCCCCATGTGAACCCTAAAGCCTTAAGGATAAGAAGGTAAATAAAAAGAATCTAACTAGCATTATTTTGGGGGGAGGGATAGCTCAGTGCTTTGAGCATTGGCTTGCTAAACCCAGGGTTGTGAGTTCAAACCTTGAGGGGGCCATATGGGGATTTAGTTGGGGATTGATCCTGCTTTGAGCAGGGGGTTGGACTAGATGACCTCCCTTCCAACTCTGATTTCTATTTAACAGGGGCTCAGTCAACTTGATGTTAATTTGAATGTTTGTACAATTGATTGCTGTTGAACTCACTTGAATAAGAGTAATTTTGCCTGGTGTCCCGTATTCAGTATAGGGAAATATGGTCACTCTACATATAACTCACAATGGACCATGGGAGACACCCATTTACACTGAATGGACTTTCCTGTAGACATTCCATATGAAGTATAGGTAATGGTCCAGAGGTGATGCGGGGGGAGCACAGGTAGCTCGTAGGAGCCAAGGGGGGCGGGGGGCACCAAAATACAAGTTCACCCAGGGCACCATTTTCACTAAGACCTGCCCTGGGTAGTAGGAAAGGTGGCAATATTCTTGACTAAAGAAAAGGGGCTTAATTTGCATGCAAACAAGTATGCTACAATCATAAAATCTTAGCCCTTGTAATAAAAATAGAAGCTGATGTTTATTAATATATCGTTCCAGATACATGAAGTACTATTATGTGGCTCATGGGTTGCATAAAATGTCATGTTGGCACCCTGGCTGTAGACTAATGCTCTATAAAACTGGAAATTCCACCAGATGGCCATTTCAAAGCAGACGTAAAAGTTTTAGAGCTGCGTTGTGGCAAGGCCCTAGTTATGGCTAATGTGAAAATAGCATCTTAAAAAAAAAAAGTAATTACTGATCATAACTGACCTATGTTATGGTACTACTACTTATCATAGTTTACATGTAGAAGATACCTTTTGTCTGAGGGTCTGGAAACACTTTACAAAGACTGGCAAATGTTCCCATTTTACTGATAAGGAAAGATACAACATGAAGAGGTTATGCCTTGCTTGTTAAGTGACAGAGTTGAGATTATAACCCAGTCTGCAGACTCTGCGACCTATTCCAAGCAGTGTTTTCTATTGGCCAGGCAACTGGACAGGTGACCTGAATATTATTCCTGGCTCTGCCCCTGACTTGCTATGAGGTGAAATGCAGATCAATCAGGGCAAGATTCTGCCATCCTTACACTCACCAATACTTAACTGATTGAGCAGACTGAATCAATTGGTGGGTCTGCTCCTGAACTAAGGTACTATGCAATAAGAGCGTGGCAGCATTTATTTGCTTTGGTTTCCCCATTTGTAAAATGGGGATAATGCTTATATTTGTTAAAGTACTTTGAGATCTCTGGATGAAAAATGCTATGTGCGTGTGTGATGTTATAGCTGTTCTTTCATTACTGGATTAACCATCACTGACTATGAATTTATAAAGCATTAGTCTACAGCCCTGGCAAACACATGGAGTTTTATTAACCCAGGAGTCACATAATAGTATCCAATGGTACTAGAATGACTTTAATATGAGACTCTATGTTTGCTAAGGGAACACAGAGCAAGTGCCTCTGCAGATAGTATCTTCAAAAGTGTCCTCGTCTGTGTTTGTTGGGTTTAATTCATGAGCACATGCACAACTAACGTGAGCTAAAGGACCCCCCTGAAGATTTGGACTTTTGAGCTGCCAGTGAGTTCACAAACACATAGACACAAATTAATTGAAGTCACTGGATTTGCAAATAGACCAGTCATAGCCCATAGATACTTAGAAGTCGCTAGCAGACAGATTGCCAAATCCTGGAGTAACATTCCTATTCCAAAGACTGTTCATCTGGGTGAAAGCCTCTGAAGTTAAAGCATTGTTTGTGTTCCTGTCATATAAACTCTGATATTTTGTTTTGTATTTAGAGAATTGTCCTTAAAGTTCTCTTTTTTTTCTTTTAGATTGATGTGATTGTGACCTTGGGTGGACTTGGAGGACGCTTTGACCAAGTCATGGCATCAGTGGAGACTCTCTTTCATGCAACTAATATCACTCCCACTCCAGTTATAGTTATTCAAGAGTGCTCCCTCATTTGCCTACTTCAACCTGTAAGTGAAATGAAGTATGAGACCACAACAAACATGATCCTGCAGTTCCAACAGTCAAAACTGCCACTTCCCTTACCAGGGCTTCACTTGCTTCAGGACTGTAGAATTAGACTCTAGATTTAAAATAGATTTCTAGCAGCTGGGAGATGACTTATGGCCGCACGCCTGCAGAAGTGGGATATTTTGCACCTTCTGTCTGTAGAGATCAGGATTAACTCACCAAGAACAGATTTTAAATAGAGGGTGGGAAACTGAAAAAGTGAAAATTTAGTAAGTGCTAAAACTTTATTCAGTTTTGTAATTGGTTATGAATGGAAATATCTTTGAACTTTTAAATTAATTCCAATGGAATTAAACGTAGCTCCTTCTCCCCTTTTTCATTTTAATCAGAAATATATGACTGACAAGCAAGAGAGAAACTCAATAGGAAAATTCAAGGGCTTAACAAACATGTCAGACAGAATTCTCATATAGTCCGAGTGCTGCAATTTATTTTGCCTGAAATCCAGATGTGATTAATGAGGGAATCTATTTAGAAATGTGTTGATTTTGTGGTGATCAGGTTTTTATCCAGTTATTGATTCAGAAGATAACACAAATGATAGCTTGTGCAGCTTTCACTTTTAAGATTGAATTTAGAAGCAAAAGCTGAGTAAAAGAGCTTTTTTTTTTTTCTAACAGCTACTTATTGGTTTCTGTTTGGAAATATTTTTTCTGATGGCTGGATTTCTGGAAGTTTTACTAGCTATACACTTTTATCCAGTTTGTCTTATAAAATGAGTTTCACTGGCAAGTTTGATGACCAAGCCTGCACTATGCATGTGTGCTTCACTGTAATCTGAGAGGTATTAATAGGGTTCTATAAGAGATAGCAGATTTAAATCCACAGAGGCGAATTCTACATTATCAACATGAGGCACTCTGTCTGTAGGAGGGATGCTGGGCACAGGAGCTCATTTGCCACTATGACAAGGAATGACTGTGATTATTAGTTGCAGAGCTAAAAGGAAAAACCTGGGCTGAAGGATAATTGCGATCAGATCTGAAAGTGAGAAGTAATTTACCTATGAATGATTTGCACATACTGTACTGACACTAAATTAATTTTAGGAAACTTTTGAGAAAGCTAGCTAGAGCATTTTGAGGAGTTTCAATAAGATTAGAAATGCCCAGTTTAGCGATTAAAATATTTGCTTTTATCATGTAGCTATTTTAATTCTTTGTATTTAAAAATGGCTTCTAAAATGTCAGCGCTAAGATTATGTAATTTTGAAGGAATAATTCGCCCCCTAACAACCTGAACAAAAGTCCTTTGTATCATTATTACTTTTTTATGCAGTGTGTTAATTGAGTTTTTTTGTTTTACTGATAATTTTTTTACCCCTTTATTACACTTTTACAAAACATGTTAACACTGTTATTCATTGGCATAGGCTAATACTTCTTTCACTCAGTTTCTGGCTAATGTACAGTATTGCCAGCTGATGACTTTTATAACTCCAGGCTGTTTCTAGTATTCAGAAATAAAGGGCAGATTCAGGGGGCAGGCATCTTACAGCAATCTTAAAACTAACTGACACACAATTCTGTTTCATTGCTGGTTTAAACTTGTCACTCCATTGTCTTCCATCTGCTGCCATGGTCCTTTCAGAAAATAATTTTAACTCTCTGTTTTCCAGATAAAATCAAATAAGTAGTTTATAAATAGGAATAAATAATCCTATATTGAAAGTACTTTCTTCCTGTTCTGTTCAATTTAGGTTTACATTATGATAGTTTCTCTTGTAAATAACTGAGGAAAATGACAGCTCTTTTTTCTTTGTAATTTAAAATCAAGGTAGGAGAGAATTAGATCTCAGTGGGAGATGAACTGACTTTTTTGAAATAATGCAAGTGAGGAACAAAAGAAGTGGGATAGCATGATACACAAAGACAAATTATAAAATTAATAAGGACATCTGACACAGATGTGGCAGTGTTCTGCAGTATTCTCGAAAAGCCTTATCTGTGGAGTCCATTGCATTAAATGCAAAGGTTACGTATTATTGTGGGCCTGGATGATCAAAGGACTTTACTGAACAACGTGGCAGACAAGAAAGATTTGGGGGGGGGGCAGTATGTGTGAAGTGGAATTCCTGGGAAATACTTGGGGGGGAGATGAAAGCAAATGTCCTCCACCTGTTGTTCAAAATCGAAACCTTTGGAAGCTATGCTCTGAGGAGAAATCCACTGTTTGCAGTTCACCTGTTCCTGGAGGTTGGAGCTTTAAAAGGCCCAAGCTGTATAAAGAAACAGGTTGATATGCACAGTCTGAGTTCTTGCTCTAAGCTGAAGAAGTTAGGAATTTGTAACCACAGGAAAACCTCTTTGTCAGATTTAAAGGACTGACCTCCTATCAGAGGTGGGGGTGATCTCTGGTAAGCTTATTAGTGTACAAGTAGGTTCTTCTATTGTTTTAATGTTTTCTCTCTGATGCTTTCACCTTCAGAATAAATATGCTTGCTTAGAAAGAGTTGTGGTAATTTATAACTGTGGGCAGCTATGATGTTGATAGATACTGAAGGAAGAGCAAAGCACTGACTCTGGCCTGTTTAGGTAGTTTGGCTACCTGGGAATAATACAATGTAGGCAGGGAACTGTGAAGCCTGGAAAAATCCCAGTTAGGTAAGGAAAAGATAGGGTTTTCTGCTCAAGAGAGGTGATTGCTGGGAGCCGAAAGCTTAAAAATAGGTGCCCTTGCTGGACCACAGAGGGGAGATCACAAGACAGTTGCCCTTAACTATGACAACATCTTGCAAGGAAATCTTTCACATTCATGTAGCATGCAGATCAGAAACCATGCTCTTTTCAGGAGGAAGGATCCATTTTTGTTGTTGGGTTTCTGGGACAGGGAAGTATGAGCAAAAAGCATTTTATCTCCAGATAAAATTAGACTTTTTTGTTAACATAAGAGTATAGTATAGTTCTATATTATGTATCCTCCCTATATGTTGTTTGTTTGTTTTTTATTTATAACCAAAATAGAGAGAACACTTACTCCATGCTGTACACATCTTTGATATAGTTAGAAACAGTGTGACATCAACATAAAGCCAGCAGCTTTCCCTAGTCCCACCCCTCAGAAATAATCAGCAGAGATAGTCACACACCAAAATTATCTTGCCTTACCCACAAACGTCAGTCTTAATCATTTTTGTCATTCCCCAAAAGCCTGAATAAAAGTGATCCTTTCATTGTGCCCTGAAGATTAACAGATTTGGAAGCTACTGCTGATCCCAGGGCACTGGTGTCATCTCCCATTGAGATGTGCCACTTGCTAAGGAGGCTGCCACGGTCTTAATCAGCTTAAATTTCTGGATTGTTTTAAGATGTAGTTCCAGGTAGAGTTAATTGCAGTAACCTGTATTATAAACGAATATTCTATCAGAGGACAGATACGTAATGCTTGATAAAGCATTTATAATCCCTGTTTGTAAAATGTGTTTTTAAGTATATGAAAGTATATAACCTAATCAATTTAATGTCAGCAGTTTTTTATTCTTTTAAGAATGATCTCCTGCCTCATTCATTGTAAATCTTAGAATTCAATCTGTCAATTGATTCTTTTGTGTATGGCTGAGTTTGTAGAAGTGGATAACATGATTAGGTCAGGAAAGCAGCAATGCTGCTGGCTCATGTTGTGCCCTTAGTTAGTCACATAACCTCTTTCTGTACCTTTATTTACCTGTCTGTAAAATGGGTAAAATAATACCTCTAAGAGCTTCATTTTTAGGCTGAACACTTGTAAAGCACTTTGGTTTCTTCAAAGGAAAGATTTCATACTTGTGGAATTTTTTTTTTTTTTTTAGTATGTCTCATTCCTCTGACTATAAATAGGGAGGCAGAGTAGATGCTCCAGCAGGTGACATTTCCTTTAAAGCAGTTTCCAGTGTGATGATTTAAGCAAAGAATTAAAAATAGAATACATGTCTCTGCAATGAACAGTGATCATATTTCTCTCTGTGGTGAAAAAAGAATCCTTAATAAGGAATAATCATTTCTTATGAACAGGATATTTTATGTACCAGTCCATACTTTTTATGCTTGAAATTTTGCTAATGTCAATTACCATTAGTATATACCCTGGCTGAAGAACATTAGGCCCTCAGAGTCATGTTTATCATGCTACCCATGCTCAGTATGAATGGCTTAAGGTTTCACATACATACTTTCTCATTTTCTGGTACTGTGCTTCTCGGGAGTACAGAAACATTAGCTTCTGTACACTGAGCATAAATTATCTTTTATCTGTGAGTTTTATGGCAGTTTGTAATACAAGGTAATAGGATTTATGACCAAGAAATGAGAAGATGTCCAAGAGTTAATGAGGCATGTCTTTTCATTATACTGAGCGGAGTTCCGTGTTCCTCATGCAGGATTCCACCATTGAGATGTGGGAAGAAGTATTGCTACTTGTACTTGAAAATATGTTGCACCAGAATACTTTTGTCAGTTATCTAACTCTCCAGAAATGCTGTTTGATCTATTTCTTCCATGCTGTGTTGTACTTCCTCGTGTTTTTCCTTCTCATAAGAAATAATGAGGAATGCAATAATGCTCATAGAAACTGAGGAAGGAAATAGAATGCTGATAATATTAGGAGTGTAACCCTTTTGGTTAAATCTAAGGTCTCGGGGTCAGGATTCCTGGGGGGGTTTTCTCAGCTCCACTGCTGACTCAGTGTGTAGTCTAGGGCAAGTCACTAAACCTCTGTGTGCCACAGAGTTCCCATTTATAAAGTGACTGAAATACAATCACCAGACTGGATGTTGTGGAGTTTACTTACTTGTAAAATACCATAAGATCCTGAGATGAAAACCTCTATAGAAGTGCTAGATAATGCTGTTGGTAATAGTTGTAATAATAACTAACAGGCTTTTAATTAGCTTCCAGAGCTACACCTACAAAAAAAGAGGGGCAGGTACCATTTCTTCTGCTCTACAGATTTAGGCTCTGATCCTGCCAGTGACTCCACAGGGGCAGACTCATATGCCTTTGAAGTCATTTGGGCTCTGCACAGTGCAGGGTTTTGCAGGACTGGGGCCCAAGTCTATCCTCTCAATTAATAGGCAAACTACTCAACAGAGGCAAATGTCTGCCTGTCTTTCTCTCACTCTCACACATACACACATGTCAAGTTCTGTGAACTGATTTCATACCAATCAAAACTTTTGTGACTAGGCACAGTTAGTGCAGCATGCATCAACAAGAAAAAAATATAAGATTAGGTACTTGCTCTCCTGTGGTTTGTTGTTGCAGTTTGGTGTGGCAACATCTTTTGCCTTGTTTGCCAGGATGTGCCTGCTTGTATGGTAAGAGATAATGGGAAATCCAGATAATATGTGGTCAGCCTCTGAGTTTCCTGATCTCACTCCTTTCTTCTGATACAAGGCTGTCTCTAAGGTCCTGATCTCACTCCTAATGAAGTTCCTAATAGTCAGATCTCAATTCTTGAGTCTCTCCTCACTCTTCCTCCACAAAATTTTGGAACATCAATGTCTATTTTGAATATACTCTTGGCATATTGTGAGGGTTGTCTCATTTACAATGAAGCCATGGTAGTCTGAGTGAGAGAGCTCTTTAAGATTCTGTTCTAGAGATATCAAAATATTTAATTTCCTCCTTCTCTTCTAAGGTTGCATCTCATTTAGTGTTTCTGTTTCTAGCATGAGGACATCACCGCTCGAATCAAAGCAACGAATCTCTCTTCTTCTACTTCCAAAACCTCTTTTTCTACAGCTGGCCTAATTCAGGACCTTGCATTTTATGGAGTTCTTAAGGATAAAATGCTCCATCCCGAGAAAGCAAATCTTTCTGCGGCTACCTGTTGAAGAAAATAATACATTTCTTTCCAGCTGAATGGCTGATGTCTAAAACTAGCCACAGTGAAAATGGACTGAATTCCTCCTCTGGGAGTCTGAACCTTCACTGAGGGTTCTGGGATTGTTGTGAAATACGTTATGTTTCTAAGGCTTCATACTAATGCCTTCCAGAAAAGGTTATGATACACTTTACTTTGACTTGCTTAGCAGGTGGATTTATACTTGAAACAATACTGAATCACTTAAAGTTCTCCCGTAGTTATTGGCTACCAAAGATGGTTCCAGAGGAGTGAGTGTCTGCTTGAGGAATGCCAAAACAGAACTATCTAGGAGAATAAGACATGATAGAAACTCTGGCCATTTTATTTTACCCCTAAAGCGGAGCATTTTACATTGGCTTTCCCTGCAGTCAGATTTAATCATGATGCTCTAATTCCAGTATTGGGCAAATGTCTTGCTGCCTCTAAAGTCTTTGGATGTAGCTAAGCCTATCAATGTGAGGTACTTGCTTGCCTAGTCACAGGATGGTCCATATACTGAAAGTTTCATGTCTTTATATGCATTTGTACAGCACGCCTCTCAGCTGGGGTGTGAGGGTGATGTTTATGTAAATGGGTATATAGTAATATAAATATAGTCCTAATTAAAGTCTTAAAAGTGCCAGTACCCTTGCTCCCTCGCTTCTTAAGAAGCTCACCCTGAGGAATGCACTATTTCCTTGCTGAAACAGAAACTTCATTTGATTTCACAAGAAGATAGCTTTGCCCAGCTTCTACCCTTAAAAGAAATGCAAGTCAGCACTCCAACACTTTTTTTTAGAAAGAATTCCTTTCTCGCCCAGCTCCTGTAGGAAAATATCGGTGGGATAACAGTCATTGGATTCACTATTGTAGTATTGCAGCTTTGATGACACTGTATAAAAGTGGCCTACAAAAGCCTCTATTTCTTTTGGTCAAGGCTGTGTAACCGTCACCATTTGTTTCCTGCATCTACTGAATTCAGTTGATCCAGATGTGATTGATTTTTTCCCCATTCCCATTTTAAGAGTTGGATGGAATTTATGAGCTATCCTACTTTTTGCTCTTTCCACAGGAAAATCGAAAGGCAAATTTCTCACACTGATACTTTGTTGAGTTGTTTTGTTCCAGTATGTCACATGATTGCTGTCAAATAAATTTAGAAATATTAAATAAAAAGTGTTAAAAATATCCTTGTAAATGCTCTTATCCTTTTGAATTGCATAATTAGTATCAGTAGAGAAGTGCAGTATTACACCAATTTTCAGAAGTGTGTTTTAGAATAATCCTGAATTTTGTGAGATGGTGTAATTCAAATGTGGTGACAGAGCACTTTGTAGGGTAAGTGGAGGGACTGTTTGCAGTGTATGACAGCAGATACTTACAAAATGTTTCTATTTAATACAGGCATACATATAAAATATTAAAGATTGTATGCGCCTTGCATACACAACCCTTGCATACGTGAATAGTCTGTACTCATGCAAGTGACTGCTTTGAAATCAGAGGTCAATTTGCTTATGTAAGAGCTGTTCACATGAGTAAGGGTTGCAGGATAGGGCTCTAAATTGCAATGAAACTTGAAGACAGTGCTTGCAGGATGCTAGGCTTTAACTTTTAACAAAGGCTTTATATATCCAAACCACCACTATCAAACGAGGTACATTTTTCATTACTAAACAAATCCTCTTTTAGCCATATTTTCTATGATACAAGGGTAATATCCTGTGGCCAGTTAAATTAACCACACAACTGTTGTTCCTATTAACCTCTGAGATAATGCATCTTCCAAAGAGTATACTGATTTAACTAGAAATAAGCTAATTAGATTTCTTTTGTATTTCTAAAATCTGGACTCTGCTATTCTTTGAGTCAATACCCAGATTTCATTACTCTCCTATGGTTCTGCTGTCAAATATTCAATCTTTGTCCAACCTTCTAATTAGGTCCCACAACAATTCATACATGAGCATATTGGAGCATCCTGAATCTAATAAAATTCTTCCTGGGAGATTGCTTACCTCTGCTGTTGACCCTAGCTGTTGTAATGGGACTCTGTTAATATTTTAATAACTGATCGTTCCAGTTTCATGAAAACAGGGTGCACTGTACCGAAAGAAGCTTTCTGTTAAAAGACTAACTTTCTTAGGGCTGGGATTTTCATGTTGGCATTGTTGTTCTTCACTTTTTTGTAATCTTGATTTTTACTAACTTCTTTTTGCAGTACTCCGATACCCTTCATTTGTGTGTGTGATGCAATATGAACATTTTCTTTTGCCATACAAACAAATTCTTCATATATCATGTCTGACTGGAAATTGTTCAGCAACTTTCTTTCATTTCTTTTTAAATGAATTTCCATTGAGTTATATTTGAAAAAGAATAATACACTCAGTATAGTAGCCTCTATAATATTTATTTTGACTTTTTTGACACTATCTGCAGTTTCAGGTTTTATTCACTGTGCCACAGACTTTTGTATTGATTAGTTCCTGATTGTACTTCAGGAGTTATGATGGGTTGAGGGAAATAGCTGGAAGTATGGACAGCTGGGTTTGTTAGGCAAGGAGATATGGGGAAGGGGACCTAAAGTAGTAGGATAGCCACATTAATTAGGTGTTTCTACTAAAAGAGTCAACAATTAAATAATATGACTGTTACATTGTGGTCTTCAGGCTTCAGAGTTAACACCCCATTGAGATTGATGGGAATAGATCATACCTTTCATGTTTTGTCTTGGGGTCTGTCTACGTGCAAAAAAGGTATGATGCTAACTTGGATTAAATAGCAATGAAGATTTGGCAGACCGGATTTTAACTCAGATTAGCAGCTCGAGTTCAAACTCAGGTTCCTCTATATGGTTTTACATGAACTGCTGACCTGCCATGTGTCCACTGCTATTTTAACCTGAATGAGCTAAAGAACACTTTTTTCTTCTTCAATGTAGACATACCTTTAGGCTCTCTGCAGACAGGCAGACTGCAGTGAGCAGTTCAGGTTCTATTGAGCTAGAAGATTTTATTCATAACAAAAGGACCAGGAGAGTTTTTCTTTTCAGTCAACTCTTAGATTCTCAACTACAGCTTTGGAATTAACTTGCTTTTCATGCATGTATATGCTTGTAATAATGAATTCATGTTGATAATAAATACTAGAAGATCATGATTTTGCTTGGTTTATCCAAATACGGGAAACAGTATCCATTCCAGATTTTGCCAAGAAAACCTCAGTTAGAAGCCATATAGTTAGAAATAGACCTGGCTTACAGCATAAATAAACAAGACAGCAAAAGAATGAAAAGAAAACAGAGGAAGTGATTTGCCCAAGGTCATGCAGCACATCAGGCAGAGCTGAGACTAGAACCCAGGATTCGCCAATGCTGTGCCCAGTAGGCCACACTGCCTCTCCATAGAGCATCTTTTCCCTTATCCTACTGCCTTATTTGAGGTGAATTTCTCCTAAAATGTTCTGTAAGGGGAAACATGATACTGTGGTTTGGTTCCCACTTCTAATATTAATAGGACTCTCGTGATAGGTGGAATATGTAAGAGGTGAGATTCTTCCTCTGTCCTCCATGTAATTTTGATTGAGTGTTGTAGAGAAATTGGCAGTGTCATGGGATCTGTAATCTATAAAACAGTTGCTTCTGGAAGGAAAATAAATGTCTGAAAAGTATTTTATTACATGTTATTAAAATTGTAGAAGGGAAAAATGAGTATTTGTATTCCTAGATTGAATGTAAATGCCAGGAAAATTGAGCTGATAGAGAACAACGTTCAATTATTATGTACTACGAAAACCAGAAAATTCAGAATGCAAAATTCTCAGTCTGATCAAGGCTTTAATGACTGGTATTTTCCTTTACAGAAAAACTGGAAATGTTTTTGAACGCTTAAATCTCAGAGTACTGAGTTCATCCATACTCAAGTCCCATAACGATATTGAAAAATGTTATCTCTTAAATTTGATCCCATTGTAAAATTGCTCAGGCTTTTCAAATCCCTTCTAGTATCAGTGTTAATTCTGTTTCTGCCTTCTTGGTGGATTGAGCTATATATGGATTGACTACATTTACTCTTATTGTTACTTTAGAATCAGCCTGGAAAGAAGGATTATATTCAGTAATATCTGAGGCCCAGGGGAGAATGCTATACCACTCTGATAAATGAGCACATGTCCTTACTGACTTAGTGAGATATATTCAGTCTCACCACAGAAAGTGACTTTGAAATCTGAATTTTCTTATGTTATTACCAACATGGTTTTATTATTCCAACCCATGTACAGATATATCCCCAGTTTTGCTGAAGCCGTGCAGTTATCAGGTATCACCCCCTACAATGTCCTTCGAGGTGCTGGTAGAGACCGTGCAGAAGGCTATCACCTTTAAGTCGGTTGGAATTGAGAGGGTTTGCTGATGATCCGATCCATTGACTTCAGCAGGAACAGGTTCTGCCCTGTAATACTGACCATTGGAAGTATATATTTTATTACAATCAAACAAAATATAATTTTGGAGATAAATGTTTAAAAAAACCCAGTGAAACTTTGATTGCTCATTGCATTCCATATTCTCTTACTGCTTCCCATTTTTATAGTTAAATAAAATATGATATTCATATTGGTTACCAATTGTAATGATTCACATCATAGAAATGTAGCACTGGAAGGGACCTTGAGAAGCTCAAATCCAGCCCTCTGCACTGAGCCAAGTAAATCTGCCTTGCAGATATGCACAGAGAACACATCCCTGGCCAGCAATCTTAAGAACAAACATGTGCCACAAAGTGTTAAGAGACCAGAGTCATATGGGAACAGAGAACCTGCTCCTATTGAAGTCAATCGCAAAATTCTAGTGGTCTTCACCCAGAGCAGGAATGGGCATAGAACTACTGCTGTTAGGACAGGAGGCTATTAACTTTTCTGGAGGTTATAGAGAGATCTTACCAGACCCAGTAACATCTGTGTTCTTTTTTGGCTTCTGAATGTGGTTTTAGAATGGTTAGAATTTGTTGTAGCCTTACTGATGTGTTTTGTTGCAGACATATTTTCCCCTTCACTTTTGATGGTTATGTTTTTATTAACTATTTCCTGTAGTCTTGGCATAATGTTTATATAACTCTGTAATAAATGAAATACAATTTTAAAAAGAAGCTCAACAGCCAGGATCATTATACTAGTGCAAAAGGCAAATGTGTATTACTTGTACAGGTTAGATTTAAGCATACAGCAGTTAAATTCAATTAAACTTAAGCATGTGCTATGTGCTTTGTTGAATCAAGGCCTGCAAGTTTAAAGGTATAGTATCCCATTTTCCATCCAGTCCATAATGCTAAATTAATCTGTCTTCTCTCTGTATTTTTCCATCAGTATGTAATACTCACTGAATTCTTCATAGGGAAATATCTAAACTTTACTGATTTCTACATCTGTTTCTGAATGATTAATTTTATTAGAAGTTCCCATTCTTTGTTAATGGAATTACAGTCTTCAGTTGTAGCAATGTCAAACACCTGAGGCAGATGAAAGAACTACACCGAGAACGGAATCCTTTTGATCTAACTCAAGGAATAAATTATCTGATGGACCAGTAATTAGCTCGCATGGTTCCCATCTAGAAACCAAAGTGCTGGCAATAAAACAAGAACTTGCTTCTTGAATCTGAGCCATTTTAAGCCTCTTCCGTGTATTCCACTAAAAAGTGTAGTACAGTAGAATCCCTTTCCTGAGGCAAATAGAGGCCAGCATATTCCATCCCCAGTGACATCTCTCTTGGGGAAAATAAAATTAAAAACTTCTTCCTAATAAATAAGTATTTTCCTCCAAATTATAACTACTGGCAGCTTTTTCAGCTGGGGAAATACCTCAGAAGAAGAGGCCAGTGGAAGGTCACAGTGGTAGGCTTAACTCAAGCATGCCAAAGTAAGAGCTTATCGTTAGCAGCAAACCTGTTAAATTTGTATACAAGGAAGAGCTACCCACGTGGTCTGTGCCACTGGAGTTTGGGAACTCAAAAGGCATTGGCAATAACTTCTCACTTGGGGACAATGGAAATGTTAAAGTAATTAAATGAACGACAGCTGGCAGATTCATGTGGGGAAGGCAGATGCCAGAGTCGTCTCCATGAGGGGCATTCATTCCTCTTCCCTGCTTTCTATGGGTGGAAGATGGAAGAGACAGAATTGAAAGCCCAACAACCTCTTGCTCCTTGATTGCTGCTGCAGAGTAGTTTCCTTGTGTACAGGGCTGCTAACCACCCTCTGAAGCCTCTTTCCTTCTCAGTGGTTCTCCGCACCTCCCTGTGACTGAAAAGCCTACTTCTGTCCCTCTATGTGAGGACAGTGAAGTTCTTGGGAGCACACAAATGCTAATATTATCCATTGTGCCTGTTCATGTATACTGTGAATTAAACTACATCTAGTTAGAAACCTGTCCATTTAAAGAAACTCCACCCCACTCACTCTTACAGACATTTTTAGTTTCTTTAGGTGGTGGTGGTTCAATGAATTCAGTTGAAATGCTACACTGTCAGTGGCTTAACTGCCTCTAGGTCACTTGTGTGTTTGACTTTTCAATGGAACTCCTTTCTTCCCAGCACATCCACTATTTATGACACAGCGTGAATACCAAACAACCATCATTAGTTTATTCATTTACTAATAGTAATTCCTCCTCGTAAAAACTACTCCATACAGACCTGATACCAAGCTACTGCACTTTACATTCTGCTATATATCTCATTTGACCTTGAGGAAGTCGT
This sequence comes from Chelonoidis abingdonii, assembly GCF_003597395.2. Taxonomy (NCBI): domain Eukaryota; kingdom Metazoa; phylum Chordata; order Testudines; family Testudinidae; genus Chelonoidis; species Chelonoidis abingdonii. The sequence continues at coordinate 101,490,489 of NC_133770.1, read as the reverse complement.
ATACCAACATGAATTTAGGAGTTAAGTCTCTTAACAAAAGCCTTTCTCTGATTGCTAGGAACAGACACATTCAAATATCAAATCCATTCTTCAGGAAACTATATTTAAAAAACAAACAAACCTTGAACATTTACCTTTTATCCCCAGTCATGTGGAACTGAGAATAGTTTGTTATTTAGTGCAATCCATTAAAAGGTGCAAACCACTCAGAAATAACGGTCAGTACTAGGCTGAGGTAGCTGACATAGTTAACCATGTCCAAAATGGTGCTACTCAAATAGAACTGATGAGACATATCTCCTCCTTGCTCACCCCTTTGGTACACCTGGTCACCAACATTTACTTGACCACTATCTTCTGATAATAAAGCAAAGGTAATAACTTATTTGTATAGTGTCAGGAAACTATGTGCTGTGATTTGAAAGTTCCTCATTTTAAAAATGGCACAAGTCTCTAGACTTGCGACTGGCACAGACAAATGTTGCTTTAAGTTGACACAACATCACTGTGTCCTCCTAGGAGCAGAGTGAAAATCTCTTATGGGAAGGAGTTCTTGTTGTACTTCATAGATATGGTTGCGGAAAAGCAGGTTGAGATTTGTTTCCTTGGAGGGATTAAAACAAGTATCTTCTCTGTTCAAATGTGCCACTATTTCTCACCGAGGTTCTGGAGATGCTCGGGGAGCTTCAGGCCCCCACTGGTTACAATGAGGCAGTAATTTTAGGGCCTTCTCAGAAACCATCTTTTGACACTTGTCATCTTGCTAATTACCCCTTGGCTTTTAATCTTCTTTGGGAGAAAAGTTAGAGATAGATGGTGGGAAAGTAAATCTGAGAATACTTGTAGAGTTCAGGCTTCTTCAGCCCTTGCTCAATGTAGTTTTAGGTCTGGGTATGGTACAGAAATGGCAAGGTGTTTTTTGTTTGTTTTTTGTTTGTTTCTTGCTGGCAACGAATGAGGATTGCTATGCTGAATTCATTAAATCGATCAATTGTCGGTGATACTGTTGATCTTGTGATGTTGCTTGACATAGTGAGCCCCTGGTGGGAATAATTGTTTTGACATGGCCATGTTCTCGTCTTATTGAGAGGATGCAAGATGCAGTGGTAATACTGATACCTAGTTTTTATATTGGCCCTGATCCTGTGCTACAACGATCAAATTCATATAATACTTTGCATCCATAGATCTCAGAGGACTTTATAAAGCTGGGCAATATCATTATCCTCATTCTATAGATTGGAAGACTGTGGCACAGGGAGGTGATGTGATTTGCCCAAAGTCCCAGTAAAGCCAGTGGCAAATCTGGGAATAAAACCTAGGTTTTCTGAGTCCTAATTAAATACCTTATCCACTGAGTCATTTTGCCTCCCTAACTTGACCGTGAGCTACCTTGTTGATGAAACAAACCTAGTCCCAAACTAAAATATTTATTTTTCTTTTTTATGAATTCTCAGAAATTCAAAAAAGCAACAAAAAGTTCATAATATAAAATCACTTCTGTTATAAATATGGCAGTGTCTTGCAATATCCTGAACAAACCTTATTAAATTAAGATCGTAGGAGTTCATTGTATTAAAATGCAAATGTTTGTGTGTTTATTGTGGGACTATATATAACATCTCTAAGGGGGAGACATGACTAATGTCTCCAGGGCAGTGTTATGAGCTTCAAAGGACTATTTGGAATAATGTGAACTAAAGTTAGGTGGGTTTCCTAGGAAGTACCTGGGGGAAGGGAATGCAAATTCCTCCTGCCCCCTACCCCCACCTGACCTAATCCTTTGAAATTATGTTCTAAGGAGAAGCTCATTGTCTGAATGATTACCCATTCAGGGTTTCTTTGGGTCTTTGAACCTTACTCTACAAAGGAGAAACTCACTGATTCGTGGGTGTGCTTGTCGTGCGTTAACAGCTGTTATGAACATGTAACCACAGAAGAACCTCTTGGAGGGGTTTGAAAGACTGTTCACATGCCAGAGCCCTTACTGAAGTTGGAGGTTGATCTCTAGTAAACTTCTTAGCATGTATGTTGTTTCTTTTATTATTTTAATGTTTTCTCCGTACTGCTTTCTCCTTAAGAATAAATGTGCTTGCTTAGGAAAAGCTGTGTGGTAACTTAATTGTGGGCAATTGTGCTGTTTGTACCCTCTGAGAACGAAAGCAAAGCAGGCCTGCTAAGGCAGACTGACTTTCTCGGGGACTCACTGTATAGGCAGGGAACTGTACAACCTGGAAATACTCTGGTTAGAAGGGAGAGAGATAGCTGGGGAGCTGGAAGCCAAAGAGTAAGTGCCCTTGCTGGACCACACAGGACAAGTACGGGAGCAGTTGCCCTGAACAGTAACAACTTCATTATAGTATCAGAGGGGTAGCCATCTTAGTCTGGATCTAACTTCATTATAGCATTCAGAAATGTATTCTGTGATGCTACAGCAGCATTACATTTAGGAGAAAATAAGATGTATACAGAAAATTAATAATCTCAATTCTAAAAAACACGAGAGCGATCTTACATCAACAGCTGTTAATTTAATTTCATGAGTTATTTTTTATGAATAATCTCACCAAAGGGAGAGGAGGAAGAGGACTAGCTAGTCAAATTCTGGTAAACTGTTCAACTCATTTGAAAACCTGTGTCACAAGGTTCTCCTTCTCCTCTTCTCTTTGTATTTGAGTAGTGGATGTTTTAGCATCCAAGTATATTTTTCCCCTCATCAAAATATTACAAAACCCTTCACGATTGTCATCATAGATCACACATATGGCAGGTTAAAGGATGGTTGTGTGCATGCTTATTTCATTAAATTCTTTTTTAAGCATTCCTATCTTTCACCTGCCTAAAATATTTGTAAGGAGAAAAATAATTATACATGTGACAGTCTTTCACAGATGGATGAGCACAAGAGAAGCATAGACCAGCATAGAAATGAGCTTACAGTTAGACTTCAGTTTTGTTCACATTCCAAGAATTTTCACAGAAAATTCATACATTATGTCACCAATGCAATGAGCTGTCATCTACACAAAATACTGAAGCACAGTAATGTTACTCTTTTAATACATAATCAGAAAAAAACATTTGTGGATGAGAGGACAGGAAGAATTTCCATGCTCTAAATTTACCTCATCTCTAGTTCTGGGTGTTTCCTAACCAAGGAATGCATATGGTGTGTGCTCAGTAAATAGTGACCTAAACGTTGGTTTAAAAAAAAAAAAAAAAAAAGATGAGATGTGGTTTCGCAGGCCAAAATATTTTAAAGTATAGGAGGAAGCATGGAGAAAGGTACTGAATAGGTTGTGGGAGAAGCAGATGAACTGGGAGTCAAAGCTAGTATTGTTCTGTCGCTGTGCCTCAGTGGGTTACAGCTGAGAATATGAGATTCAGGACAAACCACTAAGAAATAGGGCAGACCCACCCCAAACTGGTGATTATTCTAATGTTAGACATACCACGCCAGTAACAAACATAAACTTCGGTCTCACCCCACTGGTTAACAAGAAGTCAAAAATGCAGTCCCCTTAGGCATTCCAGCCCTTATTTCACCACCTAGACACTAGACTTTATGATGAGCGGTTATTGAAAACCAATTTAATCAAACAAAGGGTTCTTCTGATCTCAAGAGACCAGCCACATAGCCCTGTCAATATATATAACTCAGATCTTCCCCAGTAATCACACTGTTGCCAGTCCTTTAAAAGCTAAAATCTAAGGGTTTGTTTCTAAGAGAAAAGAAATGGAGAATTAGTATGGTCAGTAGATTATAGCCTACAAGAACTTTGCCATGATTGATTGTATCAGGTTTGAAGAAGTGATGGAATAAACTGCTTTAGTTTGCAAAAGTCTCTCTGGAAATTACCCAAATATCTTGAGGGTCATCAGTCCTTGTTTGGAGCTTTCTTGTTACAAATCCAATCCAGAGAAATGAAGCAGGAAATAAAGACACAGTTGTGATGTTTTCAGGGTCTTTTATACCCTCTCCCATGTGGATGGAATGTCACTGTCCCAAACAAAGCTCTCAGTCTCAGTTTATGGAAAATTACAGTTACAAGATGGAGTCCAGGGTCACATGAGCAGGTCACATGCCCTTACCTGGCTTTGATGACTCACAGGAGTAGCCATTGCCCACTTGGAGGCTAAGGCACCAACAGGGAGACTTGCTGGATGAGACAAGTTTCCTCTGTGACCCATTGTGAAAGTTAAGTTTTCTTTAATGGACCAGAGTTTGAACAGTCCATTCACAATGTGCTGGCGAGACTGGATGTAAATTATCTTGCGGATGTTATTCCAGGAGCAAACACATTTGAAATGCAGCTACACAGGCAATATTCATAACTTTATGCATGTATCATCTCTGTATCACGGGATCAACATACTTAGCAGATCATAATTTTTCCATTGACACCTTATGAAATAGACTTTGTACAAGATTTGTTTCAATTGTATAACAATGGTAGCAACAATTATATACACAGTCATATTTCAGTCAGTCAGCATCACATATTGGCAGAATAAAAGGAGCAAGGGGAGACAGGCAAGAATGTAGATCGACTATATAGTCACGGCCACAGTTATGCAATTGCCTTGAAGGCAAGGAAAAAATATTTCCACTAAAGGTGTTTCAGAAGTCCAGTTGGTAAAAGAGCAAAGACAAGAGTAACATGAGGGGAAAGGAACAAGCCAAAATAGGAAAAGTACAGGTTAAAGAATATTTAGATGAGTTAGATGTCTTTAAGTTAAGCGGGCCTCATGAAATTCATCCTAGGGAACTTAAGGAATTAGCTTAAACAATCTTGGAACTGTTAGCAATTATCTTTGAGAAGTCCTGGAGGATGGGTGAGGTCTCAGAAAACTGGAGAAGCACAAGCATAGTATTCCTATGAAGACTGAAGAGGGACCTGATAACAGTTTTCAGATATGTTAAGGGCTCTTATAAAGAGACTGTGATCAAGAGTTCTCCATGTGTCCTGAAAGTAGGACAAGAAATAATGGGGCTAATCTGCCACAAGGAAGATTTAGGTTAGATATTAAGAAAAATGTGTAAGTGTAGTTAAGCTGTGGAATAGGCTTCCAAGGGAAGTTGTGGAATCCCCTTCATAGGAGGTCTTTAAGAACAGGTTGGAAAAGCATCTGTCAGGGATGATCTAGATTTACTTGGTTCTGCCTCAGATTTTGAAGTCCCTTCCAGCCCTACATTTCTATGATCAGATCCATGAACGTGATGTGGTCAGATCATCCATAATTTTAGCCACATTATGAATGGAGTGTAGAGGGCACAGTGTAGGTCCCAAAAAGGAGGAGGTGGCAGTAATCCGAGTGAGGAACAAATAGGATATTAAGCTGTCAGGATAAAAATTAATGTTGGATGTATGGGGGGATGGAAAGAGAAGTTGAAGATGACCCCAGATCACAGCATCATTATTTTGGAAAAAATATTTTTTCCAATCTGAGACTCTCATTGCAGTAGATTCTCCTTGAAAAAGAATTGTAAGATTATTGCATGTTGGTCAGGCCCTTCTGAGGTAATATCTGAATTGTTCCTACCACATCATACAACTGTCCTCCTGCATATGTGCGTGCTCACACCTTGTCCTTTGCTATTGTTTTGTAATAGTGGCTATTGATTCAAAATACTGATTTTATTAAATTAAGCAAATACCACCAATGGCTGATACTGCTGTAATACACAAAGCTCCTCTACTGGGAGCTTGCCTGATGCATCTGACAAACTTGTGTAGACTATAGAGACACAGACTATTTATAATTTAATATTTCAAAGTATGTGTAAAATACACTTGCATGCAATGGACTACCATTGTCACATAGTATGTTCAAAAGATGTTTTTGTTTACATTAAATAAAGTTGTTTCCTTTCTTCCACCATTTATTTAGAACTTGATCCTGGGAACACTTATGCATATGTTTAAACTTACTCATGAGACTAGTCCCATTAAAATCAATGGAATAATTCATGTGAGTAAGTATTCACAGGATCTGGGTCTTAAAATGTAAATTCTGCAGGTAAGAGACTCATGCATTTGTACAGTGGCTGGTGCAAAAGGGGACCCAATCCCTGTTATAAACTTTAGGCATTATAGTAATGTATTGAAATTCTGTCTCTATAATGTGTATTCAGACAGCATATGTCATGAGGCTATTTAAATAATTTACTAAGTACCCCATTAAACTTTCCAGGACATCTGACTTACCAAAGAAACAGTGTATTACCCAAAAACTGAGCCTAATATCCTGTTTACAAATCACTAGCATAAAAATCCATCTGCCACTGGCAAAAAGTGTTAAGTGGAGACCTAATCTGGCCTGAATAGGCAGATCTTAAGAGTTTCAAAACTAATCATAGATGTTCTGATGGAAATGCTCAGGGAGGAGTAGGTTCACACACACAGGATGCATTGTTATGAGGATCCATGTGGGCAAAGGTTAAATAGATATATACAAAAATCTTGTCTGAATGGCGACTGCATCCAGAGGCATAAAATTGTGAGCTTCCCAAATCAGACACCATCATAAAAATAAAGCTTTCCTTTTCCAAGGATAGAACAAATCATGCAAAGCATGTCAACCTGCTCAGAACTGGCTCTAATTAGTATCACAGGATGTAACATTCTTCTCCTTTAATTGAGGACTTTTCTGCACAGGGACACTTAGGAAAATTAACTAAACTATCTGAATAATTAACTATCTGAATTAACTAAAAGATGTGAATTTAAAGTACTGCATTAACCCTCTGTGGTAGACATTGTCATACAGAATTAAATTTGTCCTAATTCAGGTTATTTTAATTTACACCAAGACAAATTAAATCTACTTTAATTTGGAATAAAAGTCTCCACAGAGGGTTTTGTGCAGTTATCCACTTTCAGTTCACACCTTTAACTTGAATTAATTTTCTTGAGTGGCAATCAGAAACGTGTGAAAGTCTTTCCTACCTTAGAAACCATCAAAGAAAATGAAAGGAATTACTCCACTGATTCGACTAAGTGAGGGGCAATGCAGCCAGTAGCAACAGAAAATGGTTCTGAAGTAGTTTTCTTGTCTATGTAGCTGAATGTTGACTTACAAACCAGAATCACAAAATACGCTATATAATGTAATACATAATTAACATATGTAGTTTGTATCAGAGGGGTAGCCGTGTTAGTCTGGATCTGATAGAAGCAGCAAAGAGTTGGGCACCTACAGACTAACAATGTTTGGAGCATGAGCTTTCGGGGTGAATACCCACTTCATCAGATGCATGTAGTGAAATTTCTAGGGGCAGTATATATAAACAAGCAAGAAGCAGGCTAGAGATAACAAGGTTAGTTCAGTCAGGGAGATGAGGCCTCCTCTTCTAGCAGCTGAGCGTGTGAAACCAGCGAGGAGAAACTGGTTTTGTATTTGGCAAGCCATTCACAGTCTTTGTTTAATCCTGAGCTGGTATAGTGTCAATTGCAGAGGAACTGAAGCTAGCAGTTTTCTCTTGAAATCTGGTCCTGAAGTTTTTGCTGCAGGATGGCCACCTTGAGATCTGCTATTGTGTGGCCAGGAGGTTGAAGTGCTCCCTACAGGTTTTTGTATATTGCCATTCCAATATCTGATCTGTGTCTATTATCCTTTTCCTAGAGACTGGTCCAGTCTGGCCATGTACATAGGCAGAGGGCATTGCTTGCATATGATGATTGCGTATATTACATGTGTGGACGTGCAGGTGAATGACTGGTGATGGTGTGCTGATCTTGTTAGTCACAGTTGTGAAGTTGTGTAGAGGTAAAGAGCACAGAGTCTCAGCAACCAGTTGTGCTGTGGCATCATCAGGGATACTGTTCATGACAGCTTGTATTTCATCAGTCTGTGGAATGTTTGTGAGAGAGCCTCTACATCCATGGTGCTAGATGGTGGTTTCTGAAGATCACCAATGCAATTTTAGTTTCCTCAGGAATCAGTGGTGTCAGCCATGTCCTCGCCCACGGACAGACCTCCAAACTGAAGCATAGTTCACTCAGTAACTGCACACTGCACCATAGTAACTCTTAATTCAGAGAATCAATCGATGCAACAAACTTCTATTGCCAACCTCTCCCACAATCTACGACAACAATGCGAGCACCTATCACAGACTAGCAGATGATCCAACACCATCCCGTTCCTTCAACCGCAACGTCCACCCAAATGTAATATACCCATCATTTATGCCAGCAATGCGCCTCTGCTATGTAATGGCCAAACGCGCATCCTTCGGAAAGATAAATGACACAATCTATTTAGAATTGGCAAACACAAAACCTCGTAGGAGAGCAACTCTCAACCCCGCTGGCCACACAATAGCAGATCTTAAGTTGGCCATTACTGCCAGCAAACACAACTTCAGGAACCAGACTTCAAAGAAGAAACTGCTGAGCCTTCAGTCAATCTGCAAATTTGACACCATCAGCTCAGGATTAAACAAAGACTGTGAATGGCTTGCCATCTACAAAACCAGTTTCTCCTCTTAGTTTTCACAACTCAACTGCTAGAAGAGGGCCTCATCTTCCCTGGTTGAACTAACCTCATTATCTCTAGCCTGCTTCTTGCTTGCTTATGTATACTTGCCCCTGGAAATTTTCACTACATGCATCTGATGAAGTGGGAATTCACCCACAAAAGCTCATGCTCCAAAAAGTCTGTTAGTCTGTAAGGTGCCACAAGACTCTTTGCTGCTTTTACATATGTAGTTTGTGATGTATATTACACACACATTCACATAAATCCATAATTCACATCTATCACAAAGCTAAAACTAGCCTTACAAAAAAGTAAGAGCCTGCGGACAAATATGGCTATAGGTTCCCACGCACGCACACAATATTCTTCAACTTTTTCCCTCTAGCTATATTCTTACATACATAATGAGTACATAATTCAAAAAAAAAGAAGTATTATCTAAGAACATTTCATCGTGTTTATACATCCATAATGTGTTCTCAAGAAAGGAACATGATTTTTGAAGAGGGTGTTATTAAACATAATGTTATAACTGTTGTGCATAAAGGAATAAGATGAATGGATAGAAAGGATGACTTGAGTACAGTTATAAGTCATGTGGGAGCAGTGTTTTGTGCCACTGTTTTATTACTATTTGGGGAAAAAGCAACATGATATCTACTGCAAATTATTTGTATACTACTCCACTGTGAATTATAGTTCTTGCCAAGATGATCAATGCTTCCCCTGGTTAAAAGGACTGTTTCCGTTTTATCATATTTAATTTCTGGGCCATTTGTCATGATATGCCTATAATAGGGTGCTCAGAGGGCTGGGCTCCCTAGTGGGAGTGCCTGATTTCCAGCCCCTTGCTTCTTACCTCTGTTTCTTCAGTTTGGACTATAGGGGCCAAGCCTCAAACAGTCTGTAGTGGCTTGGCTCGAGTATTGCCCCTTGTGGATCTTTTGCAGTGTCCAGCCACAGCCTCATGTCCCTCTGGGTGGGAGGACGGAGTAAGGCGGGAGGAGCCTAACCTTAGAATGTCTCTGTAGTTAAGTCACTCAACTCACTTGCAGCTTGGTGCTCCTTGGTCTCCTCAGCAGTTTCCTCAGTGAGGGATGCAGTGCTTTCCCCACCCCTCCAGTGGCTGTTCTGACTGTCAGGCTCTTAGAGATGGATGATCTCTAGCTTTTTCAAAAAGTTATGTCATGGAAGTGGAAGTCACATTCCCTAAGGCACTTGAGTCCATGATGTTGCTCTCAAAATACAGTGCCTGCAGAAAACATGTGAGTGATGTGGCAGAAGTTAATTTAAATTATGATTTCTTGGACCCTGGTGTCAAGCAGGGAAATCTGGTTCCTGACACTTTTAATTTAACGTCTTATAATGGGATTTCTGAAGGCATGCATGTTTGTGTATATATGTTTGTTTAAAAATTAAATGTCTGTTTAGTGAGCAAAATCCTGGCCTAAATTACAACTGTAAAATTGATTTTCTAGGTGTAGAAGAGGACAGAATTTAGTCCAATGTCTGTTTAAATTGTATGCATGTTTGTGGTATGTGTGTCTGTATACACTGGACTCTCGCTAGAACGTGGGATTTGGGATCCATGCGCGGTACTGCATTAGCGTGTTATAGAGGGGACTGCATTAAAATGAATTGCAATTAAAGTAATTAAATTTGGGATCCATGGCCGTGACCGCATTATATGTGAATTTGCGCTATATAGACGTGCATGCTAGCGAGGGTCTGGTGTCTATGTCTATACATAAAATATAGAAAATATGCAATTGTGTGCTGTAAAAGATTTAGTGACACACATTTTAAAGATTATTGTGTTACTCACAAGTTCATTGGCTTGCCCTGCCCCACATTTGGAGAGGTTACTGGTAGTGCTTATCATACTAGAGAAAGATGCTAATTGACAGCAAGCTATCAAAACATATATTCAGAGTACTCATATTATTGGTTCCATATTCATTAAAGTTTGAGAGCTTAAAATTCTTGTCAAAATGTTATGTCAAGCTAAGAAATGGTGCCTTGACATGTCTTAGTTTAGCAACTCTTATTGGCATTGCTGACATTATATGTCAAGAATAAGAAGGAAAAAAGTCCACTGCTTGACAAGACACTTTTACCTGTGTTAAATATCTACACTTTTCATTTTTTCATTCCTTCTATATTTTTCAAAATTTTATACCTTTTTCATTTTATTCTCGTGTACCAAAATTTGATGGATTTTTATCTCTACTCCTAGGCCTGAATCACAAAGATCAGTTCCAAACTCATATCTGAACTTTCCTCAAACTCTTGAATTCAGATTTGAGGTTCCAATTCAAGCCCATCTGTACTATTCTTTTATTTATGGATAAGTGAACTTGTTTTGCTAATCTTTGGCTATGATCATTGTGGTGCAAATAGCTAAGCTCACACATGGGCTGATTTTTATTCCATGTACTAGACTTGATATAAATGGGAGAGGAAAATATCCAGGGGATAAACATAGTGAACAGTAGAGCAGAGTGACCAAAGTGAAATATCACTGTAGAGAAACCGGGGGGAGGAGGTGGAGAGAAAGCTAATGAAAAATATAAGCAGTATATATTTTAGGAGGAGTTGATAGTAATGCCTGTAGTTTTGAAGTTGTCTAATGCTTTATATATACATTATACTATGTGTAGGCACCTACTTGCACCAAAACATTTTGGCTTTGGGAATGTTGTCCAATCTCTAATAATTACCACATGCTTACCTTTAGAACATAAGAATTGCCATACTGTGTCAGACCAAAGGTCCATCTAGCCCAGAGATCGGCAACCTTTGGCACGCAGCCCATCAGGGAAATCCACTGGCAGGCCAGGACGGTTTGTTTACCTGCAGCATCCGCAGATTCAGCCGATTGCAGCTCCCACTGGCCGCAGTCTGCTGTTCCAGGCCAATGGGGGCTGCGGGAAGTAGCGTGGGTCGAGGGATGTGCTGGATGCTGTTTCCCATCCCAGCTTGCCAGCAGATTTCCCTGATGGGCCACATGCCAAAGGTTGCTGATCCCTGATCTAGCCCAATATTCTGTCTCCTGATAGTAGCCAATGCCAGCTGCTTCAGCAGGAATGAACAGAACAGGTGATCATCAAGTGATCCTTACCTTGTCGCCCATTCCTAGCTTCTGGTGAACAGAGGCTAGGGACACCATCTCTGCCCATCCTGGCTAATAGCCACTGATAGACGTATCCTTCATGAACTTATCTAGTTCTTTTTTGAACCTTGTTATATTCTTGACCTTCATAACATCCTCTGGCAAAGAGTTCCACAGGCTGACTGTGCGTTGTGTGAAAAAATAATTCCTTTTGTTTGTTTTAAACCTGCTGCCTATTAATTTCATTTGGTGACCATCAGTTCTTGTGTTATGAGAAGGAGTAAATAACACTTCCTTGTTTACTTTTTCCACACCAGTCATGATTTTATAAACCTCTATCATATCCCCCCTTAGTTGTCTATTTTCTAAGCTGAAAAGTCCCAGTCTTATTAATCTCTCCTCATATGGATCTGTTCCATACCCCTAATTTTTGTTGCCCTTTTCTGTACAGCTTCCAATTCCAATATATCTTTTTTGAGATGGGGCAACCAGATCTACATGCATTATTCAAGATATGGGCATGCTATAGATTTATATAGAGGCAATATGATATTTTCTGTCTTATTATCTATCCCTTTCCTAATGATTCCCAACATTCAGCTAGCTTTTTGACTGCTGCTGCGCATTGAGTGGATGTTTTCAGAGAATTATCCACAATGACTCCAAGATCTTTCTTGAGTGGTAACAGCTAATATAGACCCCAACATTTTATATGTATAGTTGGGATTATGTTTCCAATGTGCATTACTTTGAATTTCATCTGTCACTGTTTTCCAGTCACCCAGTTTTGTGAGGTCCCCTTATAACTCTTTGCAGTCTGCTTTGGCCTTCATTATCAGGAGTAGTTTTGTGTCATCTGCAAATGTTGCCACTTCACTGTTTACTTTTCCAGATCATTTATGAATATGTTGAACAGTATTGATCGCAGTACAGACTCCTGAGGGACACCACTATTTACCTCCCTCCATTCTGAAAACTGACCATTTATTCCTTTCCTTTGTTTCCTATCTTTTAGGCAGTTACTGATCCATGAGACGATCTTCCCTCTTATCCCATGACAGCTTACTTTGCTTAACAGCCTTTGGTGAGGGACCGTGTCAAAGACTTTCTGAAAATCTAAGTACACTATATCCACTGGATGACCCTTGTCCACCTTCTTCTTAACCCCCTCATAGAATTCTAGTAGATTAGAATCTACAAAAAACATGTTAAGTATCAGAGGTGTAGTCATGTTAGTCTGAATCTGTAAAAGCAGCAAAGAGTCCTGTGGCACCTTATAGACTAGCAGACGTATTGGAGCATGAGCTTTCGTGGGTGAATACCCACTTCGTTGGATGAAAGCTCATGCTTCGATACGTCTGTTAGTCTGTAAGGTGCCACAGGACTCTTTGCAGCTTTTAAAAATCATGTTGACTTTTTGCCCAACAAATCATGTTCATCTGTGTGTCTGATAATTCTGTTCTTTCCTATAGTTTCAACCAGTTTCCTTATATTGAAGTTAGGCTTACTGGCCTCTATTTGCTAGGATTGCCACTGGAACTTTTTTTTTTTTTTTTTTTTATTGGCCAGTAGTTGCCTGAATCGCTTCTGGAGCCTTTTTTAAAAATTGGCATTGCATTAGCTATCATCCAGTCATCTGGTACAGACGCTGATTTAACTCATAAATTACATACCACAGTTTAGCTAGAGATCCTTTTTATGTTTTTAATTGAATTGACTTTGGGGTGGAATTGGAAGGGGGAAGAAAGTCTGCAAACTATATAGATACGCACGCACCTGTATGTTCAGAGTGGTTGTGTGTGTGTGTGTGTGTGTATATATATATATATACACACACACGCACGCACACACACCTCACCCCACACCACTCTGTGCATACAGGGGTGTGTGTGTGTATTATAGTTAGGGCTTTGTGTCTGTATCGGAAGTCACGGATTCTGTGACTTCCTGCAACCTCTGTGACTTCTGCAGCAGCCAATGTGGCTGATCCTAGAGGACAGCCACACTGGGCACTGCTGGAGCAGCTCTGCAGCTAGCCATTCAGGCAGTTCTGCAGCCAACTGCACCAGCTGCTGCTATGGTGGCCCCAGGGAGTCAGCCACCCAGGGGCAGCCGGACCGGCGATGGGTCCGCTGGGGCTCCCTCTTCCTCCCCCCCCCCCCCCCCCAAGCAGTGTCCGGAGTGGTGGCGGGGCCCCTGGGACTCCCTGGCAGCGGCAGAGCACCCGGGGCTACCTCTTTGGCAAGGGCCAGAGCAACAGCGGGCCCCTGGTTTCCCTCCCCATCTGAAGAGTTTCTCTCCCCTCCCAAGATTAAGTCATGAGGATTTTTAATAAAGATCATGGACAGGTCAGGGGTCATGATTTTTTTTATTTTTGCCTGTGACCTGTCCATGACTTTTACTAAAAATACTCTTCATTAAATTGTAGCCTTAATTTGTGTGTGTGTGTGTGTATAATTATGGGATTGTGGTCATTGTTATATATATGATCAAAAACAATTACCATAATCGCATAATCACACCAAACTAAAACCCAACAATGTACAGTTTGCTAATATATTTTAAGTAACATGAAGAAAAAAGTGAGAAATCTTTACCATACAGAAATTATACTTGAACATTTACATTGTGTTATAAAAAATTGAGGGGTAGATTCAAAGGTGTTCAGCATTGACCTAACTCTGCTCCAGCTGAAGTTAATGAGAATTTTGCCATTGACTTCAGTGGGAACAGATTAGACCACTACTGAGTGTGTTTGAAAATTCCACACTGTCTTTCAGTAATGCTACTATAGAATTTCTCCTACACATCATGCTACTGCAGTTCTTGTTCTGAATTTCTCCTGTCAAAAGTCTCTGTGGTTGGTGAGGGTTCATGATTAGAAAAGTCTCCTGATATGTGAGAGAGTCTTCTAATTACAGAGACAAAGGATTACTGGTACCTCTTGTCTTCCAGAGGTTGCTTGTTCTCTGAGACAACTTATTCAATTCAGCCAAAGAAATCACTAATTTATGGTACTCATGCAAGGCCAACACCACAGGAAGCAAATCAGAACAAGTATCTTGGTACTAATATACAAGAAGATGCTGAACTCACATAGCTCTGTAAAATCAAAAGGTAACCGTGCTTAAAGAACGGCACACTTAAACCAAGAGAGTAAGATGTTCATGATTCCGGTTAACCACACCATGCTGAGCCTGGAACCATTAAGTGTTTTTAAGATGTTAACGTTGGATGGGAAGGTTCACTGAATTAAACTAAATAAGTTTTGTGCTCCCAAAATGATCATCCTTATTGAGATAATCAGAGAAAAGACTGTTTTATGCTTGGATATTTGGCATTACAAAATTATCATTATCTTGTATAATTTACCGATGCAAGTTCTGACTGCTGGGAACAATATAGATGGGTTTAAAGTTGCTCCAAATCATGGATTTATGACCATGGTCAATGTTCTGTGGTAACTGACCAAAACCCAGTGTGAAAGATTATTGGAAACTTAACTAAAAGAAAAAGAAAAAATGGGGAGAAAAAATTCTCTCTGCAGTTTTTTTTTCAGTTCACGTATTTCTATTGTATTAAATTTCTTCCATAAATTAAACAGATACAATTGTTTCTAATTTGCTGCTTTTCTTAAAAGGAACCCTAGGACACCAATACCTCTTTATACTAATGGTGAGTAAATTTAAACTTTAAAATAAAATCCAATTTTACTAAACTAACCTGAACCCACTAACACCAGTGACGTAAGAATGGGAAAGTACCTCATTTTTCTTACAGAAGCTAGGAACGTTAACTTCTGCATATCTCTGCCTAAAGCAAATTTTTGTGGTCTAGAAATAAGCACTTTAAAGAAGGCTTTTATAAGGGAAAAAAAAACATTCACATGATTAACTGTGGTATAGTGCTGCTAAAATAAAAATACTTTTTTGTCCAGGCTTTGAAACAAACCTGTTTTCTGTGTGTTCAATATGAGTTGTATGTCATGTCGTCAGATGTTCGGCTGTGAGTGTGTTCTCCCTGTGTGCTGTCTCAGCTCTGCGCAGATAGCTGGCACAGCAGATCTCGAGTGAACCGCCCAATGACTACAAAATCCCTTAAGGTGCAAAGGCGCTTGGTCAGGTTTATTGTCAGCAAAGCACAGTCCCAGCTCCCCTGATCAATGTCTACAGCACATTTATGCCTATGACAATGGATGCAGCTCAGTCAGTGGTGGGACTTTCCACTGCCCCCTTGGCTGGACAAAGACACTCTCTCTGTGATACTTCTTTATACACCAATACAAACAAGTTACATATTACCCTTGACATATCAGGGTGCCATCCTCTGACGTTTAGGGCACCACTCATTGCCTTGTACCTGTTGGTTCAATCAAAACATCTCTATTCATCATGCTGTCATCCTGACCTTATGCCTTAAGATGGGTCAGCATATTCCTGTTATCTTTGGGGAATGCATTTATTGGGGTGTTGTGGTACCAGCCTTCTGGAATGTGCTTGCATGAGTGTTTTGTGCCTAGGACCTTTTAGGAATATGTGTTTTTGCAGAATCAGCCCTATCCTTGCCAAATTCTGTGAGCAGAGCCTGCCTCTTGCTCACAACTTAACTTTGCTTTATATCAGCAAAGTTTTGATTATTTTAGCTCAGGCCTTGTACCAGGCCTTTGATACATGGGCTTGTGTTTTAGGCCATCTTCCTACTACATGTCGAGAAGAAAATGTGTGCCTAAAAGAGTATAGGTCAAGTGCACATTTCAGTGCACTTGCATCTCCCAGTGAAACCAAAGAGACTCCACATACACAATTTCATATTTTGGTCTTTTAAAAAATTCAGTTGCTTGTAGTTTTGGACGTTCAAAGATAACTGGCTTAACTAAGCACTTTCCCATGTTTGTGTGGGAAAAAGAAGGGTGAGGACTGAGAAACACATCCTGAAAGCACAAATTGATTCTGGTATTAATAAAATGACATCATTAGACGTCAAAAAGAAATTGTAGGAAAATACAAGAAAAACAGGCAAACCGTTCAGGGAAAAGACTTTGTATATGCTGATACCATGTCCATCAAGTTGTAACACTAACTGTTGTACTAAAATAAGGTTTGACAGGAGAGGTTCTGGGGCTTTTATGCTGCTGACTATTTTTCTAAAATGTCAAGTTAACAATCAAGAGTGCTTACCTTGCTTAGAAACTAATGATTGTCAGAGCAAAGACTACAAAGAGAGTTTGGTTTCAGAGAAATACTTCGTACATTCATTTGCCTATCCTTGTTAATTTTTATTTCAATCTTAATTCCTAATGGTGGTATACATTCCATAATAATTAATGTAATGGCCTTGGTTCAGTAACTTCGACTAACAAGACATATTTCTTTTTGACCTTCATTCTCATATTTAAATATTAGGCAGAATTCAAACTTGCACTGTGAAAAGAATTAATAAAGTGTCTTTTGAAAAATGTCCCTTTGTATTCAAATGAAAATATTTTGTTTGGTAACCCCTCAAATGACTATTAATTAAATGTAAATAGGATGCCAGAATTACCACATCATAGCAGTCACACAGCTGTCAGTTGCAAGCATAGTTATAACTATACTTAGCATAATTCAATTTTTATTTTTAATAATTTTGACATCTCAATGTTTATATATATTATTTTAATCTATCTTAAATGTTCACAGTGGTGGGGGAAAAAAAATGTGGGGGGGTGTCATAAGTAGATAGGTAGGGTAAGGGTTAAGTTCTTTTACCTGGAAAGGGTAACCAAACACCTGACCAGAGGACCAATCAGAGAACTGGATTGTTTAAAGTCAGGGGCGGGAATTTGTATACTCGGGGTCTTTTTTGTTTTCTCGGCTGTGAGTAAACAAGGTTTCCTCCTAACTCCTTCTTATCTCAAATATTATACCAAAAGTCTGTGAGTACAAAGGAACCCAAAGCAATTCGGCTGTGAGGAGCTTTGGGTTGTATTTACAGATGTGGATTGCTGGGTCTTTGTTGTTCCTCGGCTGTGAGGAACAAGCTACCTTACTGATTCCAATCTTCTTCTCATTCTACTAAGGGGCAGTGAGTACAAACCGAGAACAAAGTAAAATCGGCTATGATATGCTTTGCTTTGTACTTACTGTGTGTGATTGCTGGTCTATTTAAATTGGCTATTTTTTAAATCAGACTGGGGTATTCAGATTTTCTTAAGTAGGAGCCTGTATAAATGTTTATGCAAGTTATTAGTCTGTATTGTCTCTTTTTCTATATAAAGCTTTCTTTTTTTTAAAACTTGTGGAAGTTTCTTTTTCTAGTAAGGCAGAGAAAGTGAAACCTCTGTATCAGGTACCTGTCTCCCTCACGGGAAGGCAGGCACGGGGAAAGGCAAAGCCAAGCTGTTGGTATTTTGCATCTCAATTGTCCTGAGGGCAGAGAACGCTTATCTCTTGGGAAGCAGAGAAACCGGTTTCTTGATACTCGCAGGCTAGACCAAGAGGCAAGCCTGGGAAGGAGGGGGGAAGGGGTTTTCTCCCCTGCTTTTAGCATCCAAGGGATTTGGAATCTGGGTGTCCCACCAAGGGAGGGTTGGGGACACCAGAGAGAGGAAAGGGGGGGTCAGGCCCTATCAATTCCTGACCTGGTGGCAGCCTATCAGATCTAAGCTGGAGATTAAGCTTAGAGAACTTCATGCGAGTACCTTATATTTGAACTCTAATGTTCAAATTGAGGATTAATACTTGACAGGGGGTCAGACAAGAAAAGAGCCAGACAATAATTATTTAGTAACAGTAGATGGTGAGATTCAAAAAGTTAAAGCAGTATAACCATTAAAAAACACATTGTCAACTTCACATGTCAAAATATGAAAGGAAAAAAAAAGTATCTTTAAACTCGGATACATTTTCAAGCCTATCTATAATTTTTTTCACTCTGTGTGTTTATGTATGGTGAAATTGACATCTACTGACATTTGCCTATATAAATCTAATTCTTCCAAGTCTAATTATAACTGATGCCAGTGGCCTAAAATAACCTGTTTAATTCTGATACCTCTCATCCTTCCACCTATGGCATGAAGAACTGAAGTGCAATATCCGAACGGGCTGGTCCCAAGAGGTTAAGAATTAATGAGAGTTACAGAAGTGCTGTACTTCTCAGAGATGGGGCCTTTCTATGGTAATTATTTACACTAGAGCAGAAGTAGTGTAGACCCCCAATCTGCAAGGAAGTATAAGGTACATCAGTTAATGTACACCCTTTGCATTCAGAAGCAGTTATCTATCGTTTGAATATGAGTCAGTGGAATCATTCAAATTCTGTTTTGTTTTGTTTTTTTCTCTCCCTAAGGCATGTACAGTGGAACTGCTTAGATAACTACAGGAAGAGGATGTTTTGGTGCCTTTTTTAAAAGTGAATAGATAATCTAAAGGCAGGGAGGTGAGGAGTAGAGCAGATAGTCGTAAATGGCTCACACCTACGGCACTTGTACTTAGCTGTTTTTTTAATTGTACAGGGATGTCTCTATGAAGATCTTCCATTTCGGAAAAAATTATGGTGGTTAAATCAAGGACTGTCCTCTAGTTTAGCCGGTGACTTACCATCTATGTAATTACAAATAAATTATTGTAACAAAGTATTGGAATGAGTTCTGTAAGATTTAGTTTTTATTAGTTAAAAAAGAAATTAGAACAGTTGCAGCTGCATCAGAGGTCATACTGGCCTAGTGATGACACCGTATTGTGTCAAGAAAAAGCCTGCCTCTTCAAAATGGCTGCATCTCTCTTGTAGAATTTATAGTAACCGAGTCCCTGGCAACAATATTTTGCACATTGTCTTTCAAACAAATTGCACCCAACACACTTTGCAGTAGAGCAAGGAAAAAATAAGAGGTATTTTATAGGCAAGGGAGAAAAGGTATGCTTTCAGCTGATTTTTTCATTTTTAAATGAGATGGAGAGTTGAAGATGTGAGAGATGAAGGAAGGCTGTTCTGTGCAGACACCAGTGCTGCAGAGGGATGGTATCTTACATCAGCAGTGTTGAGATTACATGGAGGGAAAGAGAGCAGTCCAGTTTTAGGTGAGGGCAGTGACCAGGAAAGATAGCAGAGTAATTCCATGGAGTGTTTTAGAACAATGCTGGCATTTTTGATCTGGGACCCAGTCCATGGACTTGAACAGGCTTTGCATCATGCCTTAAATTAATGGGGAACCATTGGAGCTATACATGGGGTTGAGCTCTTTGTGTCTGAGAGGAAGGAAAGTGGCAGCATTTTCTGTAAGCTGAGTCTGGAGATGATGATAAAACCTTTGCAACCCTAATGTGCGGGGGAGGGACGGGAAGAAGACGCATGTAATTTATGTAGCTGGGGCATTCACTCACCCACCCATTAATCTTAGCCCACTTCAACATGCTGAGGTCACTGCAGTGGATGTTGTAGCAGCTGAAATCTGCAAGTTCTGGGAGGAGCTACTTAAAGCGACAAAATCTAACCATCATCCCATTGAAGACTGTGATAAAAGTCCCATTGATTACATTGGAACAAAGCTTTGGCCTGCAGTCTATTGGATTTCAGTTGTGTTGCATAATTATGTCCAATGCTGTTTCACTCAAACTGACACTGCCTCTGTGCCAGTAGTTGCAGAAGTCATTATCACGGTTTACAGGGAAGATTGTTGAAGTTAAACATTAACAGGTAACTCGGTAATGGCCATACACTTCATACTGGAGCCGAAGATTGACTTATTCTCCCCCCATCCCTCACTTTTATTGGACCTGATCCAACAGAAATTGCTCCAGTAAAAGATATTGTCTCACACACCTTGTGTCTCTTAACCAAGAAATTTATTTTGTTAAAATCACGTCCCTATGGTGAGGTCTGCCTTTGACTCCTGTTAAGCCTTCTCACTCTTTCATTCACCTATTCATTGTATGAAAGACAGAAGACTTATGCTGTGAAAGAGAAGAAATATGGGTAGATTTGTTTTTAGATGCAAAGAGTACACAAGACAAAAATGGCTGCATTTTTCAAGGGGTGTGTGATTATACACCATGTGTGATTCTCTTGTGCTTTAAGATCTATCTGATTATGCACAGGGGGTAAATATCCATGCTTCTAGCAAATATAACCTGTGTTTAAGCTCCATGTGTGGTATGGGTCATTACGTATAAATCAGCCAGTTCAGCATCTAGCATGTGTTTCATTTTTACATACTGCAGAGTAATTTAATTTACTTGTACTGCATTATATTCAGCCTTTTCTAAATGAGGACTATTATTTCTGTTACAATGGTCACAGTTTTTAAAGAAATATATATATGGATATATATAGTTACCCATGGATTAGTATAATACAGTCAACAGTTTTTGGATCAAAATTCCTGCATGCGTAATCTCATATCCTTTGTAGGGTTCCTAAGTGGCCAGTTTTGCATTTTTTATAGTGTTTGCCACTAAGAAGCCAACATTTCCCAGCAGTTACTTCTCCATTTATCTCACAGCTCCTATTCTGAATATAGAGAAAAACTGCAGTATCTGATTTCATTCTGTGGTAACTTGCCAAATGCCACTTCTTACTCTATACAGAAGTTATATATGAAAAGGCCATCCTGGGTTTAGAGATGTTATCTAATAAATTGCACTGGATAGTCCTGCTCCTGATGGTGGAATATAGAAAAACAATCTTGTTAAAATCTCTCCTAGATGTAAAAGACATGCATATCTCTAAGGCCTTGAAGCAGATGAGAGGCTGCTAGTTGGCCAAACATTTTGTGAGCAAGTTGTGAGCAAGCCACTCAAGGGCCTAATCCAAAATCCATTGAAGTCAGTGCAAAGACTCCCATTGCTTTCCATTGGCTTTGGATCAGGCCCTGAAGAGAGCTGTGTAAAGGTCTGGTCTTCAGCCCAGCTCTATTCAGGCCTCTCTGTTTGTGCAGTTTTGGCTATTTATTTATTTAAATTATTGACCTATTACAATAAAGTATTTAAATGTCTAAATGAACTGAATTGTGTCTGCAATTATTTATGCCTACAAATGGCAGATACTGAAAGAGAGGGCAAGCTTTAGAAATCTGGCCCAAAGTGTTTGAGAGTTTAAAAAAAAAAAAATCCCAAACTACAGAACTGCAGATTGGATCAAAAGGCAGAATCAGCCCATAGGATGTTAAGAGAGTGCAAGTCTTAAGAAACAAAATGGCATTTTAAACTCTGAATCTTAAGCTGCCGACATTTAACATGCTGAAAGAAAACATAGCACTTTAACTGTGACATTCAAGGAATCAGTCAATTTCCTTTGATATATGCATTCAGTAACTCTAGGTCAGGGTAATAGCTTATTAGTTATGTTGTGTTAGGTCTTTCTCTTCCCTTGTTTTTCAACTTCTTGCTAGAAAACCTTTTCTGAGTGTTTTGAAATTTTTGGACAGAATTGCCAGCTGCTTTGATGGAAATTGCCTCAGGAATATACAGTACTAATAATACAAAGACTAAGCATTATGTGGTTGATAAGAAAACTGCAAAGACAGCGAGAGGAAAAAAGATACCTGTTCTGAAGCAACTATTAACTTTGACGTTAAAAAAACAAAACAACCATGCACACACAATGAAGCCCCTTTCAAAACAGAACTACCAGTAGACTTATAGCAGATATTCCCAAGTGTACTTTGAGAGAGAATTTTCTGTAATGAATATCTTTCTAGACTGAAGACAAATCAACATCTCAGGAGATTGTAAGACTGATAACTATATCAGTGATACTCAGACCTCCGTGATTCAAGAGCCAAATTAGTGATCATCATTATCCAAAAGAGCCACAATGGTGAGAATTCATTGTTTCATGTGCGATAGCACTATACATTTGTATTTAAACAATATGACAGGGGAAATATTTAGTTTTTATACTATTCTCAAAGCAAAATGACTGATCAAGTACTGTTATCTTTTACTACTAACATAATAAAAGTGTTAATAACATAGTAAAAGCATTGTGATTGGTTAATAACTTAGATCAACACATTAATGAAACACGTGCAGCTCGCGAGCCTCAGTGTGAGTATCGCTGGGCTATATAATAGAGTTCCTGTTTGGGTGGCAGCAGCTGCAAACTTTAGAAATTGCAAGTAGGAGAAAATGTCTCCATAAAATATTTATCCACCCAATACATATGTAAAAGAGATAAAACTATTAATGCAAATATGGGGAATTCACAGTTTTGTGTAAACTCAAATTTTCTCACTTAAAAAAATCCCAAACTTTTCTCTCAAGATAACTCCATGTTTTTCATAAAATATCTTTATAGCTCTTTATAGCTTGTATAGTGACATGTTTTCCAGGTTTATGAATATCTGGTATAGAGAGAGACTTTTACAAAAACCCAGAGTCTTATTGCCAACAAAGTTTGAGGAAATTTTGGATCCAGAAAGGGATCTGAACTTTATGGCAGCTTCATATCTCTAACTGGCCAAACTTTAACCATGGCTTTTAAACACCCTCCAACTTAAAATACAGATACTAATTTCTATTATCTGAACTATGCGGCTCAGGACCATCTCGGGTCTGGTAGCCAATATAAACCATGTCAGAAGAATGGACGATTCTGGGTTTGTTTTCTTGAGTGTATGTTCATAGTTCGTTTTTGTTTTGTTTTTCTTTCTTCCCATTTGATCTCTGGTCTATTTCACCTAATTATTACAATTGTGATTGCAAAGTGAGTTTTGGTATTCTTAACAGTAAATAGTATGCCTTTTCATTTTATAATTAAACATTTATGTTATGGTGTGTATTCTAAAGGCCACACCTGGATTTGGGCTACATTGTGGTAGGTGCTTTGCAAATATGTAATAAATGACAGTCCCTTCCCCAAAAGCTTAAGTTCTTAGTATATTTTTTTCAACAATGCAATTCTTTGCAGTGTGGGAGACTGCGTGTTTAACTGTATGCTGCTGGTTTCTATTCACCCCCGAGCCAAAATGGAATAAAAGAAAAAGCTAGCACTAGGTAAAGCAGAATGTTTAAGACAATTAGAACTGCAGAAAGAAGCCAACCAGAGATTCCAGCCACTAGGAGCACAAGCAGCCAACACAGAGACCTATGGTCCTTTGAACAGTCAGAGACCTTTCTATAGTTTTGACTGGACTTCCTCTACCCTGTCCTTATTGGCTGTTTGCACCAACCTTCCCCATCCATCACAGTCTTTTCACCTCAGTTTCACTCCTCACCTGCGCCTCTTACCCTCTTCTCCCCTATCCTGTCCTTCTCGCTTCTTCCCTTCCATTTTCTTTCCACTTATCCCCTTCTAACTGAATCCATACCCCCCAGATAAATGGCACTAACATATTTGTATGTTCTACTCTTCCCCGATCCTCTGTCTGTCTTGCCCATTTACATAGTAAGCTCTTCAGGGCAGGAACTGCCTGCTACTCAGTGATGGTGCAGCACCTAGAACAATGGGCCCCGATTCTTGCTGGCCTTTTAGGCACTATCATAGTAAGCCTGACTGAATTTGTCCCACTTTTTTTTTTTTAAATCAAAGGTGGCATAAATGGCTGTGTCAATGACATGTTCTTAAATCAATATACACGACTGAGTATGTTTAGCAACGTGACTCCAGAATACAAGAGTTTAGTTTCATTGTGGTCATTCCTGGAGATATTTACTTTAATTATATTGTGATCAACTACATCTACTCCTTGAACCAACTTTAGACCCTTTAGGAATAAGTCAAGAATAGCTTTTATGTGTCTTAAAGTGACTGGTTCCAAGTAGCAATTATTTACACCTCTCTTCCCTTCCTGATCTCTGAGTGTATCCCTTCTGTTGCTGGGCCTCTCAAGCCTTTACCTCTCCTGGGGTAGAATCATGCAGTTCTTCCACTTTTAGGCCAAGCCCTGGGCTACAGTACCCTGTTTATCAACTGTAGTTACCTGGCAGGTCTGACTGGGTTTGTCATGTGCAGTTCTTCCCTTTGGGAGTCTGTGACCAGTGGTGTATATAAAGGCCAGACAGGCTTCTGCAAGCAAAGTATTGTTTGCTTTAACTATGAGGGCGGGAGGGTTAAGCATTTAGAGAGAGAGGATTTTAAAGCAGCGGTCTACAGGTATGTCTCTTACCTAAAGCCCTTTCATCCTGCGATGGTGGCTGAGGGAGTCCTAGCTTCTTCATAGACTCTGGATGTCTATGTTAACAGTCTGGTTTCCTAATAGCTCCCCAGCCACAGCCCCTGCTCTGGAGAGAGAGAGAGAGTCCTTTTAACTCAGCTGGAGTCCCTTTTTCTTGTCAGTTCCCAGGCTTTTGGCTGCCACCCCTACCCCAGCTAATAGAGCATTGACCTTTAAGCCTTAAGTGTTTACTAATGAGTGTCTTATCTTGAGCCACTGGTTCCTTCCTGCAGGTTTTCCTTACAGCCCACTATTAAACTAAACTAATATATCATAAACTTTCCAGTAAGCAGGTCAACATTCAGTATCCATAGGCCATTATAGAACAGTTCATCTGCAACAGCAATCATTTTAAGGTTTCAGGAAATTGCTTCCCTCAATCTTACCCTGTTGTGACACTTGACTAGTTTATATGCAAGTAGCTGAAATCAGTTATTAACACCTTTGTATTATATTTAATTGGCTCTCTCTGACTACTGGATACTCAATAGCCTTTTCCTGATCAGGAACATCAGTAGTTTAAGCCAAAAAATATTTGAGCATTATTGAAAGCAGGAGCTGGGAGGGGACAGCGGATAGGTGTGGAGGAACACTCAGGTCTCTTCCACAAAAAGTTCCCTAGTGCTTAATAGTAAGAGTCTTTTATACTAAGTTCTTATCCATGCATCAAGATAATAAAGTTCCCTTTGCCTAGCTGTGTCTGCACTTGGAACCAGAGTTATGTTAGAGAATACTCCAGTGTAGACCTACACTCTTCAGTCTTTTAAAGAGAATTAAGATAGAGCAAGGTAATTGCTATGTTCTAAAGCCCATTTCACTGCGGCATGATCACAGTAATAACACCAAAAGAGTAGTTCACAAGTCCAAGCTTCTAATCTTCTGTTAGCCAATATGGGGTTGATTCTAGGTGGGTTATAGTTGTTGTATTGCATGTTAGTACTCTAAAGTTGTTACGTGGTATTTCTCTTTTATTTTGATTTTACATGAATACTGTCTGTAACATATGGAACAAGGAGGTCCTGGAACAATGCAACATTTATTTTGGTAGGCTCTTTGACTCTGGTAAGAGTGGAGAGCGGAACCATTTGGAAAATGGGATCCATGATGATAAAAAATGAAAGTATGGTAGGTCAACACTCTCTTCTCATTCTTCTTAGAACTTTCATGAGGAATTCTGGGCAGGAGAATAACAGATAGTGACAAGACAGTGCCATCTCTCTCTTATCAGAAGTAGGGTTTCCTCAAAACCAGCTGAAATACTCCAAAGGATTTATTGCTCCTTGAGGCTGATAAAATGCTATCCTAAAACTATCAACAGAAAATTTTAATGGAGTAGAAGAGGAAAGGAGGGGAGAAAGCAATTGAGAAAGCAAACTTTTGCTACCTTATGTCCCAGTTGACCACATCCAAAACTTTGATCTGAAATAAGGAGTAAGAGAGCTATGAAAATCGGTTACATTTTATACACTCTTTCATTGTATATATGATCCGTTTCCAAATCTTAATTTGAATTTGGATTTAGACATTTTAAAAGACCAAAATGTAGATATTAATTCCCCTATAAGCACAATGAAATAACAATTCAGATATTTCATCTTACTAATTGTCATTTTAAATTTAATTCTTGACACAGGTCTATATTTTTAAAGAAGGAGACACCATGTCTCCTGCTAATTAGTTGGATTAACTTAATTCAGGATTTTTTTTAATTGGAAGGTCTATTTTTAATTAATTTCAAATATCAACATGAAACTAGTTAGTAAATCCATACTGAGCAATAGAACCTTGTAGCAGTGGTTGCTTGAAGTAACTTGTTAGCCAAGTAGCTATGTCTAATAAATGCTGATATGTAACATCCTGCAGTGACAGTTCTTGAGATACCTAGGACTGTGAGGCACCTTGTTTCTCTCTGCCTCCAGCAAGAAGGAATCTTACCTATGGTGTTTGAGTGTCAGCTCCCTCACAGCACCAGCATGTCAGTCACTTAAGCATCTCTGTTGGGCTCTGCTAACCCTGACTTCACTTTGCAGGTTAACAATAGGTGCAGCCAAATTCCCAAATCCCTTTGAATTGTTCCCCTGTACCATCTCAGTCTCTGAAACTGGCTGCTCACATAAATTCCAGATTCTCCGCACCCAGAGGCGCAGTGTACTCCAATTATACCTTGTAAATCACACAACACTTGAGAACACTTATAATTAAACAAAAGAAGGTTTATTTAAAAGAGAATGAGGATTTAACTAGAAAGGAGAGTGTGATGAAAGCAAATGGTAACAATAGTTAACTTTCCTATCTAATCCAGTAGATTTCCTCCCCAAAGTTCCATCCATTTCTCAAGAACCAGGATTCAAACTTTCATGAAAGCACTCCCTTCCTCAAGGGATTTCGTCACTGAAATGGCTTCTCCCTCCCTGTGTGATACTGAAAACAGCCTTTTGCTTTGTTCACACAAGGTGCAAACTCCTGGCTTGTTGTAAAGTTTCTTTTTTACCTGTAAGTGGATTTGATTATTTGTCCTTGCTTCTGATGGTTTCCCATTCAAAGTCTTAGTGTGAAGTTGAACAACTGAGGCTTGCATCGTCCCACTGGCCAAACAAGGTGGGGTGACAACTCCCCCTTGCCGGAATAGGCCATCACCAAGATACATTACCTCCCGGTGACTAATTTCTACTTCAAGTCCATAAAGCAAACATGACTATAAATACAATATTCCTTAAATATTACCTGTACATGTATCTCATAATGGTTATGAGTCTTGACAAGTTACGAGCTTTCTGTCGATACCTTACATATTGGTCTTCGTGGATAAATATCCTGTGAGATATGTTTGGTATAGCGACTTTGCCAGGTCTGAGGTGAGAGATGTTGCAAAGAACAGGGGGGACCCTCTTCCAAGCGGTCTCTGTGTCACACCTGCTTATTGCTTAAGTATAATAAAATCTGTTAAGTGACTGTGTACAATTGTTTAGCTTTCAACCACTCTAGTTATGCATTAATTACATAGGAATTATAAGTTGGAAAGTGTTTATAACACTACTAATGCAGTTGAATAGAAATTAAGTCTATAAATTGAATCAATGTATTATGATGTCAGGATAGGAAACCTTTTTTGGAAGACTCTTCCAAAGAAAACCTGGATTCCTGAACTGGCTTTCTAATAACAAAAATATGATTATTCTATGTATTTTTTCAAAAAAAAAACAAATTTTATTTTATTGTTTTAAATGAAGTATGTCCCTCTCTTAGAGGGAAGATGGTGTTTTGATCTAACATATGCATAAAAAATCCTGGATTTGTTGACTGACAAGTACGTCTGACCTAAGGTTAGAAATGCACATTGGCCTTCTGCATAGTGTCTTTTTAAAGCCTTTGAAAAACAGAAGAAATGGATGACTTGCCCAACCCAGTCAGTTAATTTCTAAAGGCCTTCTCTGGTTCCATTCAGCCAATTGCTCCCCATCCTGCTTGCCACCAGCATAGATATGGCTCATTATATAAGCATTCTTCCTAAAATGCAGCATGGTTTGGGGATATATATTTGATTTATGATTTTAGATTTGAGTAAAAGTGAAAAAGATCTCTTTACATGACCTCTAGGCTCTCATTATGCTCCAAGTCAGTCAGTCTGTAGCCAGCTGTAATTCCTTGTCTTACGTTTAATGTGACAAATTGTGAAAAGGTTGGATTATTTCTTAGGCCATGTCTGTACTAAAGAGTTAAGTCAACTTAAGTTATGTCAATGATCATAAACCTCTGTAATTACATCATTTGTGACTGTTCACAATGCTCCTTATGTCGGTGGAGCACCGACTGAGAGAGCAGTGCAATCTGGGTAACTATCCCACTTTGCAAATTGCCACCAACTGTCACTAGGAGTTCTGACAATGGATTGCAGTACATCATGCAGGCAGGCAAGGATACGTCTCCTGCATGCATGTGGCTTTAGACTGGATCCGTATGCTGCTTGCCTATGTGCTGCTTTGGGTCCTGCAGAAGTAATTACTGATTGGCACAGCAAAGTTTCTTGCATCAGGGGACGAAACAAAGTAGTTCTGCCAAGAAAACTTTGGCGGAGGATTGCACAGTACCTTTAGGAAAGTTTTCTAGAGATCTCTATGAAGGACTCCTGGGAGATCCCAGTGTGCATTAACAAACTTTTGCATAGCTGCACAGAGGAATGAGAAGCAGATGCAAACAGTTCCCAGTGTTAATTTCTGTCCCTTCTCCCATGTGCGCCATGTAACAGAATAAAGGACATCTCTACCTCATGTTGCTGTGCAATATAAAAGCAAACTGAGTACTTACCGGAGTTCTCCTCTCCTGCTTCAGGTGTACTAGAGACAGAGTACTGGGACTGGCTAGACCCCTCCAGATTCAAAAAGAGGTCCTGGCTCACCACTCCACAAAGACGACCCTGTCGCCTGTCCCACATCGTCGTCCAGGTTGACATCCTTGTCCACTACATTGTCCTCAGGGTTGACTCTGCTGGCTGCTGCCTCCAGTCCCCGCGAAGTATCCACAGGGCTCTTGGCAGTGGAGGTGTGGTTGCCACTGAGGATGGCGAGCAGTTCCTTGTAGAAGCAGAGTAGGGAAAGTGGTCAGTTCATCTGCAAGCTGACAGGGATAGTTTCTGTGTCACAGGCTCCTAGAGGAGAATTCTGGCAGGGTCCAAGCCAAGTTGGACCTTCCAGATAACACAACTGGCACCCAGGGAGGTGTAACCTAGAGACCCAGTTGGAGAGAGATCAGATTGCAGGATACCATCTCAAAGTGAAGTGGAAGCATGGGCCTACTATTTGAAAGGGGTACATTTTGGGGTCTCAAAAAGGGCAGCCTACCCAGGTACCATGACACTTGACTGCAAGCTTTTTGGGGCAGGAACTGTCTTATTGTGTTGTACAGCACCTAGTATGATAGCATCCTGATCCATGACTAGGGCTCCTCAATGCTATGTAATACAAATAATTAATAACACTTAATCTTACAACAGCATAATGCACTGAGCAGCACTGGAAAAAAAATTGAACGGGAATGATCTCAAGGTCAGCCAGCCAGCTGCATTAGCTACAAAATTCTCCTTTCCACCTTCTGTAGTCTGTTAAGCCATAGTATGCTCAGTCTGTAGTATGCTCAGCCATTTCCAAAAACTCTGTCAAATAGGTGGAAAAGACAAGGGTTTCACAATTTTAATGAACTATTCCATGTGTTTCTCACCAGTTTGTTTGAAATACATGTCGCTAAGAAGTAGATTCAGAAGCATTCCTTAAAAATCAATAAACTAGGGTTATTACAGACCAAGGATGATACTGAGTTCCAAAGCTGACTAGCCATCGCAAGGACTGTCTTTGCTGCTGAAAAAGAGATGTGTTGTTTCCCTTTGAGCTACTAATGTATGTGTTCTTCCTGAGATAAAAACATAGTGAAAATAAGGTACTTCACTTTTACCACAAGGTGTGTTCAGTGGGTCAGCACCATAACGCCCAAGGTGAAAACCACAACATTTTAGCAGTGAATACAAGCCCAGAGAGAACATGCACCCACATACCCTCAGCCATCTCCTCTTGGAGCTGTGCTTCTCAACCAAGGGTTACGCAACCCAGGGTTGTGCAAAGGTCTTGCAGAGGTTACATCAACTCATTTAGATATTTGTCTAGTTTTTAACCTGCTACATAAAAAGCAGTAGCAAAATCAGTACAAACTAAAATTTCATACAATGACTTGTTTATACTGCTCTATATACTATACACTGAAATATTGATTACAATTGGTTTATTTTATAATGATATGGCAAAAATGAGAAAATAAGCAATTCTTCAGTAATAGTGTGCTGTGAAACTTTTGTATTTTTATCCGATTTTGTAAGCAAGTAGTTTTTAAATTAGGTGACATTTAGGGGTACGCAAGACAAATTTGGAAAGGTTGAGAGACGCTGCCTTAAAGTATAGCTCCAGCTCTGTGTAGCTTCCACTGATGGCAGCTGTGGCAGAGTAACAGAGAGAAATCCAAATGTTACTCAGTATTAATCCATCTTCATTCTCTTCTACTCATTCTAGAAAGACAATTTTGTTCACATTATACCCTAATACAGACCCTCTTCTGGCTAATCAGAGTTATGCCCATTACTATTTATTGTTGTTAGTTAAATCTATTCTAAAGTTAGAAGTTGAAATTATTTGAACATTACTGTTTTTCAAGTGTTAGTTTAAAACAAAATTATTTCTCCAGAAGTAATAAAAACAAACCATAATTAATTTTTTCCACATCTGTGGATAAAGTCTATTACAAACTCAGATACTCATATAGAATAGTTTTTAAACTCTTTTTTTTCCTCTCCTTTCTTCTGAAATTCACTAGTCAGGTATGACTTAAAAGTAATTAACTTCTTTTTCCTGGTTTAACCATAGCTAAAAACAAAGGTAAATTCTTCATCAGTCTAATCCTTAAATAATTAAGTCAAATAATTGATTTTTTTTCAGTTTCTTACTGTTTCAGATGTTAGGTCGTTTTAAGGATTTAGCTCTTTGAGTTATAAGTTGCTTTAGACCTGCTTTAGACCTATAAACAGTAATGGGCTGTGTTCATCTGGTATAACAATACTCCTCTTTACCTATACTTCACGTAATACATTTCAAGGTGTCAGAATGCTGAACAATTATTCTCAATCCCTACACATCCAATATAAAACTAGTCATTGTTCAAATATAAATAAATATACAATTAAGGTGAATGTAGTGATTAAGCCATTATAGGCTTTCTATAGCTCATTTACACACTTGCTAAGATTTTCAGTATTGACTAGTAATTTTGACTACTCAACTTGAGACACCATAAAGTGACTTAATTTTCAAAAAGTGCTAAGTATTTGCTCTCTGAAAATCAGGCCTCTCTATGGTGTATCAGATTGGCCTCCAAAAAACTGAGGCCGCAAAAATTGTTAATTACTTCTTTAAAAATGATTATGATAATCTGAGCCTTTTTGATTAAAACAATTAGTCCATTACCTGGAGAATAATATATGAATGTATAATGTCTTTGGAACTTAACAAATTAAAGCCAACGTTGGATGCGAATTCTTCAGCTCTGCGTGAATACTCTGTCTGCTGACAATTTGTGTTTGGCTGGGATCTCAGAAAACAGAATCTTCATTTCAGTTCAAAATGTTGTGCTTACTATCTCTTCTACTAGTGTAAGTGGGCTTCTCATTTCATGGGCTGAAAGAATGAGGTAAAGAGCACTCCTATTTTCCAAAGGGAAGCTGCCTCTATAGCCAGACAAGATTCAGAACAAAGGAATACAGAATTCTGGGGTGCCCCCTCTGTGTTGCATCCTATTTAATAAATGATCCTTGATTATATGCTATTTAATGCTGGGCACATCCATGTAGTTTTTTTCCAGAAGTTTCTGGTACTTCAGGTTATGTGGAGTTTATTGCTTGGCTTTTCAGGCTTTCAACAACTCAGCTGTATGTGCTCTTCCCATCCATCCTATTTTATTCAGAATGTCTCTTTATTGCTACCTGTCTCTTGGGAAGAAACTGTTTTGTTCATCTTTAGACTTGGACAGCTCTTGTCAAAATTATCTTTCCTACCTTGGAAACACAGGCTGTGAATAATCTCACCTGTCTCGGTTTATCAGTCTCTGTTCTTTTGTTTTGGGTTGTGTATTTAGAGCCCCTGTCTCCTATCAAAAGTCCTTATTGCTTTTGGACACAAGGGACCTGGAGTCTAGTTTCTCTCCAGGAAGGTACCCTCTATGTTCAACCTGCTGCTGTTTGAAACTGACTAAAAGTTTCTGTATACTGAGCCTATATCACTGTAGTATCACATGAAAGGTATAGAATAAGCAACATTACTTGTTACAACCTCTCAATACTTACATGGTTTTTGTTACAACATGAAGCATGATTACACTGATCATTAGTTTTATATTTTCTGTGTAAAGGTTCTTTTTGCCTCATGTTGCTCTGCAATTTGTACAGCATTATTTAATTCTGGTTGCCTTTATTGGTCATGTATTTTGAGAGTGCAAATGCTGTTTGGTGTATAAAAGGCAAATGAGGTGTAAATCAATGTTAAGACTTAGATGTGCTGTCAGTCAGTAGATTCAGGTTTTTAAATGCTAATTTTTTCCAGGTGCAGGTCAGCACCTTGTCCAGCAAGCAGTAAGCAATTACATATTGTCAGGGCTTTTTGTTGTCCTTGCTGCAAACCAATACAATTTCTTTTGCCTTTTGACGGTACTCTAAATACATCAATTTAATTTTGTAGAGATAATCTCTCAGATTTATGGCTATGATGATAAATGGTGTGCCAGGAAAATGCAAATATTACTTTCAGACCGTCAGAGACCTTTGAGAAAGGGTGCAAGTTTGACTGTAACACTTACAGCACTGTGAAATAGTTTAGGACCAAATGTGGCCCATTTAAAATTATTTTAATGTGACAGGGATTCTGCTCTGGATTCTAAGGATCAAATTCACTCCTGATATTAGGAGTACAATTCCTTTTGAAATGAATGGAATTGTACCATTATGTGCTCTACAAATATTTTATAGAAATTCCACATTCACTGTACATTTTGTTGCCAAAAGGAATATGTTCTATGCATTGACTCTGCTGTTACATGAAAAAGGGATGGTGGTAGGGAAGAAACCGCTTCTGCAGGACACCCTAGTCTTTAATATATCCTGATTTAGGGAATGGGGCTCT
Source organism: Chelonoidis abingdonii (assembly GCF_003597395.2). Classification (NCBI taxonomy): domain Eukaryota; kingdom Metazoa; phylum Chordata; order Testudines; family Testudinidae; genus Chelonoidis; species Chelonoidis abingdonii. The sequence continues at coordinate 101,457,050 of NC_133770.1, read as the reverse complement.
CTGGCTTTAATACTAGCAGCGTTGGAACTTGGGGATAATCAGTCATCCTCAGCACAGACATCTGAGGTGTAACTTCTCTTCAGAGTCAGCTGAGAGAGAGGAAAGATCTCAGTTTTCTGAAGCAAGGTCTGTTAATGAGAGCACTGCTACAAGGGCATCAGATTACTCCTTCCTAGAAGCAGAAGTAAAACCAAAAGGTGTAGATGTAGTTGTGACACTACACCCCATTTTCTTCATAGATATGGTTATGATATGATTATGGCATAACTAAGATATTTTATGCAAGATGGGTCATGTAAAATATCATTTGAAAGGTTATGATTTACTGAATATGATAATTCTATTTGTATGCATGTATCATGTATCATGAAGTTAGGAATGTTGTCTATGCATCTATTACAGAAGTTCTCAAACAGGGGGTCAGGAGGTTATTACATGGGGAGGTCATGAGCTGTCAACATCCACCCCAAACCCTGCTTTGCTTCCAGCATTTATAATGGTGTTAAATATATAAAGTTTTTAATTTATAAGGGGGGGGGGCTTGCTATGTTAAAGGGGTCACCAGTACAAAAGTTTGAGAGCCACTGATCTATTACAAATGTTTTTACACCTGGGGAATGCCCACCAGACAGAATGCAATCAATCAGGATGGCCGATTGGGAAGAGCCATTAGGGAGAACAATAGGTCTTAGAATGCCACTGAGAAGCTTTTGTGAGGATGCTGCAAACAGCCTCTGGGTTATGGCTGCGGGGACATGTGACCAAAGGGACCAAGTGACTAAAGGGAAATAGGACAGCCCAGGGAATTACATAAGTCGCCTTAACTTCTGTACCGGGAAAGATAATGGAGCAAATAATTAAGCAATCAATTTGCAAACACCTGGAAAATAATAAGGTGATAAATAATAGATTTGTCAAGAACAAATTGTGTCAAACCAACCTGATAGCTGTCTTTGACAGGGTTAAAAAGCCTTGTGGATAGGCAGGAAGAAGTAGGTGTGGTATATCTTGATTTTAGTAAGACTTTTGATACTGTCTTACATGACCTTCTCATAAACAAACTAGGGAAATACAACCTAGATGGAGTTACTATAAGGTGGGTGCATAACTAGTTTGAAAATCATCCCCAGAGAGTAGTTATCAGTTGTTCACAGTCAAGCTGGAAGGGCATAACGCGTGGGATCCCACAAGGATCGGTTCTGGGTCCGGTTCTGTTCAATATCTTCAATGATTTAGATAATGGCATGGAGAGTACACTTATAGGATGATACCAAGTGGGAGGGGTTGCAAGTGCCTTGGAGGATAGGATTAAAATTCAAAATGATCTGGAGAAACTGGAGAAAGTCCAGAGAAGAGCAGCAAAAATGATTTAAGGTCTAGAAAACATGACCAGTGAGGGAAGATTGGGTTTGTTTAGTCTGGAGAAGAGAAGACTGATTTTTGACTGATCATAACATGGTTTGGTTGCATTTAGGCTAGCTGGCCACACTGCATTACAATCCAGTTTGACCACATCTCTGTTTAACCCATGCTTAATAACAAGCTTAAACAAACCAGTTCAGTCACAACTGTTTAAATCATGCTTAAGATCAGCAAGTGAATACTGTTTACCACGTGTAGCCAAACCCTGATGTAGTTCCTTAGAAGAATACTACAGATTTGTGAACTTGATTTTGAAACCACTGTAGCATTCTTTCTTTTGATTTGTGATATTGTTCTTACAGAGAAAGCAATGAAACTGTCTACTCGCTTTGAAGCTTAGCTGATCTTGACTTGGTACAGAGGCATCTGGCAGCAATAAGTAGGGGTTTAATAGTGCAGTAAAGAGGCAATTGAGCCTCTTGGCTCTCACAGCAAGTTATTTGTGCCACAGATATATTAAAAGATCCTTGCCATATGAATTAACTCACACAGATCTCTGGTATCGTAGGAAAAGGACAAAATGAATGTAGATGAAAGACTATCTAAACTCTTCCACATAGAATTGCACTAAAAAGGACTGAATGATAATATTAAATGTCCTAAAATAATGGATTGTGAGGAAAATTGTTGTAATACTCATCACTTTGGGATTCCAGAATATTAGGGCCTTTAGAGTGGTTTTGATTTTTAAGCATGAAATCACTAAAAATGCTAATACTTTTACTTAGCCCATAAAGATAGGCCTGCTGAGTATAGGACATCAAACTCACAAGCTTAAGGATAAAATGTCACAATGGACCAATAAAAAGCTAGTTGGAAATTTGAGAAGAAACACAATATTCTTGGTTATTGTACTTCCAATTTGTATCTTCTCTCTGTAGTTTTCTGATCATCTGAAAAGAGTTGTGTAGGTGCATGTGTAATTGGCAGATAAGGGTTAATAAAATGAGTGCTTAGAGACGACATTCATACAGCAGATTAACAGTTAAATTATGAGGCACCTGTGAATGCTGAAGAAGTTCTTGTGTGCAAGAACTGAATTCCCAAGTTCCCTCTGTCATAGCTTCCTACTTAGATCTGAGCCTTAGATTTCAGAAATAAGATGCTAGCATAAATCCTCTAAGCTTAATTACCAGCTTAGATCTGATATCGCTGCCACCAGCCAGGAATTTCCAGGTTCTGACTCCCTCGGGTCTCCCCAAAACATTCCCTGGGGGACCCCCAAGACTCAGATGCCCTGAGTCTTACAACAAAGGGAAATAACCTCCTCCCTTTGTCTCCTCTTTACCCCCTCCCAGGCTTCCCCGGGAAGATACAGCTTCAAGTCCTTGAACACAAAGGCACGAGAGATTAGTATCTCTCTCCTCACCCTCACTTCTTCCCTGAGGCCTGTTAAGAGAATACCACCCTCCGTAGATCTAACAAATAGAGAATTTCCCTCCTTCGTTCCTTAGCCTACGCCAGAGAAACTCAAACAGGTCTTAAAAGAAAAGCTTTATATTAAACAAGAAGAAAGACATCAAAAATGTTCTCTGTACAAGGTGACAATATACAAGGAGTCACATACTGCTTTAAAAGAAAAATATGATAAAAACCTTTCAAAAGAAATACAATTTAAACATTTCAGCAAACTACACACATGTAAATACAAAAACAATATAAAAACCTATATTGTCTTATACCTGTACTTACAACTGGGAAACAGAAGATTAGAAGCTTGAAGATAGAAAGATCCCTCTCATACCCAAGAGACAGACAAAAGACACAGACAAAAGACACACACCCCAAAAATTCCCTCCCTGAGCTTTGAAAAATCTGGTTTCCTGATTGGTCCTCTGGTCAGGTATGTGGTTCCCTTTGTTAACCCTTTACAGGTGAAAGAAACATTAACCCTTAGCTATCTGTTTATTACACCCTCTGATAGTAACTTTTTCATACTCCCATCTACCATGCTGCTCACTTCAGACTGTGTTGTAATTTCACTTTATTTGTGTGTATATTTGTAATGTCTTCACCACTGACAGTTTAACTGATGGAAACATATTTTCCCCCTGAAGATTGCATCATTTTTTTTCCTCTTACCATTGCTGACCACTCAGCAATCATCGTATGGGCTTGACAGCGGAGGACAAAATTAGTGTTCCAAAGGTAGAAAGGTACTTTACCCGCTATTCCCTATGTTTGGAAGGGACTCACCTATTGTGCTTGGTGAAAAGTGTCATCATTGATGTTACGTGATGCTGTAATCTCAGGAGTCAATTCGTACTCCTATAATCTGGTCCTATTTATCTATTCATCACACATTGATTACATATAACATGTGAGTTAACTACAACACCACGATTAAATGATCAAATTAACTACACTTTACTTGAAAAATAGTAAATTTATTGCACTTCAAAACAATGTCCAGCCTTTGGACCCAGTCCTTCACTTTCTTCCTATCAACTGTAAATAGTTCTATTGCATTGAAATTAATGGGACTGCATGTGCCGGTTGCTTGAATTATCTGCGAGATAGGGCTTTACACATCTAGTGCTACCCTAGAAGAGGCACACCTAATAAAGGAACTATTGCACAGTGAATTAAATCCCAGGAACTTGAGAGAGTGAATTATAACAATTATTAGACTCAATTAATGAACACATCTGCCTCAAACAATTTATGACAAGTCTGTGGGATGAAATCGCTCTAGTGGTGAATGCCAGTAAAATGAGATTTAGTATCCCCCAAGGTTAAACATTTAAGTGGTCACCACTGTGTATATAAAATATAAATTATCTGCAAAGAGCAAATAATAGACTCTCCTGAGATTACAACACCATGTAATATTAGTGATGACACATTCCACCAAGAACTTTAGAAGAGTCTCTTCCCAACATAGTGTGGGCTGTGCATTACTGCCTTACCCGACTTATATCTGTAATACAAATCTGTCACTCCTAGATACTTGTCAATCTTCTACTTGTGTAATCCTGTCCTGCTTATCTATTCATCACACATTGATTACATATAATATGTGAGTTAACTACAGCAATAACAATTAAATGATAAAATGAACTAACTGGCTACAATTATACGTTATAATGCAAACAAGACTTTACTTGTAACAGTGTTGGTGGTCACTGTATTTGTTCTGCATGTGCTCTTAAGAATCTCCCATTCTAAGAGAATCATAAAGGGAAACAGTAGCTGAATCCATTGTAGGGTAACACAGAACTATCAATCAATTTAATTTAAAATAGACGCTACAGCAGATGTAAATGATCTTCACTTTTTTGGTTTAAGAAGATCCCATCTATGGCGGGTCAGAATTAAAAAAATAAATAAATTCACAAATATTTCCCACTTTTGACCAGCTCTAACCCCATTGTGCAATTAATGTTGATACAATTGGTACTCTGCATCATAGATTCCTTTGACAAATCACACAACCGCTTGCTTTGTGACACCTCTTTATACCAATACTATAGTATTACATTTTTAAAGGATATTCATTTCAGAAAGCTTTATCATATTCAGAAAGAATCTGGCAACAAATCTGGCCTAAAATTTCAAGGTTGGAAAAAAACAATTTTTATAAAATCCCACAGCAATAGAAATGGATCCAGAATTTGTTTAAAATATTCCTGTCAAAACATTTGGTTTTAAACAAATAAACATATTCTTATTTGGTTTAATCGTTGTTCCCTTCGTCTCTTCCATTTACACTGTAACTTTGGAGATTTAATTTGTTCCCATGGACTCAAATACTATCTGCCTGTCATTAGGTAATCTTTTGTACTCAGCATTATTATGTCTAAGTGCAAACGTATGTAAAGAAAACAGTAGGACAGATTGTATTCTCTGCCCTTTCCTTACATAACACAATGACAGCTGTTCTCAGACTTTGTTGTGCTGCCGCTGAAAGAAAGCTAATATAACGAGTTCAGCCTTAAATTTTGTTCAGAATATTGTGGGAATCATAGTCAGTATAGCAGCTGGCAAGGTCCCAGGAACTCCTGATTCCCTGCACTTGAGTGTCACAATGGGCACAGATGAAGGGCAAGCTGCCATGGAAAGTCATGGTCATGGAAAGAGGTGATCCCTGAGACAAATTTATTAAATTTGTATTGGACAGGGTGACAGGGCAGTGGGCAGAGCACCAGGTGGTGAATTCTGATTTTACTCAGAAGACTTGCTACCCTGTGGATGCACCATCTGGAACTTCTTCAGGACATTCACGTCTAACATATAAAGTACACAGTGCTTCAGTACTCAAGCCTGAGTGTGCATTACTGTGGCCAGGGCTTCATGCAATAGCAAGGGGTCCAATGTTTTGGCCAGCCAGAGGTTGATAAGTCATTTGTGACTGTTAATGCCATATGGGTGTCCAGGAGCAGTGAAGAGTCTAGATGAAGGCTGGAAGACTAGAAGAACCCTGACACAATATAAAGCTTTGACTGGAGGACAGATTCCTTCATTTGAAGATGATGTTATGGTTTCAGCTAGTTCTTCAGAATGATTTCCTTCTCTTGTCACCATTGTGTCCATCTTACCCAGATTTAGTTTCAGCCATCTACTCTTCATCAAAGAGCTACCACACCCAGACACTGGGATGAATGATGGCTTTGCATGTGTTTGAAGTAGAGAGAATTGTAGGACTGGAAGGGACTCGAGAGGTCTTCTTGTCCAGTCTCCTGCACTCATGGCAGAACTAAGTATTGATATTGTATAGAACAGAGTGTCAACTGCATATTGCTATCACTGAAGTCTGTGGCTTAACATGTTGTGTGTGTTGAATACTGGATAATATTGAGCCTTGTGGGCTCCACAGCAGAGTCCTGTTAAAGCAGAAGAATAACTGCCCATCACATCCCTCTCGATGCTGATGTCTCCTACATCTGCCTCCTCTATTTGTGATCTTTCATCATCTGTCCTGTCACACATTTCCATATGTCCTCACTGTGTCTTCCTGGATATCCTTTCATCTCCTGACACTCCATATTGTTCCAAACTAAATTTATCTTTCCACATAAACACTCTCGTCGCTTTCCCTTTCCTGCTGAAAAAACACCCCAAGCTTAAAACTTCATTGTCATGTCCAGCTCCTCTCTTTCTCTCATTATATATAGGTTGTCACCAAATTGAGGCATTTTCCTCCCCAATACCTTAAAATCTGTCTCCCTCTCTGAATCCCCACTAATGAAACACCAGTCCATTCATTAATTATCTCCTCTACTGCAGAACCCTCCCTGACCATCCGCATCTTCCTTTTTTTTCTTTCCAATCTACCCCAAATGATGTTGCTAAGGCCTATCTTCCTTCTGCTTAGACCATGACTTCTGTCCTTAGGTCTCTTCATTGATTTCATTTTCCTTCCATGTTAAAGTTCACACTCCTCATCCTTCAACACGTTCCATAACATCCACTTCCTACTTCTCCGCTGATACCCCCCTTCTCATTCTTATGCTTCCTAGTGTCCTCTCTGTTAACTGTTTCAATCTTTTGTCTCCTCCTCCTTGTGACCTTGTGCCTTTTTTCCATATTCCACCTTATATTTAGAACAGTCTTTCAACTGCCATGTACCAAATCCTATCCCCTTTCCTCCATTAGATCTGTCTAAAATTGGTTTTGTCAGCCTATGCTGAGCTCTGCACCTATCATGTCTGCAGACCTTTTTGTGCTTGAACCACCTTAATTATATTATATATTCTATTGTTTGCACGTTGTATTGGATTTGTTGAAGTTACTCTGTAAGCGCATTGGGATGGGGTCCTTGCCTCTGTGTTTTTGTGAAGTGACACTTAGGCACTGTAAATGACTTAAAAGTCCAGCTGCTTGCAACTTGATACTCTTTACTTGTTACCCACATTTAACTTTCATAGTTTTGAACAAATATATATGGAGATATACCTATCTCATAGAACTGGAAGAGACCCTGAAAGGTCATGGAGCTGAGCCCAACCCAGCCCCGTGCCTTCACTAACAGGACCAAGTACTGATTTTGCTCCAGATCCCTACATGGCCCCCTCAGGGACTGAACTGACAAACCCTGGGTTTAGGAGGCCAATGCTCAAACCACTGAGCTAGCCCACCCCCGAAGATTATACATTCCTGTTATCTTTGATGTGTTAGTTAGGTATCAGTGCACCCAATGTTCAGCTGATTATTTCATTAGTTCCCTTTGACTTAGGAGACTTAACAGAGGGAAAATTGTTTCTCAGATTTTCTTTACCACCACCAAGTATTTTTGTGTTTGTCCCCTATTCGGTTAGTGCTTTCTTATTAAAATGGCACCTAAAATGAGTAACACATCAGAAACAAGGGTAAAAGTTAAGCCTGTTTCGATAAAACACACTAAAAAAACAACCTTCTGACATTTTCTTCATATTGCTAAACTTAGAAGTTGATCTCGTTTCCCAGCACCAGACACAGAGTGGGAAAAATAAATTGAATCAATCCTCAAAACTTATCAATGTTTTTTTTCAAAACTACTTTATAAGATAAAAATCAATACGGCTATATTATTTGCCATTATTATCACCAGTAACATTAGAAAATGATATTTGATTTGTAAGTTAAAATGCTAAAGCAGTTCAGCTGTCTACTTCAGAGGTAAAAACTTAAAAGGAAGTAATTTTAATCCATCTTTGGGTTTCTCTTTACTCTTATACTTTGTAACTTTGGTTTCTAGAAAAGTTTCTACAAACACGGTACCAGTTTCATTTTTTAGCACCAGTGTATTATTTGCTTATTTAATCTTAAAGTTTAAAAATAAGAGCAAATTAATGTTTGTAGTTGCAATTTACCAATAACGATTACTCTGATTTTTGTGAATTCTCCCTTAAGTGTTGCTTCTGTGGAAGATTTCTACATGGGAAGTTGAAAATATCATTCTGCACCTAATTTTCCCTGTGAGCGGCTCACAGTGCTTCGACTGTCTAGTCCTTTCTGTACAAATGTGGTGTTGTTTTTAATGTTTCTGCCAAAGAAGTGAACTCATTTGTTAACTTTTTAAGATATTTCTTTCCCAAAACAAAATAAACTCCCAAAGAATGTATGATTTTTTTTAAATAAGTCAATTTATTCTTTGTACAGTATTGCTAAGGCCCTTTGGTTCTGGCTTTACTTTGTTTTTAAAATTTCCTAGCAATGTGTCAGTGTTTACTACAAAAATTTAAAAACAAATGAAAATCAATGCAAACATTAACTTCACAGTTTTCTGGGAAAATATTAGGTTTAGTATTGTGAGACAGGACACCCCGCTTACCAAGTGGCCATCTGTCCTTCTGGAGCATCCCTCAGGTACCAGAGGGATCCCCTGGAGCTGGCTCCCCATTCCAGAAGTGCTGCGGAGATCCAGCACTTCCAGAATTTCAGTAAAAATTGGTGAAAACTGAAAACAAAGGACCTTTAAATATTGCTGACTCTGAGCATTCAAAAATCATGAATCAGACCCCTAAAATCATGAGTGGCTTAAATCATGAGATTTTAATTTAAGATAAATTTGTATTTAGCTTGTAAATTATTTTTATTTATCATCTGGGTTTTGAGTGTTTAGTGTTTGTTTTCAAACTTTTTTCCACAAGCATGAAGGCTAGAAACTTTTCTTTCTTAAATGAAAGATGAGATTCTTCTGTATTCACTCAGCTGTGTAAGCTGGGGGGTTGAGAAAAACATGAAATATCACAATTCTTGTGATAAAACCCTGAGAATTGACAACACTTTGATAATAACCTGAGGTATTTCTGTTTTAAAGATCTCATGTTCTTTGTATAAGTAACATACTTTTAGAGGCATCTGTTTCACAAGCAGGTGTTTAACTTTAAGCATGTGAGTAGCCCCCTTGTTGAATCAGGGCCTAAAAGAGAATGATCTCAAGATTAGCAATCCAAAAAAACTGAGATTGAGAAGCCAGGAATTAATCCAGGTCCCTCTTAGGCCAGCCATCTTTACTTTGCTGCTTTTCATATTCTTTTACCAATGGGTGACAGAAAAGAGACACACTTCAGTGTAGCTTGCACCTCTTGCAGAGTAACTCAGGGCTTGTCTACACTTAAAGCACTGCAGCAGCACAGCTGTGCCACAGCAGTGCTTAGTGAAGACTCTGCATGTGCCAACGGGAGATCTTTTCCCTTCGATGTAGGTACTCCACCTCCCCGAGTTAGGTTAGTATAACTGCATTGCTTAGGGACGTTATACCAACATAAGTTTGTAGAATAGACCAGGGCCCAGAGCAATTTCCCAGGAAGGTAATGCTCACAAGTGATGAGAAACATTGCAGTAGAGAAATAGCTATGCCTGTTGCATGGCTAAAAGGGCATTAGGCCTGAATTTGTAAATACCTGCATTTGTGAAGCACCCACAGTACCCATGGAAACCTGTGGCTCAGCACCTTGTGAAATTGCGTGATTTGAGAAGATAGACAATGTTGAACTATTCTCCGTCTTGCTCTGCAAACAATCAAACAGGTTAAAGCTATGAACTCTGATAGTTTTTAACTGACAACTTTTCTAAGGTTCATTTGATAACTGAGAGCATGGCTCATATTGAGGATTTTTATAAGGTATTTGGCATAAACAGTAGACTTTGTCAAACACCTCAGATAATTCTCTTGGCAGTAAGGTATTTTTCCTTATTTTCATCTTCTAACTTGTCACTTCACAGTGGTGGAGGCTGCTGTGGGAGAGGAAACATGAAATACAAGGCTGAAGCTTATAATATTTTCTTTCAGTAAAAGGTTATTTACTTGCCACTTAGGATATTGCTTGAGTTACACAACTAGTTTTCTTTTGCTTTAAACAGGATCTTAATCTTTGTAATACACTCAGTAAGTGATACATTTTGGGTTTCTTGGTTTTGTATTTTTTCAATACTCATTTTGATAGAAAAATTAATAAATCATAAAAAAGCCCTTAACATTTCACTGTTGTGAGAGGGAATTATGTCTGTGACTCCGATTAGCACTTAACAGGAGTGAAGTGCTCCCATGCAGCCGAGAGAATAAAAACCAAAATCATGTACTTCTGAAGCATCTTATCTCTTTTGTTATGTAAAACAAATTAATTATACAGGAAGAATCTGATATTTTTTCCACGAATATTAGCACAATTTCCTTCTTTCCTTCCTTGATGTTTCCTGCTAGCTCTGTTACAGGAAAAAATTTCATATATAAATGAGTACAGATAATTGTTGTCCCTGTACTGTGAAATGCTGCTTTTCCTTTCCCTCTGAACTTTGCACTGTCCGCTCCTTTTTAGTTCATTGGGACTACTTACATGCTTAAAGTTAGTAATATGGTGAATTGGGGGTCTAGGACAGCTAATAGAAGGGTATAATGCCACATATAAGCCTAAATAAGACATCACTAAAAGTAGCTCTTTCAGAGAATACTAACAGCTACGAAGTGAGTTAACATTAGAGATATGAGAAACTCAGTTTCAGCTAGAGAGTGTTTCACTTCAGGTGCTACTGTAGTGTTCTTATATCATTATATTTCAGATGGGTTCACACCTCTTCAGTTTCATTTGAAACAAGTATTAATTTTTCACTCCAAATTACAATTCAGCTAAGATTCACTCAAACCCTTATGGAAAAGTCCTATAATACATAATAGAAAATGACTTTTTCTGTATTAACATATTTAAGATAATTGTATCCCTGTTATGGAATTATTTTTGATGCTGTTTAAAAACCTAACAAGGGGGATGTCATTTTCTTAAATTCCATAGATTTTAGATTTATTTCTCTGGAACACTTTTAAACTTTGTAGAACCCCATTAGTTTCATTACTGGTTTAGAACTTTCTCCAGAAGGGAGAGTACTTGAAACTTACAAATGTGACCAAAATTTTGGCTTTGTGATGAAACCCCCCCAACTAGTTTTGCCTAGTTTTGTTTCTAAAGGGTTACATAGCTCATGTGGAAAGTCAACAGTTTAAAAAAAATTAATGACTAGATCAGGATTCCTCCAAAATGGAGGAAAAAACAACCTAACTTTGGATGTGACTGCTAGTGCAGAGGAATAATGAACAGTATTGGATTCAGATTAGAGATGGGGCCAAACCAAAAGCCCAGGTTCAAAATCCCATACTTTCAGATCTGGATCTTTGATTGGTCCCTCTCTGTATGATAGGCCACACTGAAATCCCAGATCCAAATACTTCTGAACTTTGGGAGAATTAAGATCAGTCCTGTCTCTAATTCAGATGTGTTCTACTGTCAGGGCTGGTGCAACCATTTAGGCAAACTAGGTGGCCGCCTAGGGCGCCTAGTGGTTGGGGGCGCCTAAAAGCCCCCTCAGGCGAGGAGGTGGAGGTGAGCTGGGGGGAGGGCGCGCGGAGAGGGTTGCCCGCAATAACGAGGGGGGGCGCACAGGGGAACCGCTCCCTGCCCCAGTCCACCTCCACCCTGCCTCCTCTGCTGAGCACACAGCCCAGCTCTAAGTCTCCTCCAATCAGCACCACAAGCCTGGGCGGGGAGGAGAATTAGAGCAGCGCCGATGTGCTCAGTGGAGGAGGCGGAGCCGAGGTGAGCTGGGGCGGGCTACTCAGGCAGGGTTAGTTTCTGCAGGAGGTCTCCCCAGGCAGGATTAGCTGCCGGGGGAAGGGGAAGGGGGGAAGTCTCCCCAGGCAGGGTTAGTTGCCATGGGGGGACAGGGGGGAGAGGGGTTAGCTGTTGCGGTGGGGGGGGGAGCGGATGGGAGGCTGAGTTAGCTGCTGTAGGGGGGGCAGGGTTAGCTGGGGGAGATGCCAGGTGGAAGTTTTGCCTAGGGCACGAAACTTCCTTGCACCGGCCCTGTCTGCTGTATTTTTTAAATGTGTTGTATAAATGACTTCCTGGTCCTTGGTTGCTACTGTCTAAAGAAGACTTCTTTCTGTATTGCAGGGAAAGCACAAACTGTATGTAAACACAGGACTTGAAAGCAAGTGGTGTGGCCTCATTCCAGTTGGGAACCCTTGTGACAATGTTACTACGATGGGCCTAAAATGGAACCTCAGTAAGTCAGATGTCTCATTGCTTACAGCATGTCAAATTAGGGATAACTTAATTGGAGTTATTTCAGATTTACACCCGTGCACATTTAAATCTTGTCCTATATGTTTAAGGAAGGAGGAGGAAATAGTAAACTTTAGTGGAGCAAGTTTTTCCAGCAATAAAAAAGTCAGAAAAGGAAATGTATGAATTACATTAAAACCTAAGACATCACAGGCTGTAATATGTTTTGCTTTTGGGAATCATAATACTGTTTAAATAGAACATTTGTTGAGGTCATGATGCATTACCATCCTGATACATTACTCTTCAGGGAGGTAAGGCTGCAAGTGCCTAAACTCCTGCCTATAAGCCACAAAGTTATGAGAGAGAAATAATAGTGTGATACAGATTATTAAAGGCACCTCACTTTCTGAGAACTGCTTGACATGTACTGTCTATTTGTCAACTCTGGATGAATATATCTTTTCTTTATTATTATTTAAAATGGGTAAAGTGCATTTGCCTTAAAACAGGAGTATTTGTTATAAGAGAAAAAGATGACAAAAATTCTTTTGACAGAAAAATAGAAAGAGGAAATTTTTCCTTTGAGTCATGCAGGGTATTTTTACCCAAGACAATGAAGTCAACTTTTTGTTGTTGTGGAGAAGCATTAAAATTGAAAAGAAAAGAACTAAAGAAGTGGTTCACAAGCACTGGAAAGTTCCATAAACGCCATCTTCTACTAACCCAGAGACATCTTTTTATTTCAGACAGTGGAGAAATCCAGTGGGGGGAGAGGCTGTTCTAGACAAATAGGGAGGAACTGGATGAGAATTTGAAAGTGGAAGTCAGCTTAGGAGAAAATGATCATGAAATGGTAGAGTTCATGATTCTGAGGAATGGTAGGAAGGAAGACAGCAGAATAAAGACAAAGGATTTCAAGAAGGTAGACTTTAGCAAACTTAGGGAGTTGGTAGGTAAGATCCCCTAGGAAGCAAGTCTAAAGGCGAAAACAGTTCGAGAGTTGGCAGTTTTTCAAAACAACATTATTAAGGACACGAGCAAACAATGCCACTGCTTAGGAAAGATAGGAAGCATGGCCAGAGACGATCCTGGCTCAACTAGGAGATCTTCAGTGATCTGAAACTCAGAGTCCTACAAAAAGTGGAAAATAGGCCAAATTACAAAGGATAAATATAAACAAATAACATAAATAAAAAGGGTAACAAGAAAACATTCTACAAATACTTTAGAAGCAAGAGGAAGACCAAGGACAAGGTAGGCCCATTACTTGATTGTGTCGGGGGGAGTGAATGTGTTACTTGGGCATCTAACACAGTGAATGTCAATGAAAATCAGACAGGATCACAGGCTAAAATAGGGAAAGAACAACTAAAAAATTACTTAGACAAGTCAGATGTTTCCAAATCACCAGGGCCTGATGAAATGCATCCTAGAATATTCAAGGAGCTATCTGAGCCATTAGTGATTATCTTCAAAAAGTCATGGAAGACGGAGAGATTCCAGAGGAGTGGAAGAGGGCAAATATAGTGCCCATTTATAAAAATGGAAATAAGGACAACCTGGAGAATTCCAGACCAGCCATCTTAACTTCAGTACCTGGAAAGATAATGTAGCAAATAATTAAGCAATCAGTTTGCAAACACCTAGAAGATAATAAGGTGATAAATAACAGGCATCATAGAAAAAACAGCCGGGAGTCCTTGTGGGACTTTAGAGACTAACAGGGTTTTTGCTGATACAGACGAATGCAACTACCACTTTAAAACCAGTCATCATAGATTTGTCAAGAACAAATTGTGTCAAACCAGCCTAATGGCTCTCTTTGACAGGATAACAAGCTTTGTGGATAAGAGGGGAGAAGGGGAGTGGTAGATGTAGTATATATTGACTTCAGTAATTGACTTTGATACAGTCTCCCATGACCTTCTCATAAACAAATGAGGGAAATATAATCTAGATTGAGCTACTATAAGGTGGGTGTATAACAAGCTGGAAAACCATTCCCAGAGAGTAGTTATCAGCGGTTCACAGTCAAGCTGGAAGGACATATCAAGTGGGGTCCTCCAGGGATCAGTTCTGGGTGCAGTTCTGTTCTATATCTTCATTAAATGATTTAGATAATGGCATAGCATGCTTGGAGGGGTTGCAAGTGCTTTGAAGGATCTGATTAAAATTAAAAATGATCTGGACAAACTGGAGAAATGGTCTGAAGTAAATAGGATGAAATTCAATAAGGACAAATGCAAAGTACTCCACTTATGAAGGAACAGTCAGTTGCACACATACAAAATGGGAAATGACTGCCTAGGAAGGAGTACTGGAGAAAGGGATCTGGGGGTCATAGTGGATCATAAGCTAAATATGAGTGAACACTGTAAAACTTGCACACAAAAAAAGAAAATATCATTCTGGGATGTATTAGCGGGAATGTTGTCAGCAACACATGAAAAGTAATTCTTCTTCTCTACTCCAGGCTGACAAGGAGTTTTGTGTCCAGTTCTGGGTGCCACATTTCAGGAAAGATGTGGGCAAATTGGAGAAAATCCAGAGAAGAGCAACCAGAGTGATTAAAGGTCTAGAAAACATTAAGTATGAGGGAAGATTGAAAAAATTGTGTTTATTTAGTCTGGAGAAGAGAAGACTGAGAGGGGACATAACAGTTTTGAAGTACAGAAAAATTGTTATAAGGAAGAGGAAGAAAAATTATTCTCCTTAACCTCTGAGGATAGAACAGGAAGCAATGGGTTAAATTGCAGCAAAGGCAGTTTAGGTTGGACATTAGGAAAAATTTCCTAACTGTCAGGATGGTGAAGAACTGGAATAAATTTGCCAAGGAGATTGTGGAATCTCCATCATTGAAGGTTTTTAAGAGCAGGTTAGACAAACACCTGTCAGGGATGGTCTAGATAATACGTAGTCCTGCTATGAGTGCAGGAAACTGGACTAGATAGCCTCTCGAGGTCTCTTCCAGTCCTATGATTCTAACCTAGGTCCTAATCCTGCAGTCTGATCTACATAGGTAGACCCTTGTGCCCACTCACATATATGGCCCCCACAGGAATGCCTTCTCTTTCATAATGTTGAATCTGAGGTCAAGCTACTCTGCTGGGGCCTACTGTGCCACTGCTGCCTGCCTCACATCTAGCTATCTGCTTTTATCTTTTACTAGGGGTTTAATCTTTGGCAAAACATAGTTTTACATGGTCTCTTGCACTTCAGCATCTGGAAAGCCTTAAATTCTGCTGCAGATGTGAGTGTGCACAATTGAAATCCCTAGTTAGTTAGCAATGGCTCACTAGTAGTTGGGTTCTGAATTCTGCATTAAATTAAGAATGGAAGGAAGTTTCCAGGTGCAGGAGATCAGAGTGAAGAGCTGGCTGGCTGGCACAGTTCAACTGGTCTGTAAGGGTTGGCTGTACTATGCAAAAGGAGCACTCATCTTCTAATTTCAAAGACTTGGTTTGAGTGTTGGCCTGCTAAACCCAGGATTGTGAGTTCAATCCCTGAGGAGGCCATTTAGGGATCTGCGGCAAAAATCTGTCTGGGGATTGGTCCTGCTTTGAGCAGGGGGTTGCATTAGCTGACTTCCTGAGGTCCTTTCCAATACTGATATTCTATATTCTATGATAATGTGTTCTCAATGATAGGGATAGGATGAGATTCTTCTAAATCCTCCTCACTCATATGCTTTTGGCTGTACAATGAATTTTGTGTCTACTGTATAAAAAATAGGTAACATAATGTCTCAATAAATTTCCCAGACTTACAGAGAGTAGGAGAAGGAAGCTTAAACCACCATTAAGTTAATGAAGCAGAGTCTAAGGAGTTCACATGATTTCGTAAAATAGCCAGCTGAAGTTATACACTGCACTGTATCAAAATGTGATGAACTTTGGGAGGAAACTTTTTGTTTGTTGCAAATGCTAGTTATTTTTCAAATGCATCAAATTTTCCCTGAGTTGAATGACATGACCTTTGTTACTTTAACAAGGTCCGTGTCTGGGAAACATAGAGGATTGTCAGGGTAATTCTAGAGAGTCTGCGTGTTACCTCATATAATATGTCCCACGGAATTTTCTGTTGGTTCTAAAGCTGTGGTCTCTTTCATGAGAGAAAATTTACAAAAAACAATTATAGCAATTTGGCAAAAGCGCCATAGCTTATCGTAACTCAGCATTTGTAGATCCTAATTGTAATTAAAGTCTGGAAAATGTTGTGATAGCTCTTTCCCCGAAGATCATCGCTAGCAGACAGTCAATTCTAAACTTGCCTTACCACTCCTAGCCTTCTATGGAATCAGATAGAGAATCCAGTGGGAATGTCCAACCTGATGATGATCATTTTCATGGGAAGGGCCCGCCATGTCTGTCAGTGAGGCTATTACCACAGTGACATTTAAACAGGGAAAGGAAAGGGTAGATTGAAGGTTTATTGCCTTTGATCAAAGAGAAAAGAGAATGTCCAAAATGTGCTGGTTTGACCTGCTTGAACTAAATATACCCTGACCAGATAGAAATAAATATTGTTTGGCAATGGGCAAGAGTTTTTCTAAATATTTGCTATAGTAACTACATATCTAGCAGTCGGGCATATTCCATGTTGGCCATTCTTGAATCACAAGAAAATGCAGAGGTATGGGGAATCCCCTACCATACGGTCATGCATGAAGTGAATGGGATCCAGAACTTTCTATGACATAAGTACCACAAAAGGCTAACATGGATCATTATTGTTAAAGATAGCACTGTGTGCAGTCATTATTACACTATATAACCTCAAATGCGGTTATTTGAAAACATAAAGCTGGGGTTTTAAAAGGAGCCTAAGAGAGTTAGGAGTCCAAGTTCCATGGATTTGGGGCACCAAGCTCGTGTAGGCTAGAATTTTAAAAAAGGAGCCTAAACTCGCAAAGTGCAGCTGGAGTGGCTGTCTGCTTTTTTCTGTATGTAAATAATGAGCCGCTTTTGCTTGTTTTTTTTTCACTTGGGCAGGAGGGTGCAGAATCATTTCCAAAAGTATAAATAGTATAAGCAGCAGCATCTGACCAGAGAATTTGCTAAATGGTCATCTGTGTAATAGGTGCATAATTGTCTTCTAGTAGGTGCTCTCACCTCTTCTCCTGTACGTTTTGTTTACAGTCTAGTTTATGTTAATAGATGTTTTACTTAAGAGAAAAGTGGGAACAGGCAATTCGGAATATGTTAGGCTGGGACAGTGTACTAAAATGTATACTAAAATGATACTAAAAATCTGTCACACACATAATTGGGTTGATCCATTCAGATATGTTCTGTATAGAGAAGTCTGAGTTTAAACCTTATTTTATTGGCCAAAGAGATGTTTGTTTTTTATGGAGACATGGGTTACTAACCACTCCATGGTTGATTTGAGGGGAGTGGACTTGGAGGGTTGGAATGGTATCAGACACAATTTGCAGATGGCATGGGACAGGGAATTCAGTTGTTCTCAGTGTTTATGATACCAACAATACTGTGATTAGCTGCTGAATTCTGGGAGGTACAGCAGTGGTGAGCTGGAGCTGATGCAGGGACGGGGTGTGAGGAGGGCTCCAGGTGCCATGCGGCCCGGCCTGACTCTGGCTGCGCAGCGCAGCTCTGGGACGGGCCTCAGCCCAGGCCCCGACTCTGGCTCCGGGCTGGGCCGTGCCCCGACTCCGGCCACGTGGCACAGCTCCGACCCGACCCCGGCAGGGGTAAGAGGCCAGGGTCAGGGGGTTGGATAAGGCGGGGACAGGAAGCGGGAGGGGGTTGGATCAGGCAGAGATTCTGGGGGGGCGGTCAGGGGATGGGGAAGAGGGGGGTTGGGTAGGCGGTGCATGGGAGTTCTGGGGGTCTATCCGGGTGTTGGTGGATGGGGTTGGGGCAGTCAAGGGACAGGGAGCAGGGCGAGTTGGGCAGAGGGTGGTGTCCTGGGGGGCAGCTAGGGTGGGAGGTCTCGGGTAGGAGTGGTCAGGGAACAAGGAGCGGGGGGGATTATGGGTTGCGGTTTCTGAGAGGGGCAGTCGGGGGCAGGACATGGATGGGAGGTGTACTCACCGGGCGGTTCCCTACCGGGTCTTCGGTGGCGGGTCCTTCACCCGCTGGAGCCGTACCACCAAAGACCTGGTAGGGAACTGGTTGCTAAGACTTTGGCAGCTCATCACTGAGGTACAGCATCTGGATACTATGGTGATGAGCATTATATAGGGAAAAAACTTGGAATTTTTTTCATTTTGTTCAGTTACCTTTTTTGTGCAGGGAGACAAGCAGGCATAGAAATGACAATGTGACGCTATCGGTAGGAAACTAACATTACAACAGCAGCTCTACTTCCTTCCTTTCCTTGTTCCTTTCTGTTTTCAGTGAGAAGCCAAACACTGCATTTTGCATTATTTGACTAGGTAATGTTCAGTTACTCCATCAGTTGCTCCAACTGACTTGGTTGGTCTCATTATTAATGTTTTAATCTCAAAATCTGGATAGTTCTATTATTTATACCTCAACCTCTTCATCACTAAAGTATAGAACCTAAGAATGCCAGGATTCTCTGGGTATTCCAAAAGCAACTTGAGACTCTAAAGCCTGAAACTGATCTTGTGCCCAAGTAAGTGGCTGAACCTAACCATTAATAATTCAAATTCTGAATCTGATTATTATTCAGATGATGATGAAACAAAAAGCAGTGAAACAAAGTAAAAACAAAGACCCCAAATCTAGAATGCATGTTAATTTCCATCGCAACAAGCTTTTTTTCTCATGACAAGCTCTAGATTAAAATTGCTGGAAAAATACCATAGCACTAGTACTAGCTATCACTAATTATCCTCTTGACTTCTGTACTGCCTGTGATTTTACACTTAAATTGAAAATGACACTCAACCACGAAGGATAATAGAAAGAAGCAAAGGAGCCACACATTGCTATGAAGCGTGACTCAAGTGTCGTCATTTTTGCTGATAGCTTGGGTATGGCAGACCTTTGCCTGTTTGTTTGTGCATGGAAATATGAGACATGCCGCTCCCTGGTAAACATTAATGAGCAGAATGCTTATAAATATTATAAATTCAACCCTGGGTGTGTAAAACGATGATATTTTTCACGCTAAATGTGACAAAAAGTAAAAGACTTTTCCTCATTTTGTCATCAGTTAATAGAAAAAGATCTGAAAGGCTTGTTTTAAAAACTTGATTTCTGGACCATCACATATTTTTAAGTGTCTCAACTATAAATTAATTTAGAATCTGTGCTGTAATAGCTGGACGAATCAACTGATGATTTAGCTATTAATAGAGTTTTGGATCTTTATTGGGGCATGTAGGCATTATTGTAATACAAATAACATTTTTCCAGCATTCTTAGTTTCTTTTGTTATTTTATCTCAAACTTTCTTGGACTACAGTATATTTAAGTGTTGGTTCACTTATCAACCTTACTTATGAGTTTAACACAGTGTTCTTTCTGGGCATATGTAAATTCCTATGTGATGAAAATGTATAAAAAGCTCTCAGATGCTAGTCAAATGTGATCTACGTTCAATTCACAAATACTGTGAGACTTTGTAGGCTCTGGATAGGAATAGAAAGGTCTTTAAACCACGATTTGAGGACTTCAGTAACTCAGACGTAGGTTAGGGGTTTGTTACAGGAGTGGGTGGGTGAGATTCTGAGGCCTGCATTGTGCAGAAGGTCAGACTAGATGATCATAATGGTCCCTTCTGACCTTAAGTCTATGAAAGGGATAAATATCTGACAGAAACTGTGCTGAGGGATGCTACCAAAACTCTTACATCTATGATGTAATAATTAAAACTGAAATCATAAACTCTCCTTCCAGTGGTCAAGCAAATACAACTTATGTCTTGATTTCACATACAATACTGTAGAGAAAGTGAGTGTGTGTGTATGTACACACATGTGCATATATATGTGTAAATGTTTCCTTACAAACTGTCGTTGACTAGTATTGGGAAAAAATGGGAGATTCATTTGTTTTAGTTTCCACCTTATGAGCAAAGAAATTTGGAGAAGTTGGAAAATTGCTCAGGGGAACAACTCCTAGCTGTATTTACTATTGTAAAGTACACATTCTGGATCACACTAATAACATATTCCTTACCTGGTCCCAAGGGGATGTAAATCTTTTCTCCATTAAAATCTGATTTACAACAGAGAATTTGGATAGTACTAGCTCTGATTTGACTCATCTGGCTGCCTGCTGATCACAGCTTCATGCCATTTAAAAAGAAAAGAAATCTTCAAGTGCTAGTGTTATCCAGTGTATATCCTCTGAGGTCCCTTCATGGAGGTTAACTGAGAATGAAGAAAGCAAGCTGCAGTAGTGCTATTGATAAAGGAACCTGGCTGGAGGATAATAGCATTCTAAGAATTTTCTATATTAAGGAATGATCTCATTAGCAAAGAGTAAGTTGTGACTCAATACATATTTCCTTTCATATGCTGTAGCTTATGATACCTCTATTATTAGCCTCTGCAAGTGAATGAGAACAGGGTGTGTAGTTTTTTTCTATGTAATTTTTGTGCAAACTGGCTTTTGTAGGGTGGGAATTATATAACTGTGAACTGTTTCTCTGCAGCAGAGTCTCCCTACTGTTTGACTACAAGGTGGCAATAATAATAATAATTAATCAGAGAAAGCTCTTACTTCTGTTGTTGTCAATAATCTTTTGCTAATATCAAGCGAAATTTTTTTAAATATTGCCATTGATAGTAAAAATCAAACTTTTGCTGTATTACTTATTTTTGTGTGTGTTCCTTGTTTGTTTCTAAACTGCTTAATTGTTGTGCTCATAAAATTGAAGAATCTTCCCACCCACCCACAAAAGAAAAAGGGATGCTGCCATTACTGTTATGGCTACAATTTTATTTTAAAGGCACTGCACTGTTTTAAGTGTTTATGGCCAAGTGTTGCAGAGGAAACACAAACTTGGAACTCCAAAGAGAAGAAGCAGCTTTTTCAGGCTTGTTGTTTAAGTGTATTTTAGATGGCATTTGAACTACTGATTTGGAATCTTAAACCAATTGAGTCTCTCTTATTTTATGGGTTTTTTGTTCAGGAAAAGTTCTAAATTAACATCAGTGGAGACTCTGAAGAGATGTTTATCCCCTAAATTGAATATGATATGGTTCACCGCAGTCCAAGCTTCCCCATGATGCCCTGCCAATGGGCCTCCTTCCAATTAGGAAGGGCAGATAATCAACACACCCATTTAATCCTTGGTGCCTCTTCTCAGAGTGTTAAATGATTGGTCCTGGTTGTGATGATGGCTTTTATGATACTGAGACTTGACCACTAGAAATTGGATAGAGACAACTAAATGAAACTCATCTCTACAGGATGCAAAACAGCTGTCAGAGGACAGCAACTTCCAACGTGGGCTGGATTTTAACTAGTGATCAGTAGGTGAAAGGCTTCACAACCAACAGTTTGAAGCATCCATTCCCTTCTGTTCTATTAGTAAATAAATATCTTTCTAGTTCAGTAACTGGGAGACATTTTCAGAGCTCCCATGGGCAGTACCTTGCTTCCTTCCAGTTTCCTTGTTTTTAAAATTCCATTTAGCACTGGGCATCAGAATCAATGCTGCTGCTACAGTCACTTTGGGCAGTGTCCACCTGTTGCCAGCAAATTAGCTGCTCAGCTGTAAGCATTTTGTTGTCTGCCTTTGAGGAGGCTGATCAGTTGTTATAAGACAAGGCCTGCTGAAATATACTCACAGTGAGGCTGGTGATCTGGTGCAGGCGGACTGATGTCAAAGCTGAGCAACAGTTCACAAAGCAATGACAGGGGCACTGCCTAATGCATAAAATATTTTTAAACTAGGAAGTGTTCCGCATTAAAGCAGTGCTCAGCTCAGTGTATGGTAGCTGCAATTTTTAAAAGCTAAAAGTAATGTTTGCAATTGTGACTGAGCTGGAAAATTTGGATCAGAAGTGTGTAGAGGAGGCATTGGATCTGGATTTTTGCTTCCTCCTGATAAAAGCAGAGTCTATGCGCAAACCTCAAGTCTGGACTGCCTCCCCAAATCCAGACATCCACTGAAATCTGGGGGAAGGTTCTAGCTCTTCTGCAACAGGGAAATTTCCCCCTCTTATATGATTTGGGAACAGAACTGTAAGTAAAACCAGACTGAATTAGCCTGGCCGATGTTTCTTTGAATCCAGCTGTGTTCCACTGTTAAATACAGTGGTGCATTCCTTCAGACATTTGGTGTAGGAGAGGTTTCAGGAGAATGAAATCTTTCTTCCCCTTGCATCTCCTCTATGTCCTTTCCACACCAGTTTAGTTCCAGTCCCAGCTCTGGTACTTCAACTCATTTATATAGCTCAATGACTTAATTTAATGTACCAAAATCACTTAAAAATCAACAGAAATAGGCCAAGTAGGAAGTCTAAAAAATTTAGGCTTTTTGTTGTGTGGTAGGGGAAGAGATGTCAGAAGAGGAAAAGGGTCAGATTCTGCTCTCATTACACCATTTTAAATCCAGAGTGACTCCACTGACTTCAAGTGTTACTATGAATTTATACCAGTATAATGGAAGTGGAATTTGTCCAAGAGAGAGAGACTCTTGAGTTTATACTAAAGTCATTCTCATCAGTCAACCTGCCCACATGAATGTTAGGAAATCAACTCATTTAGACAACTGTGGAGGCAAAGCTGAAATATAATCGTGTTCTTGAATGCAAGTCAATGAAAAATTGGCCAGTGTGCAAATGTTCATTTGTCATATCCCTTGCAAATATACTTTAATTGTTTGCATATTTAAATGCCCAGAATCAGCCATAACAAATGTGAGATGTCATGTTGCTGAGAGATTTCCAAAAACAAAAAAGATCTCTGAGGTATGTGGTAAGTTATTGCTGGTTCCTAGTGTTCTCTGCAGAATCACAAAAGGGCAAGGACTGAAAGAAGGACAAATCAATCATGTCTGGTTCAAGTTCCTGTAACTGAAAAGTGGGATGTGTTAGCTCATGAGCTAAGTTAAAGAACTATATAGTTTGTCCTATTGTATTTGTTTTTAAACTGCCTGTGGATAGAGCTCGATATTAAACTGGACACTTAAAAATTGATTTGTTTCCAATTAGCATATTTTCAAACATATGTTTTAATTCTGTATACTGCAAAAATCAGTGTAATTCATTGTTATCTTCATCCCAGGGCTTCTGAGAAACATTACCTTCTCTATGCCCTTGTCCTCACCTAAGTTGCCATAATAAAGGTGCCAAGTGGTGCTGGTTATGTTGGTTTATTCTTCTTTTGCCCTTTCCTTTTTTCACCCTCTTGCCCCCACCCTTCACTTTCCATTTTGTGTCTTGGTGTAGTTGTTCCCCACATTCTGTCAGTTGTTAGAATTTCCAGCTACCGGTGTAGTGGGATAAATGTGTGTTTTGTCAAACAGTAAAAGAGATTCCAGAGTTCTGGTACTTCAGTTTGGGATTAAATAGTTCACCTCCAAGGGGTGCCTAATAGAACTGAGTAAATAATTGATTTTTCAGTGTGGTGGCTGAAACCGAAGGAGAACTTCAAAACAAAACTGATTTTATTTTATTTTTTCCCTTGCTGAAATGAAACACTATCAAGGTTCCTTCCCCACTCTGAACTTTAGGGTACAGATGTGGGGACCTGCAGGACACTTCTAAGCTTAATTAGCAACTTAGATCTGGTATCGCTGCCACCACTCACAAGCACTACTTTTCTTCCCTGGGTAGTGTTGAGAGACTTCACCAATTTCCTGGTGAACACAGATCCAAACCCCTTGGATCTTAAAATAAGGAGAAATTAACCATCCCCCCTCCTTCCTCCCACCAACTCCTGGTGGATCCAGATGCAACCCCCTTGGATCTAAAAACAAGGGAAAAAATCAATCAGGTGTTAAGAAAAAGGCTTTTAATTAAAGAAAAGAAAGATAGAAACCCTCTGGGAGAGATTAGCATACCAGCTACTCTCACAGACAACAAATTCCAAACACAGAGGATGTTCCCCTGGGCAAAAACTTAGTTACACAAAAAATACCCAAATACTCAATTTTGATAA
The DNA here is from genome assembly GCF_003597395.2 of Chelonoidis abingdonii. Lineage (NCBI taxonomy): Eukaryota > Metazoa > Chordata > Testudines > Testudinidae > Chelonoidis > Chelonoidis abingdonii. Next base: position 101,432,596 of record NC_133770.1, on the reverse strand, counting down.
TTCCCTTAATGGTACCAAGACAAGTTACAAAGAAAATAAACATCAACCTATTTATCTCTCTCTAAAACTTACTACTCTGATAAGAGGCTGGTTCCTTGATCTTTTTCACTCCTGCTGAAACTGAGACTCTAAACAAAGGAAAACTTCCCTCCTTCCTTTTGAAACATCTTGTTCCCCCATTGGTTCCTCTGGTCAGGTGTCAGCTAGGTTAGATGAACTTCTTAATCCTTTACAGGTAAAAGAGGCATTAACTCTTAACTATCTGTTTATGACAAACACCAAAAAACTTTCCTTCAGGTCAAACGAAATGACAATTCAATGTGAACCATTCTGACTTTTTCAAAATACAAAAAAAAAAATCTATTTTTTTTTATTTGGCCAAAACTATTTGCTAAACGTAACACAAATTTGTGAATAGTTTTGGTTCCTCCTAAATTACATTTTTCAATGAAATTTCACCCATCTCTAGAGCCTGCAGCACTCTGGTCTCTTTTGGTTTATGCCATCAGGCCATTAATTATTTCTATAGAAGAGTAAAGGCTTTTCCCCTCACCACCATATGATGGCAGAATGGTGTTGGTAATGATATTCTGTTGAACACCATGCATGCTTTTGGCTCTGTACAATGCACAGAAAACTATATGGTCCATGCTCATTCATGATTCAGTGTGACACTTAATTGTAGCCTGTAGCAATCTTGACTAAAATGGGTATGATTTGGAATTATCTGTTTTCTGCTTAGATTCCAGATATAGAGCATTGTGGCAAATCTGTTTTTCCCCAAACAATGGGCTTGTCTAATGTGCTGCTCTCTAATTGCCCAGGTAGGCTCTGTTAGTACGCTTTAAAAGGTACCTATTTCATGTTAATGTAGTCCTGTTAGTGTCTGGTTCAAACAAAGGATGACAATCTTATCTTGCTGTCAGTTATTCCTTTAGTTCTGTGCTGTGGATCTGAAGGTTCCAACTGTGCTGCTGACGCATGTAGAGGTTATTATGACTCCACATGATGGAATTCGGCAGGGGTCATACACGTAAAAGCTTCATTCACTACATAACTCAGATTCATCCCCAGAGCAAATCCATCCTATGCACTGAGTGAATCAGGGGTCCTGTGAAAAAAATAGTATGAGATCATGTAATTAAAGACTGTGTTATAATGCATACACACAAAGGCAATATTAAAGTTGCAGAGACAACTTTGGAGTTCTTGCTTTTGCAACCTTAATGCTCTTTTAAGGTATTTTCCATTTTTTGGGGGCGTGAGGGGGCGGGAGCGGTAATCTACACATATGCATAATATGTGAGTATGTGTATATATGTCTGTATATAATGACCAAACTTAATATTTTGTTTGAAAAGAGATTTCATTTACTTCTTATAAGGAAATACTGATAAAAACAGTAAACATTTTCAAACCAGTCAAAACATCTTCATCTATAATGTTTATAGCTCGATGACATAAATGACATACAGCAAATAGATAGCGAATGCATATTCCTCTCTATATTCTGCACCTACAGGATAGAAAAAAAAATAAACACACACACTGTGTGTGTGTGTGTGTGTGTATATATATATATATAAAAAAAATTGCTGGTACAAGCCAGAGTGTAGCAGTTATAATCTAACGATCAATAAAAAATGTCTCATAATTGCACTGCTAGGTTCCCCCATTGTGGCACATTAGTTTAGTTTATTATAATTTACACCCTGCCTCCAGCAGCACTGTAGCTCTCATGATTGGCTTACTGTTTAATGACTGTGTTTGTAAGACAATTTTCTAATCAGCTATCTGAGCACTCATCAAAAATAAGGCTCTTAATTTTGAAGCAAATCAGCTGGAGGTGCTACATCAGGGATGGTGGTATGGGTTTATATTTTTAAAGAAAAAATCAATCATGTTCATTTTATAAAACTATGTATTATAGAAAAATGTTTTGAACTCATTAATTGTAGAAAGCTGATTTTCCCTCAGAAATCTGTATTCTGCCCTTATTAGCACAGTGGTATTGTCAAATCCAGAACTGATTTGAAGGTGTGAATGAATTAGTATCCATCAGGGTTTTTTACTACATTTAACAGCTCTGAAATTGGCTGATAATTACTTAAAATATAGGATCTTCGTTTATAAACTGGTGATGTGTTTCCAATCATCAGCTTATTTAATAGCAATAATACATTATTTGCTGTTCTACACGGTGTGGTGGGCAGCTAAAAAAGTCAGGCTCACAGCAGTTCCAAATATTGTACATTTTGTCTAGTATGTAGATGTAAAACTTGGAAAGGCTCTACAGATTTGAATCTATATTTGTTTTATTACTTAGCAAAAGGTACTGATTGCTCTTCATACTTTATCTGTAGCTACTTTATTCTTTTGTTATGTCATAGGAGCAGTAACTTTTTTAATTTTCTAATCCATTTGTAAGATTTTCTATAAAGTATATGGCAAATACAGCATACATGGTGATATGGTGCATGACTAAAAAGGTTTTAACAACGTGAACTTGGGATGACCTGCATAATTTATGAGCAGCTTTACTACTCATGAGTAAGGAACCTATAAAATAAAACCTTTTCAATCCTACCACATTGTCTTATATTTTGTATATGCCATATATGTTGCAGAATTAATATTTTATAGATGCTTGATTCTGTGCTCATTGAAGTAGTGGGAAAATGTCTCACTCACCTTAATTGTGAAGGCTTAGGGAATTATGTAGCACTTCTTGGTGTATCCTTCCTCTGCTAAATCCAGATGGGATTACTCACTGAGTAAAGTTAAACACGTGTATAACTATTCACTGTGTAGATGGTGTTTTACGATGCAGCATGGGCTGTCAAGCCCACCCCTCTCTCTAAGCTTGAGAGCCCAAGCTCCAGCCCAAGCCACATCATAAATGCTCCATTTGTACAACTAATTTTTGGAGTACTAGCGTCAGTCTAATGTGAGTCTGTGGACCCGGGCTGGAAGGTTCACTCCTAAATGCTGTGTAGACATAACCTCAAAAATAACCTAAAATGTAATAATAACTTTAAATCTGTAAATCTCAGGAGTTTTCATGAGTGCTGAGTCCCCCTAATATCTCCTCTCTCTACTGCTGAAAGCTCCCATTTCTGTCTCTGCGAGTTGGCAAAATAACAGACTTTAAAATCATGACCCGTATATTATGTGTTCCGGAATGGCAATCATAATTTATGTGAGTTCTTCCTAATTTTACTTTGGATTGTGAGGGCGAAGTATGAAACCATGACTAGGGATGTGTGAACAAGTGTTCTTCAAACATTTTGTTCATAGCCCACCTCTCTTGCTTGTTGACCTATAACTCAACATAAGATCCTATCAGTACAGCTGCCACTGAAGCATCAAATACACTCTATTATGACAATTTGGTTGACAACGTACTCTGGTACATACGGAAATGTTTCTAATCAATTAGATTTTGTCTCAGATAGTCAAAAGTAATAGGGTATAGTACCAGCCTGCAAATTTGTAAATAAGAGGACATAACACTTCTGAGTTAAAGAATTACCCATAATAAATTTGAAATTGCTTCTTCCAGCAGCCACATGTTGTGCCTTCATGTGACCTAAAAATGGCCATACTGTCTATTTTCATATTTGGTAATAAAATTGTTCACTGGGATTGAAACTTTTTATGCCACTAATACAAATACCCTACATAGCAAAAGGCACTCCTGGTGGTGGGGATGGAAAAGAAGTTTAACATAATGTTATATGTTGGGGTCTATGAAATATTAACCTGCAGACAAACTAGCCAAAACAAAAATGCATTTTTGTAATGGTAGTTAAAATGAAATATCAAGTTTTCATAATAGAACTGCATAAAATACCAAAAATCTGGAGCAAGTCTTTTAAATAAAGCTTTCTTCCTTCTTTTTCTTAAGAATTGATGTAAAGAGCTGCTGGGAAACGCCACTTGCAGTGCACAAGATGTTTTTTGGTTCTGCCAGACTTAAGAAGTATGCTACCTATTCTTTGGTGCCCCCTACTGGTAATTTATCTAACTATTTTCATATAAAATTCTACTACTACCTAGGTCTTATGTGGCACTTTTCATCTGTAGATCTCAAAGCACTTTGCAAAGGAGGTCAGTATCAGTATCCCTATTTTACCCATGGGGAAACTGAGGCACAGATGAGCTATGACTTGCCCGAGGTCACCCAGGTTAGCAAGCCAGAGGAACAGCTATTAAGCTAAATAAAGTACTCCTGAAACAGTTTGGACTTCTTTTCCTCCATGGTTCTAAGACTTTCCTCCTCAGCTTTATAAGTCAAAGTCCCAGTCCTATATCTCTTACTCAGGCAAAATCGACACTGACTTCAATGAGTGTTCGGTCTGAGTAAGGAGCGAAGGATGTGGTTTAATGACTCCAGTATTACTTCAGCTCCCCAGCTAAATTCACCTTGAAAAATTGTGTCTCATTGCAAAAATCAGCTGTTCCTTTGTCTCTCTCAATCTTCGATTTACATGGCTCTGATGCCCGGTTGCTCCAATCAGTCTTGTTTTCACACTGCTTCTTTCTGGCTCTTGTTAACTGTGATGCACAGCCATTTGATTCTCAAAAGGACGGATGTGAGCCATTGTTCAGTACATATTTCACATTTGCTATAATTAGAAATAATATTTTTAAAAATATATAAAATTTGAGGTTAGGAATTGTTCTGTGCAGTACCTCCTGCAGGTTCACTGGGGCAGTACTGCATGTAAGTGACCTACCAAGGGGAATCTGGTAATTAAGTTACAAATTCGAGATCCCTTCCAGAGCTGTGCTTAAAGGTTAATATTGTGGAATGATCTCTTGGATGTAAGTAAGCATGTTTTTCGTGCTGTGTTAGATACTGTATTTAGATTATGCTTCACGCTATCTGTAGGGTAGGCGGGGGAAAAGGTCTTTGTTTAACATACAGTGCCGTCTACAGAATAGGCCATCTACAGAATAGGCCAGGCAGTGTGAAAGTACTTCCAATCCTTTTTTTTTTTTTGTCACAGTACAGATTACACCTGTGGTCACAAAATGTCATGATGTGTGCACAGTCAGAAAATGGATCATAAGCGTAACCATAGCAGATAAATGCTAAACTAGAATCTAAGGATGAAATGAGAGTGTCAGTGCACAGAAATATATTGAGAAACCTCCTTTTATACTGTAGTGAAACAGAAAGAAAGTGCACTCATTGTTTTAATGCACTATGGTACATGCTTACCCCTTTGTAAAGACAGACCCATGCTAAGCTGAGTTGCTCTACTGTTTTAAGTGTAGACATACCCTAAATCTTCACCTAACTGTGTTTCCCTTTGCTAATATTCTGGGCCTTGCCAGGTTGTGTCCCAAGCTGTAGAACCCTGTGAGGTGGGAGGGGTCCTAAAGCTCAGGCCCAGTCCTGAAAGTCTACAGAACAATGAAACAGCCCCCGAGCCCAAGACCCATGAGCTTGAGTTGGGTGGCACAGACCAGCCGTGAGTATTTTTTTTTCGCTGTTTAGACATCCCCTTATTCTCCTGTTTACTTGGTATAGCAAAAATCCTCTTGCAAGCTAGCAAAGAGAGTCATGGGCGTTGGAAAAGTAGGATTCCGCCAGCGATAATGTCAGGAATCAGGGCCTGCAGCACAGCCCGTCTCTGAGCAATCTAACAACAGCAGTAGGTTGCATCCTTGGTTGGACAAGTCAGCAGACCAGCTCTTAAGCCCAGCAGCAGCCATAGTTCAGCAGCTGCTCAAAGCATTCACCCATAGCTATGATAGCTTCTGTGCTTGCTTTTGCTAGCTTAGCTCCTACTTTGCCTTGCTCCAGGTAGCCCAGGGCTGATCCTTGGCTCTGAGTCCTGACTTCTGATTTCAGCTCTGAAACTGGGCTCTGTTTCCTGACTATCAGCTCTTGCTCTAACCACTAGGCAAGGCTCCTGCTCTTAACCCAGGCATTACTGCCCCCACGTCCCCGTCACTGACAGATAAAATGCTTCTATTTCTAGCCTTCCGGGGTTGCAAGGCAGCATACTTAAGCTGTCACTAGTCCAAGGGACAGTATTACACATCAGGCCAGTGTAGTTGGGAAAGGAGGAGGGGAAGGATGCTGCAGCTGAGGGAAAATGAGAAATATTTTTATGGTGGCTTGTTTTATTTTGTTTTTTAAATGATGCATGTTAGACGTAGCATAGAGGTTTGAAATAGCAGTAGTACCAGCAGAGATTGATCAGTGGGCTTAGTGCCTAGGAGATGGTCGAAACTTCATGCCAAATGCAGTTTAGCACATGGATATCACTGCTTGTGAGAGAGTGGAGGGTATGTATATGTAAATTAACACCATTTTCTTTAATGTATATTAAACCTGAAAAGAGACAGAAATATGAGTTAACAGAGCTCTACAGAATGTTAAAATAATTACGTTGCAGTTATGCTCAACATTTCCATCTTTAAATAAAGTGGTTTTGAACTGCTGAAGTATGGCAGTTACTGCAGACTGTGATTAGATAAATGGATGCAAATGGTAATTGTAACTGATAAGTGATTGATGGCTTTATATGTTTGCCATTATATAACCTTGTAACTAGTTTCTTCCATAGCAAGGATGGAACCTGTAAGCAACAGGCTAATGCACAGACATCAATTTTCATTTTCCTGGTTGGGTTCTCCATCCTAGCTCCGCCCCAAGGCCCAGCTCCCACTCCGCCCCTTCTCCCAAGGCCCCACCTTCGTTCCACCTCTTCCTGCCCTCACTCCGCCCCTCCCCAAGCACATCCTGCCCTCACTCTGCCTCTTTCTGCCCCTTTTCTCTCCAGCGCCTCCCACTTGCCATCAAACGGACTGATCAGAGGACGCCACTGAACAGCTGATTGATGGCTGTTGGGTGCTGAACACCCACTATTTTTTTTCTGTGGGTGCTCCAGCCCCGGAGTTGGCGTCTATGAGCTGATGTACCAAATTTGAATTCAAACCACAACTTTTAAACAGCATATGGGATCTAGAATATAATTCTGAGGTATGCGCAGGGATGTTGCATGATTGATTGATTAACTTTGCCATTGCTGTCAACATGCCTGGTACCAAGATAAGTCTCAGACAATGAACACAAGAGGAGCTGGTAAGCAGGTTTAGCAGAAGGAAAAAATTAAAAGTTTGACATAGCACATGGAGACTTTAAGCCCAGCTGAGCTTCAGTAAATTGTGTGTACTGGGGGAGCCAGCCCATCCATTATTCAAGGAGGGAAGAAAAAGGGGAACGCAACCATCTCTTATCACTCTTCAATGATCTCTCATATTTTATATTTCTTTCCTTACTCTCCAATGTTTTGTGTTGCTTTCTTGAAGTATATTACTTACTTCAGGCAGTAAGAGTAGTGAGACCTGTAAGAAATTTAAAATGCAATGCTTAGGGCTGTATGAGAGCATGCAGTAGCGTTCCCATTATATGAGCCACTTGAGCACTACCAGGTGTGTTTTGATAATTGGAAGCTGATGGAACGAGATGAGCAAGCAGTTCCTTAGAAAGGGAGGCTTGGATGATGGGGGCTCATGTAATCAGGGTTATACTATAATTTCATTTGATTTGCCACTTGACAATCACTACAACAATATTTGGTAACTAGATTAATTGAAAGAGATTATATTACAGCAGATTGGATTCATCACTGGCTCTTGGTATTGTATGATAAATAACTCAGTTATTAATTAGAAGGTAACTTTTCTTTGTACATAAACTATTCACTGGTAACTTTACCAAAGACACCCATAGAATTGTTACAGCTCTGTACGTATTTACTCTATACGCTCTGGTTCTTGACATCAGTTTATCTATAGTGCTGAAATCTAACTTACCGTACTTTCACTGTGTCATTGCAGTACTGAAAATAAACTTGCCTATGCATATCTTGTGTGCCTGTTCTTGTGTCTGAATATGAGAAGTGAATTAGGTTACATTTTGTTGACCTTTAAGATGCAAGTGAAATGGTAGCCCTGTTTCCTTACACTTGAAAGTACTGCCAGTCTATCGTCTGCATTAACCTTTCTGAGCACCCTTGATACGATTGTTACACATAGCAGCAGCAAAACAGATGCCAGAGTTAATAGAAAAGGGATAAATTGGACGTATTATGCAAAATAACTCATCTAAATACATTTTTCTTAGAAACTAGGAAAAGGGTATTTTGTATGTATTTAAGAGTTAGATGGTCTGTGAATCCTGTAATTTGCTTAGCCAAATAAAACTTCAAAACAGATGGTTTCTAAATTTGGGGGAAATAACCATTTCAGTATTTTCTCTCTGTGCAATCTGCTGTTATGTTTTAATATGGGAATTATTTGAAAATTAAACGGGGAAAATAAAATTGGGAACTGCTAATTGCAAGAACATCGTTTTTATTATGTGCTAGAGTTTAACCTAAGATTTGTTTATACTCTGATTTAGTGTTCCTTGCTTACAACGTGCATAAACACTAGCAAATCAGTTAGTCGAAGTCACCAGTGTATTTAGCTCCCAGCTGCATTCAGTAATAAAAGGAAGAATGACAAGTTTTCTCCTTACTGCATCTCTGCAGAGGAGGAAGTGAAGATGCATAAAGAAATGATTTATTGCACTTAAATAGCATCTGCCATCTAATGATCTATAAGCACTTTATGAATTTTAATATATTTGTTAACCTGACAACACCTGTGTGGTGGGAAAAATACTATATTCTTGTGACAGGGTTTAGGATACAATCTAGACCAGTAAGGGGTTGTGTTTCCACTTGCCCTGCAATCTTGGATACCATTACAGTGCTTTGCTGGTGTAGCTCCCAGTGTGGGACACTCTCAGCCACTGTGCAAGCATGCAGGTTACTTCCTGACTGTCGGCATGCTATGCAGCCAGCACTGGTTTAGCTATTCTGACCCCAGCAGCCTGGCTACAGCCACATTCTGGCTTCCACCAAACTTGGTTACAACCAGCAAGGTGACTGTGACCCCAACATACTTGCAGTCCTGAATTTTGGGAAAATCATGTGCTCTGCAGTATCCAGCCCTCTCCTGGACAGTTCAGAGAAATAATAAATTTTGTTTGTACTTCTGCTGACATAAAAGCACATTGCAGCTTATTTATTAAACTGTAGTAAATACATCCTTCCTCTTAAATACAGCACTGTGATGGTTTATAGTTTAAAAAAAAAGTATGTTTTTGTTAATAAATTTAAGGGATGCCAAGTAAAAGGAATAGAGTTATGAAATGTTACAATAAACTATAGGTGAAAATGTGCATCTAAAAGTGTAAAACTTAACATAGCAAGGTACTGTCTTTGTTCAAGATGAGTTGTTTTATTCCGCCTTGATATTTACCTCCCAGAGACTTCAGCCTCTTTTGGTTGAAGGAACCATCTTTCTCAGTTTGCAAGAGTGCTCTTCCCTTGTCTGTCTAGTGATGGATGCCAAAGATAGCTTCTGTCTTTGCTTATATCTTCCATAGGTCAATGACCTTGCTTCAAGAGACAGGATAACTTCATGCTGTTCTTCCCTTTCTGTGGGCTTCCAAACCCCCTGTGTGATTTCTATGTAAATGGAGCTTTCATTTTTGTTTTGGTCACACTTTGCTTAATTTCTTTGGAGACAGGTAGATAGCTGTGATGTTCCCTCATGGCTGGGAGAGACCTGTTTCTCCCTTTGTTTGGGTCACGGAGTATTAAAGAGTATTCCTCATTCCTTATGTAGTATTAATATATACACTTCGCAGTGATATTAATCACTAGTGTAACACAGGCTTTCATAAAAGACCCAGCTCAGTACTCCTTAATAATATAGTAATATTGTATACAATCAGTTGATTGAATTGCTTATCACTTGAGGTTCAGCTCCCTTCCCTCCACCCCCATGTTTATAGACCAGTAAACCTTTGAAATGTATTCTTTGACAAGTAAAACTCATACTAAGCTTCTCTCTCATGCTGGGTGTAGACATCCCGTTGTCATCTCCCACACTTGTTGACTTGATAGCTTTGTTTACTTCATATGTAAAAATGGACCTGCATTGTCTCTGCCTGACAACGTAGTGGCTCAGAGAATCAAATACACGTTTCTTTATCTAAGGTAGATTGTGCTTATACATTGCTTGCCAAAGAAATTTTAAGAGTATAGTTCTAGTGCATATTCATAACATTTTGTTCATGCTTATTCATGATCAGTGAGTTATTAGTTTTCCAATGATACCTTACATGCCACCTTTTAGATACAGATTACACGTGTGTTAAGTGTAGTGAGTATGTTAGGCGTGACAAGAGCTGCTGACAGAGTAGTGAACCACAAATGGGGTTCTGTGTCACGATTCCCGTTGTACAGAATAGGAAATTGAGGTGTGAGGGGCTTAGCTTGCTAAAAGTCACATGGGAAGTTTGTGGACAAACTGGGAATCCAGCCTGGGTATTTTAACTCCCAAGCATGTGTCCGCACTAAATAATCATCTTCTTTTTTCCCCTTGGAAAGAAAGAAAATAGATCAAGGAAATTGATTGTTTCACAGTTTATTATTTTGAAAATGTCTGAGTTTTTACTACCACTATCACTTTATTTTCATAATAGATGGCTAAATTCTGCTCTGTTACACTTATGCACCCCCATTGCACTTAGATGTTACATAGGCTCTACATAACCATGAGTAGAAATTTTATTCAAAATCTCATAAAATTGGTCCCAGGGTCAACATCCTGTTGATATTGCCAGCGTAACTGCTATTTTTAGTAAAGTTAACCAGGAGATGAGGGAGCTGCTTTGGAAAGTACTCTATTATTGCCAACTCAAGGTTGTTGTTTTTTTTTTTAAAAGCAACAGGGAGAGCTGGCTCTACTGTTTTCGCCGCCCCAAGCAGTGCGCCAAATTGCTGCCACGGATGGCGGAGGCAGTCTGTGTGCCGTTAGGGCGGCACGCGTGATTCCACAGCGGCGGCAATTCAGCAGCAGCTTCTGTCTTCAGCCGGAAGACAGAAGCTCCGTCGCTGCCGACAGCTGAACATAGAAGCTGCTGCCAAATTGCCACCACCGCGGAAACATGCATGCTGCCCTAAGGGCACATGGACTGCTCCCGCCATCCGCGGCAGCAATTCAGCACACTGCTTGTGGGCAAAAACACATGGATTACTGCCCCAAGCACCTGTTTGGAATGCTGGTGCTTGGAGCCAGCCCTGGCAACAGGATATCTGAGAGTGGTGGAGTGCATCTTGCATTCTTTCTCTCCATGCTCCCTGCTTTCACAAGGGGAGAGGAGGAAGCAAAAAGTCCAGTAGATTAGTGGAACTCTACTCCCTCTTCTACCCCTTTGCCCCTCATGAGAGAGACAGGGCAGCGTATCTGCTCCTCCCTACTGCAGCACCCCTCCTGGCAGGGCTGTCCTTAGGCATATGCAGCTGCATAGGGCACAAATTGCCCCAGATTTCATGGTGCCCTATGCAACTGCGTGGTTCATATGCAGCAGCACGGGCAGCCAGTCCTGTCCCCAGCTGGCCCCCCTGTGTGTTCTTAGGAGGGTGTGGGGCCTGGGACAACTCCCTCCACCCCTTCTCCCAAGCCCCTTCCCAGAGGATTAGTGGGGTGGCCTGGCAATGGCAGCAGGGGTCAGGCCTACCCCTGCACTCACTGGCAGTGGTGGAAAGCACAGCAACCCAGCCCAGCCTGCTCCACTCCTCTGGCTCCACGTGCTCCACTCTGCTGGATCCCCGCTGTATCACTCTGCTTCCTGCCACCAGAGGGGGGGACCCCTCCCCTGAGTGACACGGCTGGGGCAGAGGGAGCGGAGTTGGCTGGGGCCGGGTCGTTCTGCTTCCTGCTACCGGTGCCAGCCCCTCCTCTCCCACTAATCCACCGTGCTGGTCCTGTGGGGCCCCCCACAGTTCCTGCCACCACGGCCCGCAGGCCTTGAGCACAGCCCAGACCCTCCACGAGGGGAGGCGGGGAGCAAGTGCTCGGGCTGCGTAGGGCACCATAATTGGTAGGGATGCCCTTGCCTCCTGGGACAGGACAGTTGTGGGAAAGGGGTGGGAGTGGGGGTAAAGAACCACAGGAGGAGCGGGGGAATGAGCTGCAGGGGTAGGAAGCTGAACTGATCCTACCCAATAAATTTTGCGGGGCTGGGCAGCACTTAATCTCACACACAATGGGGGTTGGAAGGGGGTGTTTAAAAAATCAAAATACAGATCAAAATATATAATTTTTGTAATTTCATTTTTTTCCCCAGCTGGTGACTTTTGATCTCTTGCAGCTGACAGTTAACAGATCCTCATTGTTTCCATGTGAGGTGTGAATTCACAGACTCAGACATCTAGAAAATCTTAAATGTCTCTAGATTCTTCCCCTGCCAATGCAAGATTGTATTCTAAAAATATTATCTGGGGCACATTCTTAGCTGTTGTAAATTGTCATAATCCATTGAGAGTTTATACCATCTTGAGGGTGTGTGCCCTAGTCTTTTGGCCAGCTTGGTTTTAAATGTTCCAAACAATCAGGCATTTGCACCTGTGCTTAGGAGACTATTCCAGAGCCTAACCCTAATAGGAAGAATTATCTGATTATTCTATCTAAAGTTACCCATTTTTAAATTGGGCCAATATGATCACTGATTCCATTCCACAGATTGAGGGCTAATTAGAGACTGATGTATATGGGGGAATAAACAAACATAAGGGAGCCTAAAATAATGGACCCTAAGGGAGGTACTACAATAAGTTGTCTGGTTAGACTCATCTCTGAATGTAGCCCCTCTGATGTACTCTCTCTCTGCTGGTCTTTGAGAATCATTTTTATGGGAAGTGTGAGAGTAGCAAGACATATGAACACACAAGACCTAAGTCCAGTGCATGTTGCGTTTAGGGATTTTTTTTATGAGGCCGCTTTAGGGTTTGAAAAAAAAGGCATGTGGAAAACTTCCATAAGCGCCTTTGTAGCTCATGGCACCACCTATAGTGAAAAGGCAAAACTGCAGTGTAGTGTTAGCTCGTTAGATGAAAAAGTTTTCAATATTGTAGTTACTCTATAAACTCTTTGGTGTCCTGGAAACACACTGGCAGCCGGTAGTAGCCTGAGGAGTCAGAATTCTGACTGCAGCCATTTTCTCTCTGTGACTTTTATGCCACCACCAAACATTTTCCCTAGGGTTATAGGGGAGAGGGAGGGAAAGAAAAGGGGGTGCGCATGCTAATGACAGAGTTTGACATTGACAGATTATATAATAATGGGAGAGAAATATGTCTGCTGACTACTGCTGTAGTATTTTCTTTCTTGATTTATTCTTTATACGTTCAGTTGGGCCATTGCAGAATAATTAGAAGTTCAAGATCTTTTATTATTCCTTGAATTGGTCTGCCATAAGCTAAAACATTCTACTTTTTATTTTAGAAGAGGTCATCTGACTTACATATAGGGGAATGGAGATACATGAAAAGTAATATATGAGGTAGAGGGCAAAAAATTACATGACATCAAGTGGACAAAGCCCCCCAAGCATGTCAAAGGTCCCTATAAATGGATCTGCCCTTTCCCTCTTAACTGACTTTTCAATCAGATGTCTTGAAATACAATGGAATCAATGCAGGGAATAGTCCAAGCAATGTAAATAAATAATACATACTTGTAACAAATACATCTTGAGTACATGGGGAACTTGTTCATGTACTATATTATAAAGAAAACATCTGAGTAGTCAATACTTTATCTTGTTTTGGCTTCTGCTCTTGGACCTGTGTACCTTTGTGTCAGTATTCAGAGTTGATGTTTATAAGGGGAGCAGAATCATTTTTGCCAGTTTTGTGTATATACCTGGATGTAGTTGGAAAAATTGTACACAGTTCTGCTCTACTACCTGCAATACAGTGCAGGTCAGTAGAGCAGTGTGAGTATAGCTGAGAGCGGATGTAAACCAATGTGTATAAGTATAGGTGAGGAAGAATTTCTTCATTCCATTCAGATAAACCAAAGCATCAAAGGAACTCTCTTTATAGATCGGGATAAAATCACATTATTTTAAAAATTTGACATTGCATCCTTTCTAGTACCAGAGACTTGCACCTGCTAACTTCGGCTTGTTCATGTCATCTCAGAATAAAATGATTATAAACTTTATGCAGGCTGAAAGAAGTAAAATGCAAAAGCCAGCCTTTTGAAGGCATTCACTGACAGCATGCATCTGAGAAGCTGCGAAAAAGGAGAGGCCCTCTCACAGTTATGTTTTATCCAGTCCAAAATCTCCATGGGTGTTCATTGTGTTGACCTCATTCTGGCAGGGTATTCAAAGACATTATCTTTAATTGTTGAAACCAGGTAGACTATAGGAGTGTAGCATCATCAATGAACTGGCTCTCTGGTTTGGTCCAAGTTTTTTCCTCTGTAATAAATTGAAAGCCTGGTGGGAATAGATGACATTGAAGCCAACATCCCCAATGGTTGACGAGTTAATGTATGGTATTGGCAATGAGGGTCTAAGTTTCTAAGCTGCTTATTCCCTTCAGCAAAAGAAAAAATGTGCCATTGTTTCTTGTCTGAGAGAGAAAAAAAAATACATGAAACTATTTAGTATTTTAGTTCTTAGGCCTTGTCAGATTAAGGTTTGCTAGTGCTGGTACAGTATGATTCAAAAATGTAGCTCCCGCTACAGCCTAGACACAATAGTTCAGTCTCCATTGTCACTAACCACGGTAATTATTCCATGTGAACTTCAGAACTGCCAGCACAAAAGAAATGGACCAGTTGCTTTTCTGAATGCAAAAGGAAGGAAATCATGTTACCCTAGCCATTCCTGTATTGGTAGCTGGCTTGAGTAGTTTTATACAGTAAGATTAGCTTTTGTAACAAAACAATAAGTAAAATTATCCTACTCTGTGTGCCTAACATTTGAGAACAGATGCACTGCATTTGATCAATTCATAATTCAGTGTATGCCTCTGAAACATTAGTTAAAATGGCACTACTTATCAATGATTACTGCTGTAAATATCCATTTCTTCTGGAACTTAAACAAAATGCAGACTACATAGTCAGCAGGGGACATTCAGTGAAATTGAAAGGTAGAAAATTGAAAACTGATAAGAGAAAACACTTTTTTTATACCATGTGTGATTTGCCTTTGGAATTCAGTGCTGAAAGATGTTATTGAAGCCAAGAGCTTAGCGGGAATCCAAGACTACGGTATAATCATATGGGTAATGAAACCATCCAGAGTTAAAACTGTATATATTTTAAAAAGACTTTGGCATATAAACATTTTTGTTTCATAGTATGTACCAACCCTGTAGGGGATTAGGAGGAAACTTTTCCTGGAGGTAAGTTATCCCATAACTGCCTAATACAGGGTTTCTTGTGCTTGCCTCTGAATTGATTGGAACTGGCCACTGTCAGAAACAGGAGCAGATGGGCCACTGATCAGCATGTCAGTTTCTCCATCCCCACCAACTCTGGTTTGGATTGTGCTTGCCCTGCTATCCATTTGTATGCACTATTACCCAGGTTTTGCATGCTAATTGGGTAATTGTATATGCAAATGTGCAGTGAAACTCTGCCTACTAAAGATTTGACCCATAAAATCATGTTCTAAAAGTAATAGTAAACTCGGCATCTTCTTTTATAGAGAGAAATCAATTTAAAAAGAAATAACTCTGCATATAATTTAGCATCGTAATTTTAGTTTATATGTGTTTAATAGGTCTAATAATGCTTACCTGCTGAATCTCACAGGAGCATTTGGCAGCTTAAATAATTAATAAAGGACATTGAGACTGTGGGATGCAAAGGAACTTTATAAGCACAAAGCGTTGTTGCTGTTTTATTAAATAATTTAGAATAAAGCATGGTATCTCCTGAACTTGGGAACGTTCTTTAGCAATTCTGCCATAATTTTATTCTCGCATAAAGTTTGCCTCATTTCCCCAAGATTTTCTCCTTTTATAAACTGGATTCTTAACAGTATTCATTATTTCCCTTAAAATATCTGAGTTTTGAAAACATTTGACTCAGAACAGCTTTTAAGGTGAATTAAATAAAATGGTTTAAATCTCATCATTAAAATCCTCTTTAGCAATCCTCATAGAGCAACCAGAAGTGTTTGTAAAATTGTTTGCGTATCCTCATGTACTCTGGGCAATCTCAATCACTTGTATGACAATATCAATATTACAATACGCTTTGTGCAATACAATATTTGGGACAACTTCTCAGCTGGTGAGAAGATTTTAAGAGCTTTTGTGGCATAGGGCCTTGGGGTCTGGCAGTGATCTATATTTCGTAACAGAAGATGAGTTGGGCAATAACTTGTTTCAGGAAAGAAAACTTTGGTGGTATTTTTGTTGGTTTGGGATTGTTGTTTTCTTGTTGTTTTTTAAGAAGTTCCATGTCTGTGTTCAACAGAAATGGAAACTGGATGTACGCAGCAGGAGAGACGGTATCAAAGTTAGGTCATTAAGCATTTGAAAGACAACTGTTAGTTGTTGTTAAAGGGTCTGTGCATACACTCTGGCTCAGGCGTTAAACTCAGCAGAGTCCAGGGCTGCCCTTGGGGGGCTAGTTTCACCTGGAGAAAATCCCCACCTGGGGTGGGCACAGAGGGAACTTCAGTGAAGGTCTCGCCCCAGCACAGACCCTGCTGGGGAAGGAGCAACTTCCCAGATTGGGGAGGCAGAGAGGGATAGCTCAGTGGTTTGAGCATTGGCCTGCTAAACCCAGGGTTGTGAGTTCAAATCCTTGAGGGGGCCAGTTGGGGATTGGTTCTGCTTTGAGCAGGGGGTTGGACTAGATGATCTCCTGAGGTCCCTTCCAACCCTAATGATCTATGATTCTATCACAATGGATGCTGCAGTTTCTTGTATTTTATACATTATTTACATCCAAGAACTACACAGTATCTGATTCTTTAATAAAGCTGTTTTGTTCCACAGGAAACAAATAAACTACTGTCTAATCAGACAGGGTGGAGTTACCCATCACACATATAAGATTAATTTTAAAAAGCAGCAGAATTGTGCCTGAAAAGGCAGTTGATCCTTTTTGGGGTTATACATATTATCTCTTTGCATGTAAACCTGTGTTTGACTTCTCTCTCTCTCTCTCTCTCATATATATATATCAAAAGAGAATTTATGGGTCAGCATTTTCTTCTTCAGAAGCTAAACATTGTCAAAATGAAAACTCCCTGTCTGACAGTTGAGGAATGAGTCATTGACTTGATCAGCAAGTCCCACATGTGATCATGGGTGTTTGGGAGCTGAGGAGCTCCTAGATGGCTCAGCCATGTACAGAAAGGGACATGACAGTTCTTCATATTGTTTGTAAACTTAACCTGCATCAAGCCAAGCATAAAAAAATTAATAAGGGGTGGGGGGGAACTTCAGGACTATGACATTTGCACCACTAGACTCAATTTCCCTTCACACAGGGAGATCTCCCAGTAGCATCAAATGGAGTGACTAGCACAGATGGGAGACCGCATAGGCCCTATTGTTTGCAAAATGCTTTGAATATAAAAAGAACCTCATGAGTGCTGCTATTAATAATTACATGTTACAATGAATATCAATTTGCTGTGTTCTTAGTGGTTTGAATGCTCTCACTGAGGTTTAACACCACAATAGAAACATAATGTGTGTTATGTTCTTGTTAATTTTCAACTGTGATTTAGGTAAGAGGCAAAGTGGTCCAGTGGATAGGGCACTGGATTGAGACCAGCTCTGTCTCTGAGTGACCCGAGGCAAGTCACTTCCCTCCCTATGCCTTAGTTTCCCCAACTGTGAAATGGAGATAATGATACTGACCTCCTTTGTAAATCTACTGATGAAAAGAGCTTTATAAGAGCTAGGTATTATTATTCCTGGCTGTGCCACATACCTGCTGAGTGTGAGCTTGGACAAGTCAGTGTATCTCTTTGTGTCTTTGTTTTTCTTCCCTTCTTTTAACATACTTTTTGGTTTTGATCCTAAGCCCTGCAGGACAGGGACTGTTTTTTGCCATGTGTCTATACAATAGCTAGCACAGTGGGGGCCTCGAAGCACTACGGTAATACTAATTGTGACAGATGTGAGATCTCAGTAGTTGGGAGACTTCACCAACTATTCTATTGAGATGTGACAGATATTATGGGCACATGCAATATCTTTGAGACTGCTATAGCTATAAATGTTAAATGCACCTTTGTGAGCTAGGGATTGTATTCTGATTCTATTGGGAAGAGGTGCAACTAACTGGAACTAAAATCAGTGAGAAGTAATTACTGCAAATCCCTACACAAGTAAACAACTCTGGAGACGTGCCACCCTCGGGGATGGGGAAAGCATATACTGAGTTTGACCAGGTTCAAGAGGCCCAGCAGACAAAGAACAGGGCTTTGCTATAAAGGGCCAGCCCGAACTGAGTCGTGGACCCTCACTTGATCGACAAACTGACATGAGACTTTCACCAAGAGAGCAAAATGTTGCTAGAAGGGTTTGAAGGACTTTGAAACCTCCATATGGAGGATGGGTAACACCTGGCAAAACTTAGCATGTGGGTAGACTGTATGTTGTTTTATTGTATGTTTTTTCTTGGTAGTCTAAAATAAACGTACTGTGCTTTGTGAAAGTTGGCCGCTCACAGATAAATGCTGTCAGAGTTGCCGACCTTCCAGGTTTGTCCTGGACTCTCCAGGAATTAGATTGTCATGTGACAAAACCTCTAGGAATACATCCAGCCAAAATTGGCAACCCTAGTCAGAGCCCCTGGGAGCAAGCAGAACTGGATTCAAGTCAGACCTGTTGTGTTAAGCTCAGTAAATTGCAAGGGGACTGCAACCCTAAAACTTTGTCCTGTAGGGAGATGACGGCTGGAGGCTTGAAACCTAACAGGACAATACTGAGGAAACACTGGAGGGAGCGGAGATGCAGTTAACCCCAGAACTGTACCACTAATAAACAATAACTTAAATTGACGGGTAATAAATATATAAATCTTCTAAGGTCCCAGTCCTGTAAACAGTCATATAAGTAGTCCTGCTATGTATAATAGGAGCAACTTTAACATGTTTAATTTCCTGATTTTTGACTAGACCTGTATGGATAACTAATGTTTGGTTCACTGGCAGTTTTGAAAAATTGAGTGGGGGGAGGGAGAGAACTTTGGCTCGGCTAGAACCGAAACTGAATATTTTTTTTTGGAATTTTCAGCAAATGAAAAAAATTGTTTTGATTTTAGGCATTTTTAACTTGAAAGGAAAGGAAAGGCATGGCTAGAATCATAAAACAGCAGATGGTGTCCCTCTGATACTCAATATCCCAGTGGCTCAGGCACTCACCTGGGATATGGAAGAATGTGGTTTAAATTTCTGCTTTGGAGTAGGGACTTGAACCAAGGTCTTCTCCATACCACCTGAGCACTCAAACCACCAGACTATTAGCTAGTTTGGGGTAGGTCTCTCAATTTCTCCTGTTGAATCTGTTCTATTTACTTGACTAGTCATTGGGAGAAAATGAGACTGACTCCATAGTTTGGTGTTTAGGGTACTCATCTAGGAGGGACATCTGGGTTCAAGTCTCTGCTCTAGTGACTGCATTCTCATCGCTGTTGTTTGAAGCTTAGCACAGAGCATATTACTCATTAGCACCTGTTTACACAACATGTTTGAAATTTGGAGTCAATTCTCTTCAGTATTAGTAGCAACAAAGTCATTAGACTCTCACCCACTCTGGGGTTTCAGATGTCAGCAATGCATTCTGGGGCATTACTACCAAGGAAATTCAAGAATACAGCTAAAACTGAAGAGGTAAGACTCGGTGGACAGGCTACTGGCTTCCACCACCTAGCTGAAGAGCCCATTCAACACACCTGTCACAACAGGGTGGGAAAAGGAGTATGTTGCCCAGCCTACCTCTGTAAAGCACATGCAACCAAGTAGAAAATGGGTCACCCAGCATTTCCCCAGGAGCAAGAGATCATCAAAGAGATGGTGTAAGAGTGCACAGGTTTGCAGAAGGGATACCTCAAAAGGATCAAATAAGTATCCAAACTGAACTTCTAAATCATTTGAAGTTGGCCCTTTTCTGGTCTGTAGATCTTTTTACCATTGTACCTAAGTGCTCTAAACTCTAAAATTCTCTGTCAGACGACTGTAACACAAAATAAGATTACTTCTTCACGGTATGTTCCCTATATGGATTCCAAACGTGGGTGTGCATGCGTGCCATGCTCTGGAGCCAGAATGATTCATATCAATGTCCCTTGACCCACACATGCATCATGTGTTGTCCTTGTGTCCATACTCAAGGCTATGAGAGGCTGTCCAGGTTGACACTGCTCCCGTTCCCTTTTACCACTGCATGGCCTGAGTCAGAACCTCTGTTCCTTCATTCTCTTAGTCTCGCTAAGAGAGTGATTTGCCCATTCTTTTTTCCTTGTACATAGTTCTTGATAGTATTTTTTTCTTTTTTTGTAGTGTAATTCATTAGGTTCACTCTCTTCTGGAGTTTATCCCCTGTCCCTGAGGTTTATGCCACACCAAGTCAGCTTCAAAAGATGCACAAACACACCTCTGTGAGCAGTGAGCACCAATGATGTTTGTACTGTCTCAGCAAAGCCTACGTCATCACTCGCTGCACCATCTGCCTCTCGTTTCCACCCCACACGAAGGAAGCTAGGGAACTTCGTCTATGCAGGTTCCTCATGGAAGAGGCCATGCACCTGCGTGCACAATTGGATCTGGGACTGGAGGAACTGCTGGACCAGTGTCCATCAACATCCATCAGTGCTCTTGTATCTACCTCCTGGGCACTGACTCCGTTGCTACTGCCGAGGTCAAACAAGCCCCACCATGAACATAAGAAGCATGACCATGAGCACAAGGATAGGTCGCTGTCCGAGACTGCCCATAAATGCAGCATTGCTTCCCTGAGCCGAGCCAGGTCAGATGAGAAGTCATGTGTTGACTCAGCTGCTCCAGCTCCCAAAAATCCTGGACAGAGGGCAAGGTGAAACACAGGCATGATCCAGCGGTGCCCTCACCAGCTCTGTCACTGCTCCAGTACCGCCACCTGCACCATCGGCACTGCCTGGCCCCTCCAGTCTGTCACACGTGGTCCCTTGCATGCTGGGCCACCTGGAACTGCTGTTGCTTACTGAGGAGCTTCTACTGCCATAGCTGTGTTCCCCTCTACTTTCTGGACTCGTGGGCTCCTTGGTCCTGCTGTCTACAGTGGATGAACCACTGCTGCTCCTGCTGGAGAGTCATGCCCCTTCCACCCACCTTGAACCACTGGCACCATTGGCTTTGCCACTGCCAGATCCATCCTCTGACTGTCTAAGGGCCAGAGCCCTGTCTTGTCTTGCAGTCTCCCCACCACACTGTCCTATCCTCCAGCGTATGACCCTGCCGCAGAGCCATGGTACCGGTACCTGCAGGGCCCACTACTGGTCGGAGACCCTGATAGAATCATAGACTTTAAGGTCACAAGGGACCTGTTTGGCCCTACCCCAGTGGTGCACCATCAGTGACTTTGTACCAGCCATCCCCTGTTCAAACTGCAGCTCCATCAGTTTACGAAGAAGGGGAAGAGGAAGTAGTGCAGTCAGTATCACTGGTTCTGCTGGTCCCCACCGGAGCCTCATCACTGACAGAAGAGGCACTGATTCCAACCTTTCTCTCCCCTCATGACAATCATAAGCAGTGCCACAATCTGCTCCAGTGCATGGTGGAAGATCTTGGGCTCCCAATGGAGGAGTTCCAGGACAAACAACACCAACTCCTGAACATCTTCCAACTGCAGGGACCCTCCCCATCCATGAGGCCACCCTGCAGCTGGTGCAGACAGTCTGACACACACCGGCATCCCATGCCCCTACCCCCCCCCAAACAAGCAGAAAGGTGATACTTTGTCTCTTTGAATGGAGTGGATTTCCTTTTCAACTGTCCACCCACTAACTCGCTGATGGTCCTTGCGACGACAAAGCACACTTGCCAACAACATCTCAACTCCACCCCTCCAGCCAGGATGGTGAAGAAAATGGACCTTTGGGGCAGGAAGGTCTACTCTTCCATAGGACTCCAGTTTTGTATAGCCAACTACCAAGCCATGCTGCCGAAATATGATTTTCACATTTCAAATTCTTGGAGTTTAATGATTTTCTGCTGCTGGACAAGCAACGGCAGTTCCAGGTGCTGTTGGATGAAGGGAAGCTGCTGACACTGCCTCCTACTCCTTGTCAATCAGCGTTGTACTCCATGGAATTCCTGGCTACAATCTTCCAGATTCCCAAACAGGTTCAAACCACTTTTGAGGACCTTCCCTATGACACCCCCAAACTTTTGCATCAATGAAGGGATTCATTCATCTTGTCACTAAAGTGTCTGCTATCAAGAGAAACGGAAACAATTCAACACCTGAACTCACCACCACCATTACCTGCTGGATGTCATATCCGTTCCTAGCCTACTGGACTACCTTCTCCAACTCAAAACATCAGACCTCGCACACAACTCCATCCAAGTGCACCTGGCAATGCTCAGTGCCTTCCTTCCCCTCAATGGACAGCACTTCTTTTTTTCACACACGCAAGCACTGTTGGCTTCCTCAAAGCTCTGCTTGATGCCTTTTCACTGGTGCTCAAATCTATTCCTTCTTGAGACTTTAATCTCGCCTTCTCTGCCCACACCAGGCCACCCTTTGATCCCCTCACCATGTGCTCTCTCCCACCTCTCACTGAAGGTGATCTTATTGGTAGCCATCACATTGGTCTGATGCGTTAGTGAAGTGGCGACTATGATGGCTGACCCCTCCTCCAACACTGTCTTCCACAAGGACAAGATCTCCATATGGCTGCACCTCAAATTCATTTCTAAGATGGTGTCTGCATTCCATCTCAACCAGTGCATCCATGTCTCCATTTTATGTCCCAAACCCCATGCCTTCCACAGGGACAGAACATTACACTCTCTCAATCTCCTAAGTGCACTGGCCTTCTACCTCCAATGCACCCATCCTTTTCAGCTTCACCCACGCTCTTTGTTGCCATTGTCGAACATTGTAAGGGACAGGCCCTCTCCTTGCAGCTCCCAATGGAGGAGTTGCATCTCCAAATGGATCTCCCATTGCATTCATGAATGCTATGTCCTCTCTAATGCATCTCCACCTTCTGGAGTCACGTCTCACTCCATGTGGGTGCATGTGGCCATGGTGGCCTGCCTCGCCAGCATACCATGGCAGGACATTTGTCGAGCAGCTACACTGAGCTCTGTTCACACCTTCGCTTCTCACTATGCCATTGACCTGGCAGCAGCTGTGGATGTGGCAGTAGGTCGCGCCATACTACAGGCTATAACTTCTCATGAGTCCTCACACCCATCTCCATGCTGATCATTTCTTGCTACTCTCTCATATTTGGAATCTCTATAGGGACCATCACTTGCAGAAGAAGAGGAGGTTACTTACCTGTAACTGGAGATACTTCAAGATGCATGGTCCCTATTTTGATTCCAATACCTGCCCTCCATCCCCTCGGCTGTGGACTATACTGCTGAATGGTAAGAAGGATACTGGAGTGGCATCGACCCACATGATCTCTTATAGCCTCAGCTGCAGACATGAGTGTGAGACATGGCGGATGTGCAGGTCAAAGGACACTGATACAAATCATTCCAGTATATGGCACGTATCTGCACCCACGTCTGGAATCCGAATACGGACCACACATCTCAAAGAACCTCCAGTTACAGATAAGTAGCTGCCTCTTATCTCTTATATAGCGTTTTTCATCAGTAGATCTCAAAGCACTTCACAGTCTTCAGTGTGGTTATCCTCACAACACCTCTGTGAGGTAGGGCAGTGCTGTTATCCTCATTTCACAGAGGGGGAACTGAAGCACAGAGAGGCTAAGTGACTTGTCCAAGGGGGTCTCAGGAATTCTTCGATAAAACAGGGCATTGAACTCTGTTCTCCGAAGGTATAAACCAGCATCCTAAGCAGTGGCCCATATGTAACTCTTCCACTATCATATGGCATACCAGTCCAAAGCATAAGTGTTTCCTAGCCATACTAATAAAAAATAATAATAGAAGAGCCACTTAGGAGCCTTTTTATAGCAATTATTATCACAACAAGAGATTTTCCTACATAATTATTTGGTGTGGAAAGATTTATTGGAACTGCCATAATAATTACATAAAATACTTATCCACAGTCCTTAGCATTACCATTTTTATTTGTGCAATTTTGCACTTCCTTTGCATGATATTTAAAGCTGTATTTTTCCCCCTCACATCTTCCTTCATTGCAGAGTCTCATCTGTTAAAACTCCAACATCGCACATTCTGCGATCTTCCTTTGCATTCATGCTAGGCAGAATTCACTGACATGGTCTTCACACAGGCAGGAGCAACTTTTTCTTGTCCAGCCTGTGGCTTTGCTTCCCCTTCCATCTGGACAGCTCTATCATTTTCCTCCCTCTTTGTGCCAGAAACATACTGCGTATCTAACATGTTCAAAGCAGCCAAGCTTGCTATTTTAATACAAGCTCTTATCTCTTATCAAACATAGATCTACAAATAGTGTACTGTGTCCCCCACAGCTATTCTCTGTTTAGAGATTCTTCAGTGTGTGTTGGACAGATGGCGCAATCAGTGGGTTGTAGCAGAGCATTATAAAAAGGAATTTTTTCTAGCTGCTTCTACCCAGCCTGTTTGAATTCAGTGAGACACAGCAGCTGGAACACAATCTTTCAAAGACAACTCTGAACTTTTTTTTGAAATTTGAAAGTCAAAAGATGCTTCGGAAAAATAACATAAAAAGTAAAGCAAGCACAAAAGGGAAGCAGGGAAGTTCAGGGTTAAGAACTTGGCTTTGGATGAGTTTCCTTGCTCTCAGCTGCTCCACATAGATGCACACAAATCCCTGTTTGTGTGCATTGATGTGAGGGAAACAGTAATGTTCCCCCTTATGTCAAATACTTCTTCAGGATAATCAGTATATCCAGCAGCACTGTATCTGCACTGACCTAGGAAAGTACTTAAGACATTTATATTTTCAGTGAGGGAGAGGTGGAAATGTTTGCTGCTTTGCTTTTGTTACCTATTGATGGACTCTCGGGGTAGGGAGGAGAGAAGTATAGTTCCCCATCTTGGGAATCTAACAACACTGCAAGCTCTGAAAGTTCTAATTTTTTGTATGTGAAAGTGTCTTAAATATTCTTTTGTAATAATTCAGTTATATAAAGTTGCCATAAAACAGTAAATCTTTTCCTGCCTTTGGCTCCTGTCCCCCCCACCCCCCAGCCTATTCGTTTCTCATTGTTTAACTTAATCGACTTACATGACTCTTTCTTACATCTAGTTTGGAGCATAAGAAAAGCATTATGCAATTACTGTATAAAACTTCTGTGTTCTAGCAAAAGATACACACAGGTGCCCTTGCACTACATTAATTTTGTGTTTGCTTTGTCTTTTCAACTAGGAAAATTACTTATATTCTGTATAAGCAGACTGAAAAGAGGAAACTCTTATTTAGATTGACTACACTGAAAGAGGTGTAACTCCTAAAGCCAAGGGGAGTTTGTCTCATGGAGGGAATCACAGGTGGTGGCTACATTTAATATATGTATGGGAACTTTGAAAGTCCTTTGCCATGCCAGTCATCAGGGCTGGTGCAAGGAAGTTTCCCGCCCTAGGCAAAACTTCCATCTTGCGCCCCCCCTGCCCTGAGGTGCCCCCCCTATGGCAGCTTCCCCCCCCTGCTGTGAGCACCCCCCCCCACATGGCAGCTACTCCCCCCCCAGGAGCCGTGCAGCACCTCCCCACCCCAGCTCACCTCTGCTCCATGTCCTCCCCGAGCACACCGTCCCCGCTCTAATTCTCCTCCCAGGCTTGCGGCACCAAACAGCTGATTGGTGCTGCAAGCCTGGAAGGTGGGAGAAGTAGAGCAGTGACCACATGCTCGGGGAGGAACCGCTGAAAAAAAAAAAAAAAATTAGGGGCACCGCTTTTTGGCGCCCTAGGCAACCGCCTAGTTCGCCTTAATGGTAGCACTGGGTCTGCCAGTCATACCACTTTCTGGAAGTGTGAGGAAGTCCTTAAGTGTATCAGAGGGTGGGGCTAATCATGCACACACCCAGGGGTGGCTCCAGGCACCAGCGCAGCAAGCCACGGGAGGTGTTCTGCCGGTCGCCGCAAGGCGACAGGCAGGTTGCCTTCGGCGGCATGCCTGTGGAGGGTCCGCTGGTCCCGCGGCTTTGGTGGACCTATTGCAGGCGTGCCGCGGTATCTGCTGGACCGGGGACCTGCCGCAGGCAAGCGGCCGAAGGCAGCCTGTCTGCCGTGCTTGGGGTGGCAAAATACCTAGAGCCGCCCCTGCACACACCTACATCCAATAATAGATGCCCTCAGTTGTCAACCTATATCATTAAATAAGGAAGGAATAAACACTCTCGCATCTATATTTTGGAAAGTTTTTCATTATTTAACAGAACAGAATAAGTCCTTATCAATTTGCCAATCAAGCTTTATGAACTAATCATAAGTTATAGGACTGTCAATAATACAGATGTTCTACATGCTACTCCTAAGTAATATTTAATGATTCAAAGCTACTGTTGCTATTTTAACTGGAAATTCACTTGTATTTGTAACCACAGCCAGCTTCTTTTGGCTCTTTTCTCTGAAGCAGCAAGCTGTGATGTAACTGCAATTTTAAAAATGAATCCCCTGACAAACAGAATTCCTCCTGTCAGAGAAAACTTTATCTAGATGTAACCACACCACCATCCTAAGTTGGACATTTCGTTTATACCAACCACTCCATTTCAGGGAAACAAATTCCAGACTGAGACTATCCTCCCATTCCTCTTCTCCTCATTCACTGTCTTCATTTGTTTACACCTTAGCTTGTTCCATCCCTCCGACTTGTTCTCCATGCACTTACACTGGTGCCTCTCCATTCCTTTCATTCTGTTTTGGTTTTACTTTTTCAATCTCCCTGATCTTCACCAATAATTACTATGACAAATATTGCAGTTCTCTTTAATAATTATGCATACTATTTCTGCACTAGTGTGGTATTTCTGTACCATGTATGGGAATGGATATTTCACCCATGGGGTTTGTCAAGGTAGCAGAGTCTACCCACTGAGCGAATGAGAGAAGAGATCCTTCCTGGTAATCATCACCATCTGACTCATAAGGGTTATTAAGAGACAATGCCAGTGCGAGTGTCTTTAATGGCACTAACCCAAACCAGTATGAACAAGAGAGAGTGAGAGACCTTCATAGACAGGAAGAACTGGACTTGAGAGGAAAGCCTATCCAACTTCAGCTTGTAGTGAAGTGTAAGATTAGATGAGATTAAATATGCCTATAGGTGGTCTGTTATTTTAAGGTCTCTCTTTTTTTTTTCCTTGTAATGCTGTGTTCCAAGTGCTAAGTAAAAATACTTTGTTCTAAGAAGGGTGTTGGTGAGTATCACGGCTCTCAGCTTCCAAAAGGGAGGAAATGTGGGTGTTGAAAACCCAGTCAGGCCTGCAGGCTGATGAGTAGTTGGTACACCCCAGATAATGTACCTGGGTCTCAATTTAGGAGTGGAAGAATCTGAGGGCAAGAGGATGAACACTGGAGCGCTCAAAGACTAGTAAGGGGGCAGATAGTCCTGTGGCTGTGAAAGGAAGTGTTCCATAAAGTCTCACAAACTACCTTTCTTTTAAAATTAGTTCCTGGAAGGATAGTTTGAGATTTGTAGACATGGCACCCTTCCCTCTGTATTCTCCAGTTCACATCACTCCAGTGCACTGAATCACTCTCACTTTAACTTTAGCATGACATCTACCCTGGGCAAAAACTCCTTGTTGGTCCCAACCCCTGAGGGCTCCCAGCCACCCCTCTTTTGGCTGGCTTCCCTACACAGGCACTCACTGCAGCTCTACATGCTGTAACAGATCTTGAAGCTGTTGCTGAGCGAGTCCTGCAGGCAGAGTGGGGCGAGGGAGGACAGGGACACACAGGCTGTTGGAAGTGGAGTGAGGCAGAATAGGCTCTCAGGATGGAGGGAGCCTAGTGCAGGAACCAGCCCCATGCCAGTGCCAAGGAGTAGCAGCTCTGGCCCAACCCCTGCCCACTCACATTTGGCTCCATGGTCCCTCTGTCACGGAGGGGTTGCAGAGCCAAACTGGAGTGGTGCTGTGACCCCTGTGCATCAGGTCTCAACATCACTCACTCCATTTTGGCCCTGCTCCTGCCTCATCATAACGGAGGGTCATGGGACCAAACCTGAGTGGCCAGTGGGGCAGTCGGCAGTGCTCCTCCTCACCATTGCTGTTGGGCCAGCTCTTGCATCAATACCTGAACCAGATCAGTCAGAGCTCAGGTGCTCTGCCATCCCCCCAATGAATTGGGCCCTAGACATGTCCCTAGGTTGTCTTAATCCAGCCCTTTCAATGGTATGTGCCATGTGTAATGTACATACGGCTGTGGGTACCACTGCATTGCTCAGTCCCATACATATTCAGAGATCTCTGGAATTTCCATGGGACCCATTACTGACTGTCTACTGAACATTACTTGCAGTTTAATGATATGCAAGGTCTGGTCTACACTGAAAATTAGCTTGGCCTATCTGTGTCACTCAGTGGTGTGAAAAACTTACACCCCAAAACACTCTAGCTAGGTCAACCTAGCCCCCAGTGTAGATGCGGCTAGGTTGAAGAACGTATCTGAGTGGTGGGTTAACTAAAGTGATGGGAAAAAACATCTGCACTACAGTGCTAAAGCTGCAGCACCATAGCTGTGCTACTGTAGCATCTGTAGTGTAAAAAAGCCCCAAGGCCCCGTTTTCCCCCAATTATACTAGTATGGTTAACTGCCGTTGTTATAACAATATAACTCTCTGTGTGGACACTCTGCTCTGGTATGTGTGGTTTTGGATTTAGCTTAACTCTCTTCCCAAGCGACATAAACTAACTGAAAAAGGCACCTCTTACACTGAAATAAGGGGGAAGTTATACCAGTATGCCTTTCCCATGTAGACAAGTCCTTTTTTAAAAAAAAAAAAAGAAAAAAAAGTAAGTGTTTAATTAAATAAATGCTAGAATTACAAGTGTGGAATTGGAACAGTGATTCTCTTTGTTATGGCTTTTGATATTAAATTCCGCACCTGAGGCTGCTTGGAAGGCAGCTTGAGATTGTGGCAAAAGCACAATATTTCTGCTAAAATGATCAGCAGTGAAATAGTTGCACTGATATTTAAATTGTCACCTTCAGGTTTGATAGTTAACAAGGTGCTGTGATGAATGCAACATTTTGAATATCTCCTAGCTGTTGTTTTTTCAGGCTGCTTGGGTAACAATGCTTTGCCTTACATTTATGATCAGGGCTAGAGAAAATATTTTTGAGAGTGAGATTCTTTACAGGTCTGCAGCAAGAGTGGGGATCCATGCAATATAAATGGCCCTGACAATTGCTGTTGACCTATGTTTCAACAAAACTGGCACATCATTTCCTGTTTGCTAAATGCTGGCTTTCTGTGAATTTGTTAAACTACAGCTCTTTGAGGGAGGGGAATCCAAAATTCAAAAATACCTCTTTATCTCTGGGATGACTCCAGCCTGCAGCATAGCAACAAGCCAATGGTCACTATGTTCTCCCATTTCTCCCCTCAGTATTTTAATTATTTCCAGCACTTAATATTGACTGAGAAGGCAATTCTTACATTTCTATAAATATTGCTTTGTAGATAAGTGCTTTATCAAAAGAAGCTGAACCTGCCCTTCCCCCTCCCCCAGTGATGGTAGTAAATAGAACACACTGTTCTTTGCAGGTACATGCTGCAGAATTTTTTTAATGCATCTCGCATAGACATTGCTCCCCCAAGACAACACAAAGTATTGCTAGTAAAGCAGCTGGCCAGCTGTGGAAGAACTTGTGGAGGGAGATTTTTTTTTCAGATATTCCTGCCAGCAACTGCAGAATTATGATAAAACTGTTTTGCTGAAAGTTAAAGATATGTGCACGTGAGAGTGAGCACAACAGCTTGGATTGCCTTCTGCTTCCTTCTCTGTTTGTTTAGTGCATGGTTTCCCAGCCTTTCTACTTAATTTAATAACTCTGCTTTCATTTCTATGCTGTTAACCTGCCTTGCGACTCACAGTGGTTGCACTTCAAGGAGCCCCCTAATGCTACACCAGATTTGCATGTTTGTGCATTTACACCTTCCTTTCCCTGTTACTAATTCCCACAACCCCTTGAATTGCACTAGACGAACAAGGAAGTGTTGGCAAAGGGGTTAGCAGAGTTGGAAACAAGTGGAAAAGACACTGCTAGTGGATGCTTACAGGGAGATTAAACCAATAGGACACTCTAGAAGTTTAGTCACCCTTTATATTAGGGTTCCATTTATATATAGTTCATAAAGAGTTAATAGATCTATTAAATAAATGCTTGTGATGCTTTGGGGGTTCATCCAGACCAGTAAGGGATTGCGTCACCATCTGTCTTGTAACCCTGGGTGCTTTGTGCCATGCAGCTTTGGCTCAGAGCCCTGACGCCGGCAGCCTGCTTACAGCACAGTGACCTGATCCTAGCTTCCACCAGCTTGGTTTCTTCATGCAAGGTGACACAGCAGCCCCTCCAGTCCTGAGTCTCACTAAAAGTCTCCTCTCTATCGCGCAGCCCCTCTCGCTGTAACACTCACAAAAGTTCCCTGCTTCTTTCGAGAATCAGGGCGCACCACAAGTCCGTTAGCTTGGCTGAGGATTTTACTCTTCAATTTACTCCGCACTGAGATGGATGTGTAATAAAACAAGATTACGTTTATTAGCAAAGAACTGAGATTTAAGTGATACCAGGTAGTAGAAGGAACTGGGATAGAAATGGTTACAAACAAGCAAAAGTAAAAATATGTTTCTAAGGCTGAAACCAAACTTAACAAACCAGAGCCTTTTGTTCAGAGTAGTTTTTTCACCACAGTTGTTCTTCCAGCATGGCTGGCCAGTCCTTAGCCAGGATCTAACACAGAGTCATAGAACTTGGTTTCTTTCTCTGTCTCTTCAGGTGAAGGATGCCAAAATGGCTCTCTGCTTATATCCTCCAAGTTTCTTTGTTTTCAAAGTCAGGAGAGCCTCCTGAGGGCTCAGCTTTCTGTGTCCATCAGGGAGCTGATGTCATGTTAATTTTTGCAGTCTCCTTCTCATATCATGATAGTTAAGTAGCTATCTCCTCCAATCTCAGGTTCGACGGCTTTGTTTACCTCTTATATAAATGTACTTCCAGTATCTGTCTTGGCTCAGTTTACACTGGAGACCACATTCCTTTGTCTAGGGTGGGCTGATTCAAGCTCTGCCTGCCAAACGCATTTCAAGGGCATACTTCCAGCGCATATTTATAATTTTTCATATATCACTCAAATACACCACGTAACTGTGTTAATGACCAGCTTGTTATCAGTTAGCGTAAGATACTTTATGTGACAACAGTGAAATGGGGTACACTGAGATGATCAGGCCGGCTGAGACTCACTGCTAGATACCAGGAAGCCCTTTCCCTCTGGCATTGGAGTACTCTTAGGGTCACAATGATTAGAGATTGTTAGAGTCCAGGAGGTCAGTGAGTTTCTTGCTACGATTTCTTACCCATTCTCCTGGTAATTCTGGTAATTATAGTCCTGTCAGTCTGACATTGATCCTTGGCAAGATAATCAACTTGATTAACAAAAAATTAAAGGAGTGTAATATAATTAATGCCAATCAACATCAGTTTATGGAACATAAATCCTGTCAAATGAACTTAATATCTTTTTTAATGAGAATAAAAGTTTGGTCAATAAAGGTAATAGTGTTGATGTAATAGACAGACTTCTGTAAGGCATTTGAATTTTGACTAAAAAAACTAGAAAGAGAGAAAGTTAATATGGCACACATTAAATTGAAGAGCTGCTGGAATACTCTGTCCAGTTCTGGTGCCAACAATTCAAGAAGGATGTTGAATACATGAAGAGGGCTCAGAGAAGAGCTGTGAGAATGATTAAAGGATTAGAAAACATGCTTAAAATTGAGCTTCTTGAGTCTATCACTGTATTTATCTTAACACAGAAAAGGTTACAGATGACATGAATACAGTCTATAGGTAGCTACATGGGGAGCAAATATTTGATAATGGGCTCTTCCTTCTAACAAACAAAAGCATAACACAATCCAATGCATGAAAGTTAAAGCTAGACAAATTCAGACTAGAAATAAGACATGCTTTGAACAGTGAGGTTAATTAACCTTTGTAACAATTTACCAAGGGTTGTGGTGGATTCTCCATCATTGGCAATTTTTAAGTCAGATTGGATATTTTTTCTAAAAGATATGTTGTAGGAATTATGTTGGGAAAGTTCTTTGGCCTTTGTTATACAGGAGGTCAGACTAGATGATCACAATGGACCGTTCTGACCTTGGAATCTATGAATCTCCTGATGTACTTATAACCATCTATAATACTGTTGCCTTATCTCCACAGCCCTATCTATTCTTTTTCTATGTACAGGTTTAGATGTGTATGTTTTGGTGACATAACCCTTATTTTTGCATATATATTTGTAGTAGCATGTGTACATATAAAATGTAAGTACTTACAATTTGCAAGAAGAAAACTGAGTGAAGCAGTGATAATGAGGGAGAAAGTTGCCTTTCCAGGGACTTGCTTGAAGACTGGCTGAGATTCTCATTCTAACACAGGCAAGGTCAACCCCAGCTAGAGGTATAGTGCTGACCTCAGTGATCTCTGTAGGTTTCTCCCATGGCCACACCAGTGCTTACAGGCTTCTGCTGGGCCTTCTTGTTCTGGCTCGGAATCTCTTATTCTGTGTGTTCTGCCTCCTGCCCTGCCCTATCTTCCCTTTCCCCAAACAGCAAAACCCCTCCACCTACTCAGTCCAAAACTCTCGAGCACGTTACTAATTCCTTTTGTCTTAGGTGGGGGAGGGAGGCTTGTGGTTATTTTATCCTGACAATTACATTAATTGACAGGCCTGTTCACACTCAGTCTCAAAGAATTTGAGATTGATGCAGTCACCAGTACCTTGCAACATAACCAGGGCTGGTGCAACCATTTAGGCAAACTAGGCAGCCGCCTGGGGCGCCTAAAAGTCCCCTCAGGCGAGGAGGTGGAATGGAGGTGAGCTGGGTAGGGGGACATGCGGGGAGGTCTGCCCACAGTAACAGGGGAGGGGGCACACAGGGGAACAGCTCCCCGCCCCAGCTTACCTCTGCTCTGCCTCCTCCACTAAGCACACAGCCCTGCTCTAAGTCTCCTCCAATCAGCGCCATAGGCCTGGGTGGGGAGGAGAATTAGAGCAGCGCCGGCGTGCTCAGTGGAGGAGGCGGAGCCGAGGTGAGCTGGGGTGGGCTACCCAGGCAGAGTTAGCTTCTGCGGGGGAGGTCTCCCCAGGCAGGGTTAGCTGCCCTGGGGTGGACAGGGGGAGTCTCCCTGGGCGGGGTTAGTTGCCGTGGAGAGACGGGGGGAAGAGGGGTTAGCTGTCGTGGTTGGGGAGGTAGCTGCTGCAGGGACGCTCCCTGGGTGGCGGGTGCAAGGTGGAAGTTTCGCCTAGGGTGCACAACTTCCTTGCACCAGCCCTGAACATAACAGAACAATTTGGCTCCCCTTTGTCATTTATGCAAGTGAGAGCTAAACTTGTGTAGACTGGCTAGCCCTTGTTGCTAGAGGTATGTACTCTGAGCTCCACAGCAGGCATTGTTGTTTGTCTGCTCCCAAGGCTAGGTCTGCGCCAGCACTTATGTCATTCAGTATTATGAAAAAAACACCCCCTTGAATGATTTAAGTTACACTGACCTAAGCGCGAGTGTAAGCAGCACTATGTCGGCAAGAGACCTTCTCCCACCGTCATAGCTACCGCCCCTCGTGGGACTGGAGTAGTTAAGATGATGGGAGAGCTTTCTTCCGGCAGCTTAGAGCGGTTATGTTACAGAGCTTACGGCAGTGCTGCTGCATTGCTGCAGCTGCAAACTCTCTAGAGTAGCCTCTGTGTTGGTTTCCCTGTGAGCCTGTGGAATGTAGCCAGCTGACTCCTCGACTGTCAGAAGGATTACTTTATCACTTTACATCATCTCCATTTCTGCAGTCTTTCAAAACAAACTCACCTCAGCACTCCCCTACATGCACCTTTTGATGTTGTCATACTGAAGACATATGGTCTAAACTCTGCAGTTTGGACGGACTAAATCTGATGTAGCATTTGAAATCAGTAGCACAGGAAAATGTGTCATCTGGCATTTTTGCATAATCTCTAATGGCAACAAGTGCTGTGTTGACTAACATTTTCTTCTTATACTTAATCAGAGTTTTTCAAAATATTTTATTAAGAAGTAGTGCAACTTTGAGACTGAAAAATGAGCATTCTAGTGGCATTTCGATGCTACCAAAGATAAAGCATTTACATCTAGATTTTTTTATTGGCTGTAAATCAGCACATTCAATTGAGTGTTTATTATAAATTTAGGAGGTCACTTCTGCAAAAGCCAAGATAATGTGGACTTTCTCTGCTCCTTTAATTTGTTAGAACAGAAGGCCAATTAATTGCCCATGCTTAATAGCAGGCCTATTTGGAATCTCCTCTGTTCAGAAATCAGTGTTGTGTATCGGCTGAATGACTGCTCAGGTTGCCAACTTTTAGTAAACCCATTTCTGGGTTAAAGAGAATAATATGATTTGAAATCTGGGGCTAAAGCTGAAGGATTATTACATAATTTATATGTAAAATTGGGATTTCCCCTCTGTTCTTCACAACTTCTCTTTGGTCCCCATTCTCTTTGCCCTTCTTTTCTCTTTCTCCTGTTCTCACATTAATTCTCATCTTCCATCTGTTGTATGCCTGTTTACATTTTTCCCCATCCAGAATATAAAGGGGATGTGAGGACAGAAAACAGAAAATTTAAGACGACTAGGTCCTTGTAGTTTAGCCGTATGATTGTTTGTTCCCACATCATTTTCAACTTTGCAGGAGAGTAATGAACACAATTTGCATGATGTCCCGCTCCACCTGCCTAGGGAGATCTGGAGCTGCCCTCCCCAAGTGATCATTATGTAAATGAAGTAATTTGGGACACACAGAAAATTAGTCCAGGTGGCTATTTTATTTATTTATTTATTTTTATTTTTAAGATGAACTTCAATGCTGGCAAAATGCACCAGATTGACAGCCCTGGAGACTGAACATGTGTCTATTTCCAGAGTAGCTACAGGGTGGGCAATTAATATCAACTACTCCCGTGCCTCTAGGCACACTCATGTTCTCATCCTACACAACACTGCAATGTTATTTGTTCAAAATATGCCTTGTACGGCATCATTTGAAAACTAATAACACAGTGGTCAATAATCAATATGAAATGTATGCGACAGTGATGTGCACAGAATTATGGATACTCACTGATATTATGATTTAAAGTCTGTGACTAAAAGGTGTTTAAACCTGACATGTTGGGTTGTTGATAAACAGGTTTTTCTCTGAACAGAGGAAAGAGCCCAACACCTCAAACCAGATGTGGTCAAATTCAGTGGGCTTACAGATGGTGGGAGGAAGATATTTACGTTATAAAGTTTTACATTTACCTTGTCCTGGTGACTTTTGGCCCTGCTAAATACTTTTGACAGCTCTTAGTACTTGCAATATTATTTGCACATCATGAACAATTATACTCTGTGTCGAGTTTTGGATAAGCTAATGACAAGCTGGATGATATATGAGCTCATTTGCACATGTATAAAAATATCCCAGTTAAAAAGTGAAGTGCAGAAAAGTTTCCTGTTACTTCACAGTAACTTGTACTTTATCATGACATTGGTGTCATGAGACTAAATTGTCGTATTCTGCAGTAACAAGAAATCTTCCAATAAACCTCTGTAATGTCCTTTTTCTTGAGAAGAGAATTAAAAATTGTAAGCATGTTATTTAAAACAAAAAAACTCAAACACAGTGTCCTTCTCTTGGACTGTCTAGCTGCTGTATATGTACATGTGTATAGACAGGTGTGAGTGTTTGTATATACGTATAAAATACACACGTGTGTGTGTGTCTCAGTAGCCAAGGAAATGTAACGCTGTGTTCAGACTGGTTTTCAGTAGAGGTGTGAGTCCTACAATAACTTCCAAAGCAAGTTAAACAACACTATAAAAAAACCATTTCCTATACTATAAAGCTATAAAATATAAGGAAGGAGTATTTTTTATCTCATTGATAAAGGGCGAGATTTAAGTTTCTCTTCTCCCTGCACAACAGTTAAATATTTAATATGACAAGATTTTTTTGCCTTTAGCCACCTTTTTGCCTGGGTCACTCTATTGTCCCTCTCTATTTTCCACGGCCATTCTAGTCTATCTAAGCCTAATCACAGAGGCAAAAGTGGTTTCACGGGGCAGGAGGGAGGAATATATCAAACAGCCTACACATACACTTTGCAGAAACACAGAGAAATAACAGATTTGTTGTGCGGACACAAGATTCGGACAGAAACTTCGTATTACAGGGCAAGTCTTTGAGACTTGACAGGTCGGTAATTCAATCTTAGGTAGCCTTACTTGAATGAGTTTTATAGCAGGAGTGCACTCTATATTAATCTCTATAGACATCGCTGTCCCTCCAGTGCAGCAGCCTCCCAAGAAAACATTAATCATATTTTCCTGAGGTAGCTGAATTGATTTCTTGAGAGAAATATTTCCTTGCCTACTCTCTAGCCATTTTCTAACCAATCACCAAGTTACAATGATCTGAGCACAATCAACAACTAATTATTGCCTGATGATTGGGTGCAGGGTTTGCTTCAGGTTCTCATGCAGTTTATTTACCATTTACTGGGGCACAAAACCTGCCTTAGCTGTTACGCATGTCTGTGTAATGTTGGCTTGTGTACATCTGTGTAGGACTTGTATATCACTCCCAACCATGGTAAGCCTCTTTGTGGTTTTTTTCCTCAGTCAGATCCTCGGTAAACTCAAAAGCTTGGATTCCATAAGTAGTGGTATACCTGCTTGCTATGATAATGACAGTTTACATTTATCTATCTTAGGCTTTTGATAGAGTGTCTGTTGCAGTGGTATCCAGCAAGGAATACAGCACCTTTTGAGAATGTGTGACAGAGTTGTACAGTTTTGGATCAATTAATTTTTATGTATACAGTGCTCATCAGTATGTACCTGGGTACAGAACTTAAGGTTGTTAAAATAATTTTGGAGACCAAGAGAGAAGCCAACACGGGGGAGGAGGGGAAACAGGTGAAAGAAAGAGAATCCAAAATGGTCAAATGTGAATTTGAAAAGCCTCAGAAGATATCTGTTATATAGGTGATATTCTACTTGGAAACCAAGGCAAAAAAGCTGAAGGCCTAAATAACTGACTTTCAGAGGTTCTGAGCACCCATATTTCTCATTAACTTAGGCCCTATCTCAGTAAAGCACTTAAGCATTTATGACACATGACCAGAAAGATCTAAGCATCCGGCAGCATGAATGACTCAAATTCAACCCTTAAAGACATATGGGGAGATAATGTTTGTTTTTATGTATTTACATATATATTGGTAGTGGTCAACAATGTAATCAAATAGTCCCTGCCTATGCTGTATTTTGTTAATTCAGAGATCAAAAGAACATCTTAATGTTTTAGACAAAGGAAATGCAATGGATCTAATTTACCTCAATTTCAGTAAAGCATTTGATATGATTCCACATGGGGAATTGTTAGCTAAATTGGAAAAGATGGGAATCAATATGAAAATTGAAAGGTGGGTAAGAAACTAATTAAAGGGGAGACTACAACAGGTCGTACTGAAAGGTGAACTATCTGGCTGGAGCGAGGTTACTAGTGGAGTTCCTCAGGGATCGGTTTTGGGACCAATCTTATTTAATCTTTTTATTACTGACCTTGGTACAAAAAATGGGAATGCGCTAATAAAGTTTGCAGATGACACAAAGCTGGGAGGTATTGCCAATACAGAGAAGGACCAGGATATCCTACAGGAAGATCTGGATGACCTTGTAAACTGGAGTAATAGTA
Organism: Chelonoidis abingdonii; assembly: GCF_003597395.2. NCBI lineage: Eukaryota > Metazoa > Chordata > Testudines > Testudinidae > Chelonoidis > Chelonoidis abingdonii. Next base: position 101,394,599 of record NC_133770.1, on the reverse strand, counting down.
ATAGGATGAAATTTAATAGTGAAAAGTGCAAGGTTATGCATTTAGAGATTAATAACAAGAATCATAGAACTCTTGTTATAAGCTGGGGTGGCATCAGTTGGAAGTAACAGAGGAGAAGGACCTCGGAGTATTGGTTGATCACAGGATGACTATGAGCCGCCAATGTGATGTGGCCGTGAAAAAAGCTAATGCGGTTTTGGGATGCATCAGGCGAGGTAGTTCCAGTAGAGATAAGGAGGTGTTAGTACCCTTATACAAGGCACTGGTGAGACCTCATCTGGAATACTGTGTGCAGTTCTGGTCTCCCATGTTTAAGAAGGATGAATTCAAACTGGAACAGGTACAGAGAATGATCCAACGAATGGAAAACCTGTCATATAAAAGAGAGACTCAAAGATCTGGCTGTTTAGCTTAAGCAAAAGAAGGCTGAGGGGAGATATGATGTGATCTTTATAAATATATCAGAGGATAAATATACCAGGGAGGGAGAGAAGTTATTTAAGCTCAGTCACCAGTGTGGACAAGAACAAATGGATATAAACTGTCTATCAGGAAGTTTAGACTTGAAATTAGACTAAGGTTTCTAACCATCAGAGGAGTAAAGTTCTGGAACAGCCTTCCAAGGGGAGTAGTGGGGGCAAAAGACATATCTGGCTTCAAGACTAAGCTTGATATGGAGGGGGTAGTATAATGGGATAGCCTAATTTTGGCAATTAATTGATCTTTGACTATTGGCGGTAAATATGCCCAATAGCTTGTGATGAGCTGTTAGATGGGGTGGGATCTGAGTTACTACAGAGAATTCTTTCTTGGGTCTGGCTGGTGAGTCTTGCCCACATGCTCAGGGTTTAGCTCATCACCATATTTGGGGTCAGGAAGGAATTTTCCTCCAGGGCAGATTGGCAGAAGCCCTGGGTTTTTTTGCCTCCTTCTGCAGCGTGGGCCATGGGTCATTTGCTGGAAGATTCTTTGCACCTTGAAGTCTTTAAACCATGATTTGAGGACTTCAGTGGCTCAGACACAGGTCTGATACAGGAGTGGGTGGGTGAGATTCTGTGGCCTGCGTTGTGCAGGAGGTCAGATCAGATGATCGTAATGGTCCCTTCTGACCTTAAAATCTATGATTCTATGATTTAAATGAACTGTAAACATAAGATGTTGCTGTATTAATCTCTCTTTGAAATGTAAAATGTATAGCAAATCATCTGCGAATGGTTGAAAAAATAGGCAATTGCCTTATGTTAATCTGTGTGAATAATTACCAGAGATGCTTAGGAAGTAGACCTGCTTCAGTCACCCTGATTGCCTATTGTGTACCCAGTACTATATGGTCAAGTGGATGCTAGAACCAGGGCTGCCCGGGGGGAGTAGGGGGTCCGCAGGGGTCCCCATGAGAATATAGTATTCTATATTATTGCAACTTTTTTTATGGAAGGGGCCCCTGAAATTGCTTTGCCCTAGGCCCCCTGAATCCTCTGGGTGGCCCTGACTAGAACATTGTCTAAAAGACCCTTGGGTCTTGATCCTGTCATCTCAGATCTGCTTAAGCTTCATCAGGGGAAGTTTGAGTTGCAAGATGAGATCCCAGTCCTAATGTGGAACACCCTGAATATGATATTGGACATAACCTATGGACTAAATTCTAAAAGAACTCTTTGGAACTACAAAGCTCACCATCTCTGCTATATATCTAAACCTCAAGAATTGAACTCATATCTGTATGTTGTGACAAAGTTCCTCCTCTACCGTGGTGGGTCTTGTGCTTATTGGCAGATTTGCTCACCTCAGTGATCTCCCCCACTGTCTGGATCAGCTCCTCCTGTGTCTGATCAAGAGTTGGGAGGTTTGAGGGGAACCCAGGCCCACCCTCTACTCTGGGTTCCAGCCCAGGGCCTTGTGTCTATAGTGCCTCCTGCAACAGCTGCATAACAGCTACAACTCCCTGGGCTACTTCCCCATGGCCTCCTCCAAACACCTTCTTTATCCTCACCACAGGACCTTCCTCCTGGTGTCTGATAACGCTTGTACTCCTTAGTCCTCCAGCACCACACCCTCTCACTCTCAGCTCCTTGTGCCTCTTGCTCCCAGCTCCTCACGCACACTTCCTCTCCTCTGGCGCCTCCGTACCTGACTGGAGTGAGCTCGTTTTTAAACCCAGGTGCCCTGATTAACCTGCCTTGATTGGCTGCAGGTGATCTAATCAGCTTGTCCGCCTGAATTGGTTCTAGCAGGTTCCTGATTACTCTAGTGCAGCCCCTGCTCTGGTCACTCAGGGAACATAAAACTAGTCATCCAGTGACCAATATATTTGCCCTCTACCAGACTCCTGTACCCCACTGGCCTGGGTCTGTCACAATGTATATTGATCTTTTAACCATACTCTCTCTCTTTTCTTTAATAAATTTTAGTTTAGTTAATAAGAATTGGCTGTAAGCGTATGTTTGGGTAAGATCTTGAATATTCATTAACTTGGGAGGTAATGTGTCCGATCCTTTGGGATTGGTAGAACCTTTTCTATTATATGATGAATAAGATTTTCATTAATCCTCATCATATTTGAGTTGGGTGACTACATGGAGGCCTAAGGCTGGGTTATTTTAAGGAAACTGTTTTGTTGACTTCTGAGTAACCAGTGAGGTAATAAAGAATCTATTTTGTTCTGGTCTGGTAAATCTAAGTATTAAAATATCCATCAGCTTTTGGGATTTTCTGCCCCATTCTTTACAGTTCACCCTAATTGAGTGACTTCAGCTGGCTCCCCTGGGCCTCCGGTCTCACAGTTACTTAACTTAAAGCATATGGGTACTTTTAGTTGGGACTACTTGTGCTTGATGAAGAGGAATTATTGACTTGTTTAAAGTTAAGCGCATGCTTCAAGTACTGAGCTGAATCAGAACCTTAACTGGGGAAAATCCTGGTTTGTTTTTCAAAAACTTGATTGGGGCATAGGAGACAAATGGGAGTGGCATCTTATGATGAAGATAGGGGATTCATCTGCCATCCTGATGAGCTACCATAGGGGATCCGCAGTAGAAAATATAAACCTTTGCTTTAGAGCTTGTGTAAACACAGAAGTTGTACTAGTTGAACTCAAAATGGTTTTGATTGTATATCAGTTTAAAACTGATCATACCTGTTTAGCACGCCTACCAGTAAATTTACCGACATAAAGTGTAGATGACATAAGATTTAAGTCAGGTGTAGACCAAAATGAGTATTCCTATCCCCTATTGCTCTGTTTTAACTAAATTGATATGAAGTCACATCTATATTAATACCAGGACAACTTTGTGCATAGACCAGGCTTTCAGCAAAAGACTTGTGTTAGCAGCACTTATGATTGCTATCATGGTGTTGAAGCTCACTAAGTCTCTTCTAAACTTCTTCTAGCTGTAATTACCTTGATTTTTAGCTCCCCAGCAGGTATGTGTGAGGCTGCTAGAATGGATAATCACTAGTTTCAGTTGCTTCCCCACATGAATTGAATGTCCTTCTTTCCCTAGAAACATAAAGCCAGGTTTGCACAGCAAACTGCATTCCCTGGGGCTCATAGGGGCACAGAAGTATCAGAGTGGGGATTTCCCCACCTCTCTCCCTGAGGGACAGCTTTAACTTCCGCCAGAAGCTCTGCCAATGGCGACTGTCTAGAAGATGTGCTGAATCAATGCCCCTTCAATCCAACCAGGCTCCCTCAGGAGAGAGCTGTAGGCAGCTTGCAGCACTGTGTTCCCATTGCTGGTAGACGTTCCACTCCCACGAGCTTGTGGCCCAGGTTCTGTCAGCAGCACTTGGGCAGTGAATCAGAAAAGGTCTTCTCTCTTCCAGAAATGTAAATTGGACAGTGCTGGGCAGAGCAGCTTCTATTCTGTCCAGATTAAATGTTGTTATTCGGATACACTGGATTAGATCATGTTTGCTTCCAGAGTGATGGCATGTAGCATAAAACTTCAGAGCTAATGGAGTGTAGCACAGCTTATCAGAGCTTTAAAGACAACGTATGTTGTTTGGTTGGCCTTGGTTGGAGTCATAAGGGATCTGGGCTGTTTCCGATTGCTTTGAAGCTCCATGTTTCTGCCTCTGCTGCTGCAAAATGACTTGAGATGAAATATTCCTATATCCTTCCTTAATTGGCCCAGGGTGGGGCTACTATGTAATGATGTGAAATGCATCCTGTCCCTGACAACTAGTTATGTCGCCTTCCTCAGCATTCACCCAGTTCTGCATGGTCTGGGGAGCAAGAAACTGGGAACCAAAAATCCATCCTTAGTCTTATACAGGGAGTTTGTCATGTCTCTGGTGCTAGCCCTGTGGGAAACTGATTTCCATGGAAATTGTGCTAGTCTCTCATGAGAGAAGGATTTGAGGTTGAGTAGAGATTGAGCAAGCATAAGGGCTTGTCTACAAGAGGAACGCATTACCGGTTATACAGATGTAATTATATCCATATAACTCCCCATTTGGACACACTTATTCCAGTATAAAAGTGGCTTAGCTTAAACCCTTTCCAAAATATCATAGGTAAACGGAAAAATGGTATGCAAAGGAACAAGTATCCAAGTGAGGGTTATAGCAGTAAAACTACATAGGTTTAAATTCACACTTTACAGTATGCTGGTGTAGACGAGCCCTTAATAATGTGAAATGGTTCTATCAGTTTTTGTCTCCACCTTGTAGAGATGTTTTCTTTTTCAGTTTTAATTGGTTATTTATAATGTGCTCATCACTAGTGCATGAGAACACTTTATGGAATTACAAGATATGTAAACCATACACAAACCCTGAAGAATCTTCGGTACTCTTTGTTTTCAATCCTACATCTCCATGAGCACATCTTAAAGGATTGATTTCCACAAGGTAATACTTTTATGGAAATCTCACAGCTGAAAAGGCCATCAGATGGTAACTTTTATCCTGATCACACTTGGAAGAAGTTGTTTGTCTATAAATCAGAATAAAAACAAGGCAGCGACTGGCCTGGTGCTGGCTATGGTCCATTACTTACAATCCTTCACAAAGAATGATGGACTAATTCAGAAATGTGAAGCAGGAAAATTTCTTTTGTAAGCAGAAGCTAAGTGGATCACACTGCTGCTAGCAGTAATCTCTCTTTAGTATGCTGAAGAACGTATTAACCTTTCAGGAGACCTTTTTTCACTGTGAGGGCTTGGCCCAAAATTCTTTATACAAATGAAAGACCTTACTAGCAATGTATGTTCAATCATATCAAGATCAGGCAGGACTCTAGTACTCATCTCATGTTATTTCAGTGCCAATCAGCCATCTGCGCCACGTTCAGCACCATCATAATTTGAGCCTCACCGTCTACAGCATATTTTCAGTCCCCAGGGCATAAATGCAGGGGTTATTTTGCTCCAGATATTACATTGGCAAAATAATTAGCAAATTTAATTGGTTACGGGCCTGATCCAAAACCCACTGAAGTCAGTGAGGCAATGGAAAAAAATAGTGTGATCAAGTGATTAAAAATGGATCATAATGCATATGCACAAGGATGCCAAATAATTCTTACATTTCTTAACTTTTGAGTGCTTGACTTTGCAATCTGAATAACATTCTTTTAACATAGGTTTTTAGAGGGGCTAGGGGATGTAAAATATGTATTTATTTAGCTCAGAAGGAAAATATTTATTTGAGCTTGTATGTGGAAAATGCCAGAGAACAGTGTACTAATGATTCATTTAATCGTCTCCAGGATATGAATGATATCAAAGTTAATGATAGAGAAGAACTAATCAGTATTTTAACCATCCTCCCACAACTTTCTATTTTAATGTCAATGCCAACTAAATTTTGAAGACAGAAGTTTTCACTTATCAGTTATCCATGGCCAAAATGTTCAAAGTTATGTCTAAAGTTAAGCACCTAAATCCAGATTTCCAAAGGAGCTGAGCATCCTCAACTAGAGCTAAGGAGAAATTTTTTGACAAAGTTTTACTTTTTTTTGGAAAATACAAATTCATCAAAACCAAAATGTTTTGTGCAAACATACTAGTTTGGACTAAATTTTTATTGAGAAAGTTTTTTGAGGTCCAGATCAACTTTGTGGTCAGAGAGAGAGAGACCTACCCCAGTATAGCCAGTATGTGTTGGGTTGTGGTGTGACACATAGGCTCCATGACAAAGGGTCCCCTGTTCTTTGCAAATAACTCACCTCAGACCCAACAAATTCACTAGAGCAAAGACGTCTTACGGGATATTTATCCATAAAGACTAATATGTAAGGTATCTACAGAAGGCTCGTGGCTTGTCACGTCTCAATCATTGGAAGATGTATATATAGATAATATTTAAGGATTAACATGTTTACATTGAATATATACTTTGTGGACTTAGAGTAAAAATTAGTCACCAGGAGTAATGTATCTCAGATATGTCCCATTCAAGCAAGAGGGACCCCTCCCTTGCCACCCCTCTCTAGCCTTCCCTAGCCAGCCAATAATTTAATACAAGGTTCTGTTGTTTGCCCTGGCCACATCCCAGAACCATCAACAGAAAGCCATCAAAGACAATTGAAAACGACTGTTTCATTATAACAGAGGGAAAGGCACTCTATATCCATTCATGGAGGAAACACCTTAAAAAGCGTGTGCGGGGGGGATCCTGGTTCTTGTGAAACCGCCCAACTCTGCAACTTTGGGCAGAAACCTATTTTATTAGATTGGAAAGGTAGCTATTGATAAGTGTAGACCCAGGTTCACATTTTATGATTGTTGTAACCAGTTGTTTCCATCACTTTGTCCCACTTCTAGTCAAATTTTAATTCTTTTTCAAATAAACCTCCTTGGTTTTATTGTAAGTGCTCACAAGTGCTGTGTAGTTTACAGAAGTAGTGGTTTAAGTAAAACTGGGATATATTGCAGCTTGCGGTGCAGTGTATCTGGAATTTGTGAGTAGCCAGTGTCAGGGGCTGGATACCACAGGGGAACAATTCAAAGGGATGCACCTACTGCTAATCTGCAAGGTAAAGTTAGGGCACTGAGATAGCCCGGATGAGAGTGCTTGAGTGGCTGAAAGGCTGTTGGTGTGAGGGAGCTGACACCCAGACACCACAAGAAAGATTTCCTCTCACTGGAGGCAGGGAGTAACAGGGTGACTCATAGCCCTAGGTGCCCCAAGTACCCTCACACCTGATGGTTAGGGCACTCACTTGGGATATTGGAAATGCAAATACAAGTCCCTGATCTGAATCAGGCAGAGCAGGGACTTGAAGCTATGACTCCCACTTTCCAGATGAGTGCCCTAATCACTGAGTATTGGTTGTTTTGAGGTAAGGCGGTCTCACAATCTCTTTTTTTTTTTTTTTTTTTTTGCCAAAAAAATTCAAAAGATGTCTGGTGCAGAAAGGATTTTTTTCCAAATATTTGCAAGATGGGAAAAGTGTGACTCATATTTAAGCTGTTATAATTTACTATTTATTATTTGACTATTTCTGTTGCAATAGTGCGTGGGAACCACAGCAAGGCATAAACAAATATTTTATGAGGCACTGTACAAATACAGTCCCTGCCCAAGGGAGCTCTCATCTAGGATTTAGATATGTAACTTGTGAATAAACCGACAATAAAAGTGGGGAGGACATGCTAACAGTGGAGACAGGTGGATTTGTGTAAATCAGTTGTCAAAGATCTCAGTCGTCACAGTAAGTGCCCTTGTTCTTCTGGAACCATAGCGTTTCTGAGAGGCATATCACTTAATAATGTGCATGAAAGGTGAATGAGAGATTCAAATGTTAGAAAAGGACAAAATGCAATTAGCTATAAATGTAAATATATGATTATGTAAATGTGTCTATATATACTCTCTCTCACACAGACACACACACACATCCTATATAGAGAGATATATAGGACATCTGTTTTTTCATATTTTGGGTTTTATTTTTAGCAATTTTTGAGTTTTTAGTAATTCCCTCAAATTGGAGGAGTTAGTTTCCTTTGTAAATACAGTAGTATATACTGTAATGAGTAATCTCTTTGTAATTGTTTCCTAAGGTGCTTTAATGGAGTACTGTTTCATGCAGCACTACATTAAAGCCCACTAGGGAACCTTGAGTATGCACCATCAAGGTCTACATGGACCAGTTAATGTACAACACATTAGTGTGCATTAGAAATCCCACCCCTGTAGTCTACATTGCACTTCTGTGTACACAAGTCCTTATATACAAGTAACATTTTTAGTGTTTTTCTGGTGTGTATTGGATAAACATTTCTTTTTTTTGTATTTTTTTTTGGTGTTTATTGCTTAAAACCTAAAATAAGAAGTACCATTAATACATAACTAAGATCACTGCCAGCTCTCTGATTAGAGGGATGGCACAGGCTAGAATTTCATTCTATTCATTCTGCCAGGGCAGAAAGACTGTTTCACCATCTCCTCAACTTCACATTTTAATATAATCTGTTATGCACCATTTGTTTGGTATATGAAATATAATAATAATTACTAAAATTCATTCATGTGGGGGATTCATGCTGTCATAAGTGGACGTACATTTCTTGGTGACTTTTGCAGTACCGGTTAAAGATGTCAAATATTTGCAATACTGCTTATCAGCTTTATGGCACAAAATTAATATTTGTGTCCTGATTCTTTCATGACTTCACATACATGCATAAATATGTTGAGTTTCTGTAGAATGGAAGAAAGAGAGCTAGAGTATTTTTTGTTGAATCACCTACTGACTTTCCTAATCATGGTGCATTGCCTCACTGGGCTCCTAGAACAGACTAATGGCTAGCACTTGGGGACAGAGCTTCAAAGGATTTTGTAGTGAAGTGAGACTCACTGGTATGGCGCCTCCTGCTGGTCATCTTGGGAATTAGCTCGATTCCAGCCCGGACCGCCCTCTGCAGACCGGTGTCTTGCCTGTCTTAGGGCTCCCATGTCCCTCTCGGACCCTGCTGCCCTTTCCTCAGGGTTCTGCCCCCAGCAGTAACCCACAGTCTGGGTCTCCCCTCCCAGGGGAACCCCCAACCCTGTGTCCCCACCTTGCCTCAGTGGTTACTGCCAGTCGTCATCTAGCCCATGCTTACTGAGGCAGACTGCAGTCTGTAAACCACTCATCACTGGCAAGGGGAGTTTGGATCAGCTGCCTCTGCCTAACCCCGGACTGTACTTCTGCAGCCCCGCTATCTTCCTTAGGCCTTGCACAAGGCCTGCAGGCTGGGGAGTTACCATGCTGGAGCTCCCCAGCTTCTCTTAACTTTCCCCAGCACTGCTCTACTCCAGGTACCATTTTCTCTCCAGCAGCTAGATCCTTCTCTCTCTGCAGGTCTTTTATAGGGCCCAGCCTGGCCCTGATTGGCTGCCTCCCAGCCTTTTCATATTGGCTCCCCAGGGCAGTCCTTTCTCAGGGCTGTTTTCAATCCCTTCAGGGCTGGAGCGGGGTGACCGCCCCACTGTAGGCTTCCATACTATGTGTGTGCAAAACTTGCATATTTGCAAACAAGTGTTTGCTCATGTAAACTGTCAGGAAATTGTCAGAAAATACAATGTTAAGGTTGAAAATCAATGGACCCCAATTGTCTACTACTGTACATCAGTTGTAGTCACTAGTACCTGCGCAAAGTGGGTGTAAAATGCTGAATGGTGTCACTTACATTCATTTGCACAGATGTCAATGATTATGTTAAGTGCAATTCAGTGGAGAATATGGTCCAGGAAATGAAGAATTAAGTTTGAAAACTCAATCTTAACTTTGCTCCCTTTGGTCTATCTTCAGATATGGTCTCCCTTTTATTAGAAGTTATTTGTCAACTGATGATGATGATGTATTATGGTTAAGGCTGTGATTTAGTCATGGAGGTTGCAGAAGTCATGGAATCCATGACTTCCAGTGGTCTCTGTGACTTCAGCCTGTGGTGGCCGGGAGCTGGAGGGTTCCTCGCTGCCCATTGGGGTGCCTCCGCCACCTCTGGCAGCCCCCACAGCTACCTGCCACTGGGGGCAGCAAGGGAACCCTCAAACTCCCTGTTGCCAAAAGTGGCATTGTGGGGGAACCCCCAGCTCTCAGCGAGTGACGGCGGGAGAACCCCCAAGTTCTGGGCTGCTGGGGGTGGCAGGGAACTGCCAAGCTCATGGCCGCCAGGGGTGGCACACAGCTCCTGGCTGCTGTGGAGGAACCCAAGCTCCTGGCCTACCTGGGTGGTGGGGAACCCCCAAGCTCCCAGCCCCCACAGGTAGTGGGGGACACCCGGAGTTGCAGGTGGCAGGGGTACCCCACAGCCCCCAGCTGCTACAGGCAGCTCCTAGTCCCTGCAACTGTCCCACTTGAAGTAATGTGGGGCTCTGCAGATCCCCATTTTGTCAGGGATATTTTTAGTAAAAGTTAGGGACAGGCCATGGCTTCTGTGAATGTTTGTTTTGCCCGTGACCTGTCCATGACATTTACTAAAAATGTCCGTGACAAAATCTTAACCTTAAGTATGGTTAAGGCTGGATGTCTGTCATGGAGGTCACTGATTCTGTGACTTTCTGTGACCTCCATGACTTCTGCAGCAGCAGCAGTTTCAGTATGGGAGGGGGCTCAGGGCTGGGGCAGAGGATTACAGTACGAGGCGACGCTTACCTGGGCGGGGCTCTCCAGAAGCAGCTGGCATGACCCTGCAACTCCTGACTTAGGCAGAGGGGCCAGGGGGCTCTGTGCTCTGTCCCTTCTTGCAAGTACTGCCCCCGCAGCTCCTATTGGGTGTGGTTCCCAGCTGCGGAATTGGAGCTCAGCAGAGGCAGCACGCGGAGCCCCCCTGGCCTTCCCTCCCCCTAGAAGCTGCAAGGATAACGGAGCTGGGTAGGGAGCCTACCACCCCCGCCACCACCACCACTACCCTTCCCCCGCATCAGAGGGGGTCCCGGGCTGCACACCACCACATGCCTCTATCCACTCCTCCCACCCCCACCCCCACGAGTGCCAGCCAGGGTCCCGGGCTGCACACCACCACATGCCTCTATCCACTCCTCCCACCCCCACCCCCACGAGTGCCAGCCAGGGTCCCGGGCTGCACACCACCACATGCCTCTATCCACTCCTCCCACCCCCACCCCCACGAGTGCCAGCCAGGGTCCCGGGCTGCACACCACCACATGCCTCCCCACCACCAGCTGGGGACCCAGGCCACCCCTCAGTGCCCCCAGACCGCCCTCCTCCCCCCACCAAGAGCACCCACGGGTCCCAGCTCAAGTTTTAGTTATAGGTAAACAGTACAAGTCATGGACAGGTCCCAGGCCGTGAATTTTTGTTTACTGCTCATGACCTGTCTATGACTTTTACTAAAAACACCCATGACTAAAACATAGTCTTGTTTATGGTATATTATGGTAGTGCCAATAATGTGTTAGGCCCTGTCCACATATATAGCAAGACACAATGTATGTGCTGAGTCTTTTACAGTTTAAGACAACTAACTGGACCTTCTTTCACAAACTTTGGTGCACTACCACATTTTCAGATCTACCTTTAGTAAGTCTTCGTGATATCTACAAAACAAGCCAGGTCTGAGGTGAAATAATTTGGAAGGTTGTATGTTATAAATGATAAATTCAGAAAGCTGAAAGTCTTCCATTGTGGACTATTTTTCAATGGTTGTGTGTAACCCCAACTCTGATTTATGTCAGTGGGACCTGTAAGTGTTCAGCAACTCTGAAAGTGAGGTCATTCCTTTGTTAGGGGAGCATTCACTTTTCGCTGAAGAAAGGATTGATTTATTAATTGTGATAATTCATATGAGACGAGAATGAAAGAGGGTTGGGGAGCAGAGGAAAAAGAAAGGAGGGCATATTTGTCGGGGAAGATGAGAGAGTGATTGAAAAGGCAGAGTGGCACTAGAGGAGTGAGTGTGTGGAGGCACCACTGTCCTGTGGGTGAAAGAGAAGGAATGAGATAAGAGACAGAGGGGTTGAAGAGGAGGTTAGAGACACTATGTGCATGTATGTATACAGCATAAATAAGATATACATGATGGTGTGTTATGGTAGGTAGGTTTTATTAGCATTAATTTAGGATGTCCTAGTTACTTACGAGTGGTAAAGCCATGAGTGAGTAACACAGATCCGCCCAAATGAATGATGAAAAAACCTCTCTATCGTTCTCATAGACTCCTCGCAGGTGCAAGGGGCAGAGTAAGAGTTGCACGCCCTTCACTTCCTCTCCTTACAGATAGGTGAGGAGTGGACAGAGTCTTTGCTCTGCCCCCCCAGGATGACAATGGAAAGTAGTCTGCTGCTGGTAAGGACTGCAAGTCACAATTCTTTTCCCAGACTACTCCTGGGATGATACAGCTATGTCCTACCTTTTAAATAAGTCTGTGTCTAAAAGCACAATCCACCTCATGATTCCTTCTGTTTCAGTGGGAGAAAAAAATATAGCTCATGACTGTAAAACACCTCTAAAAATGAGCTAAGACCACTTTCCACTAGATAAAATTTTCAAGACTTTAAAGCCTGGTATCTCTGGGTAGTCCACGGCTAGACACGTATGCTGTGTGTCCCACTGGAAATCTGGTATATCCCCTTGTTCCATTGGTATAAAGCTCCCATTAGTGTCTTTCATAATCACAAGATACTGGACCTTAAGCCTGTCATAGGCCCAGACCTGGATTGTTGGACTTTAAATCTTGACACTGTTTTGACATTTATAGAGGCTTCTAAAATTTTACTAGTTATAATCTTTCAGTTCCTCCAATCCCTGTGTCATCTGACTGATGGCAACTAAAGTACCTAGTTTTATAGGTCTGGGGATGCAAAATACAGCCTCAATAAAATTTTGTTAAACTCTCACTTGTAAATTGGTGTTTCTGTACCATGGGGCGTATACAGAATACATGAGTTATGAGATATAGGTTTTATTGACACTCACTTGGGATGTCTGCATAATACACTCATGACTGCCACAGGTATATAATACAAGCATCCCAAACTCATGCCAATAAATCTTATACCACAACTCTTTATATATGTTCAATATATGGGTTTTGGGGTGAGGTGTATGTATTGTTACCCTTTGTGACTCTAGCAGCTGATCAACATTCAGGGCCATGAGGATTGTTGCGGCTGGGAGCAGAAATTTAAGATGGAGTCTGGTACCTTTGATCCAATCTTGTTTGTAGGACTAGTCAAAGTTTAGTACCCTGGTACAAAGTCCTTTCCTCTCTGAACATGGAGGAATCAAACAATAGAAGACAGCTTTTTTGCTTGCAGCCCCAAGCCTCTTTAGCTAGCTTGTCCAGACCAAGAAGGGTTTCTCCCATGCTTGTCCAGGATGTGTGTGTGTCTGGCCAGCTCTATGTTACAGGCAGTGCAGTGGCACAGCTACGGTGCCATAGCTAGGCTGCTGTAGCGCCATTAAGTAAATGCTTCCTACAGCAACGGAAGGAGTTTTTCCTGTCACTGTAGGAACATCACCTCCCTGAGCAACAGTAGCTACATTGATGGAAGCATTCTTCCATTGATCTAGCTATGTTTTCACTGAGGGTTTAGGTCAGCAGAGGTACAGCACTCAGGGGCATGAATTTTTCACACCCTGAGCACCAAAGCTGTGTGGACCTAACTTTTAAATGTAGACCAGGTCTCTGTCTCTCTCTGTGCTGTCTTCTACTCTTCACCCCACACCCTTACACAAAATTCCCAGCTAGAACCCCTCTACCCAAGTCATTACAACACCGAGTGATCTTGCGTGTGCCTTTGTCTTGGAGACTGCTATAGCTTCATAGGGCTTGTCTACAGTTAAAACACTTCAGCAGGGCAGCTGCACTGCTTCAGTGAAGACACTACCTACACCAACAGGAGGGTTTCGCCTGTCAGCATAGGTACTCCACCTCCCCGATAGGCAGTAGCTAGGCTGACACCAAGGGCTAGGTTATCTTATGCTGCTCGAGGTATAGATTTTTCACACCCTTGAGCAATGTAGTTATGCTGGCCTAATATCCTAGTGTAGACCAGGCCTTATCTTTGATCTGAGTGAAGGGTGGTTGTTACAATCGGGGCTGGTCTACACTGCAAAAGTTACATTGCCATAGCTACATTTCTCAGGGGTGTGAAAAATCCACATCCCTGAGAGATGCAGTTCAGCTGACCTAATGCCTGATGTAGATGCCGCTATGTTGACAGAAGACTTGGCACTGAGAACCCCTCTAGTTGCTATAGCATGGGCTGGTTTACTCTGAAAATTTACATCAGCATAGCTATGTCTCTCCTGGGGTGTGTGTGAAAAATCCACATAATTATAGAGACATCACTATGCCAACCTAACCCATGGCATAGGCAATGCTAGGTTGATGGAAGAATTCTTCCATCACCCTGGCTTCTGCCTCTCAGGGAGGTGGATTACCTACAGTAATAGAGAACCCCTCCCATTGGCACAGGTAGCATCTACCCTGAAGTGCTACAGCAGCAGCTGTAGCTGTGCTGCTGTGGCATTTTACGTGTATACACATAGCCTCAGTTTAAACAAGGTTTAACCCAACAACCCACAACTGTATTTCTTCATGAATGTGCAAGAAGAATAAAGTCAATCGACTGCTTTTATTTAACGAAGATCTATCTTCATTAATTCCAGTTTCTAATCACGTGACCATGTCACATAAGGACAAAACAAGAGCATTTCCCAGGGCATGTATTTGACTTCTAAATGCTCCTTCAACTGCCAGACACGTCGTTGTCTGCCAAAAAAAAAAAAAAAAAGCCTCCCTTTTTTTAAAGCACATTACATTTACACCCTTATCTGTGCTTAGCAAAATTCCAATAATAATTTGAGTCAGCCACATATACAATATGTGTTTTTATTTAAGCAGTAATGAGGCACACAGCATTTCCTGGAAATTAATGGCTGGCTGGGAAATTTTATAGCCCACAGCATGGCCAAGGGCCATTAACCTCAACTGGTCAATTCTCCGAGAAATGCCTCATTTCAGGGGCTGTTTGTTAAATTGTTTTTCTCCAATAAAGAAGTAAAATTAAATGTTGTTTTCATCCCATGCAAACACTGCACCTTTGGGCAGCCATGAGAATCAGGAGGTTGAATATGCTGCTGCCACCATAGCACTGAGCATCTCAAGAATGAAAGATAGGTGACTAATCAAGAACTGGTCTTTCAACCTTCTATCATTTTATATTGAAGGTTAGTAAATAAAGCTCTTTGCTTTGCTTCCTCCATCTGACAAAGAAGGGGGAAAAGCATTGGGCCTAGTCTACACTTAAAACATATACAGCATAACTATCTCAATAAGGAATGCTACACCCTCTAGCAACTACACTGATAGAACACACACACACACCCCATATAGATGCAGCTATGCCGACAGAAAAGCGCTTCTGTTGGCATAGCTAGCGTTGTTCAGGGAGGTGGTGTTCCAGCTGTTTTTTGTCAGCATGTGCTCCATCTACCTTAGGGGGCTATGGTGACATCATTATGCCAGCATAGGCTCTATAGTGTACATTTGGTGTACACCATAGTCATCAGAAAGGGTCAGAAATATATACAGAGAAATGCTGGCATTCTGTTTTTCTAATGAACCTATCTTACCTACCACAGCCCCCACCACCATAGGCTGTGCTACTTATTTATCACAGTCAGGGAAGAGGGGTGTTTACATAGTGGACAGTGTGTAGTATTTAAATATTTTAGAGTGATAGTTCAGCCTACTTTATTATTCCATCTAGTGTTTGTAAAAATAGGCACATTAGAAGCACCTCAATACAGTCAAAGCCATTCGAGTGATGAATTGTCAAACAGGAAAGCTACAGCACATATTGTGTTTACTAAAAGAATGAATTATTACGAAGCTAAATGGGCATTAGAAAAAAATTATCACAAGCTGTCAAAAAAGTCATTATTAAAACTTCAGGTAAAAACTCATCTGCCTTGAATTTTTGATGTAACCTTCATAATTAGGTTAAGAAATATTCCATTGCATTCTGTAAAGATCAGTGGAAATTAGGGCATAGTTCATTACAGGTGAAAATTCTCCCCCACACAGTCTGAGTGAATGACCTCTTTCTTTGTACAGAGAATTACAGGATGGCTGGTAGCAAAATCCATCCACCTCTTGGGTAAGAGCAGCTCTGCAGTCCTTCCAGAGGCACTGTTCTAGCCCTTGCACAGAACCCAGTCTCGGCAGTGCAAAATCATCTGTTTGCCAACTCCATGTCTATTGGAACCACAGTAGATCCAATCATAGAGGGCCTTGCTCCAGACCTACCAGCATACTAGAACAGAATTAGAAGCTGGAAAATTCACTATCCACTTAGAATTCTGATCTTTGGCTTTCAAGAGGGAAAATGAAAGGAGCCGGAGTTGGTATAATCTCCTTTTGTGATAAGCATTTTCCTTTTAGTCCAAGGAAAATAAGTGGCTATTGTGTAATGAAATGATCCCCTCAGTGCAACTATTGAAAGTTAAAAAGCTTGATTTTTATTTCAATGGGACTACTCAATGTAAGTAAGGGTGATAGAATTGGGCCTTTCATGTTTCTTTGTGAAATGTGGACACAAATTCCTTTGTAGTTTAACTCCTTGGCTAAAAGACAAAATTATTTTTAAAAAAATAACTGATGTACATCTTTTTTCCTGGGTCTCTGGTGTCTTGTG
Source organism: Chelonoidis abingdonii (assembly GCF_003597395.2). Classification (NCBI taxonomy): domain Eukaryota; kingdom Metazoa; phylum Chordata; order Testudines; family Testudinidae; genus Chelonoidis; species Chelonoidis abingdonii. The sequence continues at coordinate 101,377,997 of NC_133770.1, read as the reverse complement.
GTAACATTCCAATAGTTATATTTTGGGACTAAAATTGTTTGACCATTTAAAAAAACTGCTAAAGATGTTTAAAAAATAATATTTAAATGTAAATTAAAACTATTTTTTAAAATACGAACATTTGAAACAGTTTGTGCTGCTGCCTGAAATATAGAACATAACTATTTTTTTTATCACCAGGACTTGTGCTAAATGTTGAGTAGTCTATTGCGGGGGCAAAACATTTTTGCCTTAGTTATACCAACCTACTGTTTACTTCAGTAAGGTGAGCAAGATTTGGCCATGGAATATCTGAAATTCATTCCATGTTCATAATCTAATATATTGGTAATAACACTGTTAAGAAACATGTGCCCAATTCCCCACTGCATTACTTTGATATCAATGGAATTATATCAGCATACATGATGATGGGGAGTGGTATGGAATCAGTGGTACTGCACTGAAGCAAATCATACTGATGACTTTTATTTTAACACTGCCACTCTAAGGCCATGTCTACACTTACTGGGGATTGATTTAGCGGGTCTAATGAGGACCCGCTAAATTGACCACAGAGCGCTCTCCAGTTGACTCCGGTACTCCACCAGAATGAGAGGCATAAGGTAAGTTGACGGGAGAGCATCTCCCCTTGACACAGTGCGGTGTAGACAATGCAGTAGGTCAACATAAGCTACATCAACTCCCAACTACATTATTCACATAGCTGGAGTAGTGTAACTTAAGTCGACTTACCCCAGTAGTGTAGACAAGGCCTAAGTATTGCACTTACCCTACTGTTTATTTTCTGAACCCCTCCAGAAGATTTTTAAAAGAGAAGTAATAGTGCTTCTGTTTTTATCTTTTTTTTTTCATTAGGATGGATTATTTTACAACTGTTTTGTTCTGCAAAATGTGATCGCCATTTTGCAAATATTTAAACACGAGTTGTCCCACTGAACAACAAAACCACGTACATGCATGAAGTTATTCATATGCATTAACTTTTTTATTAATGTTACAGATATTTATCATGTTTATGTTTAAAACAAACATTGCTAATGAAATCATATGATCTGGATACCAGCTCCTCCACTCAGACTGGATTTGTTATATTTTAAAAAAATTAATTGAATTCTTTTTCTTCTAATAATTATATTTGAATTTAATTTTTTTTTATTTTAATCCCTTAAACATCCTGAATCACAGGGATTCACTGAAATATGTCACATTATTATAACCCTTATTATGAATTATTCACAGTAATTACTGAGTTGTTGCAAACTGTATTATGAAATTTACAGTACCAGAATGTCTAGTGATGACTGTTTTACTCTTTAGATGTCCTTAAAATAAGTAATAGTCACCAGATTGCAAAAAACATGCAATTACATAATTATTAAAATTCAGATTTCTGGCACAAAGCTTGTGGTCTCCTACGTCCAATACTTTCAGTTTACAGGAAACTGCCCTAAATAACCTGTAGTGTTGTTTTAGAGTCATTACATCTGATTGGGTCAATGCAAGTGCCTCTGTCAGGATCGTGTACAAGAATGTTTCGTTTCCAGAGCATTAACTTGATTTGGAGCCTTTTCAGGTACAGGATATTCACAGAAGGCCATGTTTTAATCTTAGTAAATCTGGAGTAACTCTGTTGACTTCAGTAAAATTACCCTAGGTTTACATGGTGTTCCTGAGGGCATGTACAGTAACTCCTCACTTAACATTGTAGTAATGTTCCTGAAAAATGTGACTTGAAGCGAAACGATGGTAAACGAATCCAATTTCCCCATAAGAATTAATGTAAATGAGGAGGTTAGGTTCCAGGGAATTTTTTTTTCACCAGACAAAAGTCTATATTGCAGAGCACAGCAGCTGATATGAGGCATAAGATCATGGAGAAACTAGCTACAGTCAATCCTCGAGACCGATTACCAAGGCTCAGTGGAGAAGTACCATCAGATAGTATGTTAGAAGATGCCAATAGAGCCCTCATGACAATCCCTACTACCACCATAACTCAAACCAATGAACTGGTATACGCTACAGCCTCTGTAATCCTGGAGATGCTTGGCTACACGATCAAGAAGAACAACAGTATGTACCCACCCTGGAAAATGAGGTTGGAGGATAAGATCAAGGCGACTCGGAGAGAAGTTAGTCAGCTGGTGGAACTACAGAAGGGTGTAGAGATTAAGGATAAGACTCGGCTACTGAAAAAATACAAGGGCCTGACTCCATCTGAAGCCCTAGAGACTGCTAAACAGAGGCTCACAGCACTGGCTACCAGGCTAAGGAGATACACTAGAGAAGCAGAGGCCAAAAAAGTAAATGCCCTGTTCTCCAAAGAACCATCCAAGGTGTACTCCCAACTGCAGTGCAACAACACAATAACAGCAGAGCCACCAGCAGCAGAAACTGAACAGTACTGGAAGAACATATGGGAGAAAGAGAAGACTCATAACACCAGTGCAAAGTGGCTGCAGGACCTGAGAACAGAGCACAGCAATCTCCCAGAACAGAAACCAGTCACCATCACAGTAGAAGACATCCAGCAGCGGGTCAAGAACATGAAGAGCTGGACAGCACCTGGACCAGACATGATCCACACCTACTGGCTAAAGAAACTAACAGCAGTGCATGAACGCCTAGCAGCACAGATGAACCAGCTGCTAGCAGCAGGCTCCCACCCAAACTGGCTAACACAAGGAAGGACAGTGCTGATCATGAAAGACCCCTGCAAGGGGACAGAACCGTCCAACTACCGGCCAATAACCTGCCTCCCCACAACATGGAAAGTCCTATCAGGCATCATAGCTGCCAAGCTACAGGACCACATGGGCCAGTACATGAGCACAGCTCAGAAGGGCATTGGGAACAACACCAGAGGCTCAAAACACCAGTTGCTCATAGATAGAGCAGTCGCCCAAGACTCAAGGTCTAGACAGACCAATCTGAGCACAGCCTGGATTGACTACAGGAAAGCCTATGACTCAATGCCGCACACGTGGATCTGTGAATGTCTGGCGCTATACAAAGTCAACAGGACACTAAGGACCTTCCTCAAGAACTCAATGGGACTATGGAAGACAACACTGGAAGTCAACTCAAGGCAGCTTGCACAAGTGGCCATCAAGTGCGGCATATACCAAGGTGATGCACTGTCCCCGCTGCTGTTCTGCATAGGCTTAAACCCCCTCAGCCAGATAATCACAAGGACTGGATACGGGTACAGGTTCAGGAGTGGAACTACCATCAGCCACCTCCTCTACATGGATGACATCAAGCTGTATGCTAAGAATGAACGAGACATCGACTCGCTAATCCACCTGACGCGGATCTACAGTGAGGATATCGGGATGTCATTCGGACTGGAGAAGTGTGGCCGGATGGTAGTGAAGAGAGGGAAGGTAGTCAAGACTGATGGGGTGGAACTACCAGCGGGCCACATAGCAGACATACAGACCAGCTACAAGTACCTTGGCATCCCGCAGTCACATGGAAACCACGATGAGGAAGCAAGGAAGACAGCAACATCCAAGTATCACCAAAGGATAAGACAGGTCCTGAAGAGCCAGCTCAGTGGGAAGAACAAGATCCACGCCATCAACGGATACGCCCTGCCGGTCATCAGATACCCTGCCGGTATAGTGAGCTGGCCAAAGGAGGACATGGAGGCTGCCGATGTGAAAACGCGGAAGCTCCTCACAATGCACGGAGGTTTCCACCCCAAGTCCAACACCCAGAGACTGTATACCAGCCGGAAAGAAGGCGGGCGGGGCTTGGTGAGCGTCAAGGCCACTGTCCTGGATGAAACCCGGAACATCCAGGAGTACATCAGTAAGATGGCCCCCAAAGATGAGCTGCTGAGAGAATGCCTGAGGCAGCAGCAGACATGGGAGGAAGACCAAGCAGAAGAAGTGCCATGGCAAGACAAGACCCTGCATGGGATGTACCATCGACAGATAGCTGAGGTGGCTGACATTGGGAAATCCTACCAGTGGCTGGAAAGGGCTGGACTAAAAGACAGCACTGAGGCACTGATCATAGCAGCACAGGAACAGGCACTGAGCACCAGATCCATTGAAGCAGGGGTCTACCACACTAGAGAGGACCCAAGGTGCAGACTGTGCAGAGAGGCCTCAGAGACAGTCCAACACATAGTGGCAGGATGTAAGATGCAGGCAGGAACAGCATACACTGAACGGCACAACCAAGTGGCTGGCATTGTGTACAGGAACATCTGCACAGCGTATGGGCTAGACCCTCCCAAGACCAGATGGGAGATTCCACAGAAGGTTGTGGAGAATAGCAGGGCTAAGATTCTGTGGGACTTCCAGATCCAGACGGACAGGCAGGTACTGGCCAATCAACCAGACATCGTGGTAATAGACAAGGACCAGAAGACAGCGGTGGTGATAGATATAGCAGTGCCAAGTGACAGCAACATCAGGAAGAAGGAATATGAGAAGCTGGAGAAGTACCAGGGCCTGAAAGAGGAACTAGAGAGGATGTGGAAAGTGAAGGCCGAAGTGGTCCCAGTGGTGGTAGGAGCACTCGGGGCTGTGACTCCTAAGCTGGGTGAGTGGCTCCAACAGATCCCAGGAACAACATCAGAGCTCTCTGTCCAGAAGCGTGCAGTGCTAGGAACAGCTAAGATACTGTGCAGAACCCTCAAACTCCCAGGCCTCTGGTAGAGGACCCGAGGCTGAGGAAGACACATACCACCCATAGGGGTGAGAGGGGAATTTTTTCACATATACACACATACACATACACACAGTATACGTTTTAAACAAACAGTTTGATACTGGTACACAGTGATGATGATTGTGAAGCTTAGTTGAGGTGGAGGAGTCGGAGGGTGGGATATTTCCCTTACTGCTAAATGATGAACTAGCAATTGGCTGATCCCTCAAGGGTTAACTCTCTCACTCTACAAGGCATCAGGAATGGAGGGAGAGATGCGCATTTGCCCTTTAAATACACTGTCTTGTTAATTAGATGAGCTTGCTGAGACCATAGCTGCTGCAAGCTCCCTCTGTCCTGAGCCCTGGTGTGTCCCCCCTGCTCTATGGAAGATAGGGTAAGTGGGGTGCAGGAGCAGGGGGAATGGGGACACTCTGACATTAGCCTCACTCTTCCTTCCCTTCCCCCCGCACAGCAAGCAGGAGTCTTAGGTAGCAGCTCTAACAGAGGGCAGGAGCAACACATGGCAGTGGGGGGAGGGACAGCTGCAATTACTAGCCTGCTGGGCAGCTGCTGCACAGGGAACTTAGGGGAGCAGGGAGCTGATAGGGGGCTGCTGGTCCACCCTAGTTACAAGCCCCTACCAGCTAACTGCAACGGGCTGCTCTTCCTGCAAGCAGTAGACAAAGCAGTCAGCTGCCAAATGACGTTAGAAGGGAGCATTACACAACTTTAAACAAGCATGTTCCCTAATTGATCAGCAACGAAACAACATTAACTGGGACGACTTTAAGTGAGGAGTTACTGTATACGTAAACATTTAGGTCTGGTCTATGCTACAGACCTATATCTGTATAACTGCTTTACTCACGAGTATGAAAAATTCATATCTCTGAACGATGTAGTTATGCTGACCTAACCCCCTGTGTAGACAGTGATACATCAGTGGGAGAACTTCTCCTGCCAACATAGCTATCACCTTTCGGGAGGTGAATTAACTATGTGGCTGGGAGAGAGCTCTCCCGTTGGGATAGAGCATCTACATTAAAGTGCTACAGCGGTGCAGTTGCACCAGTGCAGTGTTTTAAGTGTAGATGTACCCTCAATTTGCAGCCAGAGGGGTTGTGAATCTGCCCTGCACTAGCCTGACATGCACTGTCTGTCTGTGTGGACCTGCTGATGTTAATGCACTTTGATCTAGTCCTCTTTAGGATGGGAGTAGATCAGAGTTCATTAATGAACTATTGAAGCACATCAGCGGGGTCCACACAGACAGCTAGTGCATGGTAGACTACTATAGGGTAGATTCACACCCTAACTTGCCTAACTGTTCATATAAATGAGCCCTAACATCAGAGTCTGGATCAGATCCTGCTGTCAGTTGCACCAGTGTAAATTTTGAATAACTCCATTGAAATCAGTGTAGTTACTCTGGATTTACACTGGTGAAACTATTATCAGAATTAATGATGTCCCTGTCAGTTAAGAGCAACTCATATGCAAGCATCTGTGAAGTGGCAAATATTTTTCACTGGTAAATCCAGTGGCGGGTTAGCCGCTGGGCAAAGGGGTCCATGCCTGGGGCCCTGGCCAATTGGGGGGCCCTGGAAAAATGGGAACCCTCGTGCCATGACCCCCTCCGCCCACCCAGCACTCCAGCCAGGCTGTGGGGTTGGGGCATGGGGGCTTGCCCCGCTCTGCCCACCCACCCCCCAACCAGAGCACCAGGTGGGTGGAGAGGGGCAAGCCCCCTCACCCTAATCCCATTTCCCTGGAAGGAATGCTGGAGGAGGCGGGGGACAGCAAGCGCAAGGCTGAGGGGCCCCACAAAACCCTAATCTGCCCCTGGGTAAAGTAAATGTTATCCATAGTTCCTCCGTTTCTCCCATGTGCATTTAAGTGCATTGCAGCAGAGAATCCTGTGGCACCTTATAGACTAACAGACGTTTTGGAGCATGAGCTTTCGTGGGTGAATACCCGCTTCGTCAGATGCAACAGGATTCTCTGGTTCTTTTACAGATCCAGACTAACACAGCTACCCCTCTGATACTTAAGTGCGTTGGTTAATGTTTTGCTTCCATTCCACTGACATGGGAACAAAAACTGTGAATTTATTAACATAATATGGTTCAACGTTTGCAGTCTCAATGTGACGTACAACTGTTTCACCCTGTTATGTAGTGGCAGGGCCCAGCCATTCTTTGCAGCCAACAGTTCAACCGAGCCAGGTCTTTTGTCCTTGGTTTAGTGCCCAGATGGAACCAACATGTGTACCCCACGACACCTGTACATGTGTTTCAGCATGCGACTTCCAGCCTGCCTCTGTATTTCATTTGGTCAGTCTCCCGCCCAGTGGCAGAATAAATTTATTTCCTCACCTCCAGAGTGCAACCACGAGACAGCCCTGGGTGGTGAATGCTTGAAAATGGAGTAGAATTCAGCAATATCAACCTTAGCATCTGAAATATCAAGAACCAGCAAACTCTACAAGAAACGCTTCTAAAAACTAAGATCTTTCTCTGGTGAATGGATGTATCATTTTACATTACACTAAGATACAATATAGCAGAAATAATGTTAACATCCTAAACTCCCAAAGCCTTAGAAGTTCTCCTGTCTAGCTTGGGATTTCCTGTGCTGTAGGACAAATGTCATTAATATCAATGAGCATCTGTAATAAAGAGGCTCCTTTTGTGCAAATGACAGTTAGGGTTTGAAGGCTGCCTAGTAAATGATAAACCTTTGAGAGAACACAACTCTTGGTTCCAGGGTTAATGCATGGGGCCACCTGATAATAGTACAATGTGTTCCTCAGATTTCAGTATCTTCCTTCTGTCTCAAACCATTCCAGTCTGTGTTTGGCTTCCCCAGTACCAAAAGACAGCAACCAGGTAAGGCCCCACCTGTTCGTAAACTTTTCTAACAGGCAATGAAGTTGTTTCAGATCTTGAACATACAAAACCAAAGGTTTATCTTATAAATTAAAAATAGGATGCTCGTTGAAAATTTTTTATAGCCAGTAGTATAAAACAGCCTGAGGTGATACCTCTTAAACATTATGTATATAAAATGAAAATACAAACATCCTCGACAATTAGAGGCACACACTGGAAAGTGTGTGTATGCTATATGTAAGCAGGGCTGCTAAGACCATGCTTTATATATGGGTACTGTATAAATACATCCAAAGATCTCAGTTTTCAGGTACTCCTGAGCTGAGGTCACAACACCTGAGGGAGCATCTTTCCACCCTCTTCTCCACTATGAATTCTGGGACCATCTGGGGGGCCATTTTGGCCCTTGGCATAAATTAAAGCATCCTTGGTGCTGGTCTAACTTACAGCTACAGGAATGGCTCTATATGGGCTGTTCCATTGGTCTGAGATTGTCAAAGTTCATCATGCACTCACTGCACCCTGACATGCCATCAGGAGGAACTGGCAATAAAGAAAGTGAGAACACAATATGAGTTCTAGAAAGCATCTTCTGAAGAGTCAAGCCTAACAACAAGCAGGAAATCTGTAAAGAAGGGTGAACACAGTATGATGACTGAATTAAGTGCAGCTTTTTTTTTTCCTGGGCCTGATTCTCCTCTCACTTGCACCAGTTTTACACTGCTGTTGCTCCATTGACTTCAGTGGAGTTAGTTTTACACTGCTGTTGCTCCATTGACTTCAGTGGAGTTACTCTGGATTTATATTGATGTGGGTAGAGAATTAAGCGTCCTGAATACAAATTTGGGCATTTGCCGTGAAACTGAGTTGCTGGCGGACATGGTTTTCAAAAAGTATAACTGAGAAGAGGTGGCATCAAAGATTAAAAAGATCTATTAAACAATGCAGAACAAAGACCCATTAACTATGTAGGATTATTCCCTGCAGTGTATTTTCAGGTGCATTGTCTAGTTTCGTTTTAAAAGTCTCAAGCAAAGGAGCATTAGAGTACAACACACAAGCATCAGTATCAGCAATGAAAATTAAGGAGCAAACTGATATGATTCAAAAACATTGCACAATAAGTAAGGGAAGAGGGAACATCCACTAGTACTGGTAACAAGTTGCCAGTGATGAAAAAGTTCGTGTCAAATCATGCTCACCTCACTCATGTAAAATTCCTAAAGACTTCAATGCCTGTTTTGTGTGAGTGAAGTTTGGGCCCCAGGAAGACAACTGAAAAAGAGATGGAAAAAATGTGAAGGAGCTGTGTGAGTGTCTTGGGTGAAACAGGAGACACCAGACTGTTTAAAAAAAGAAAAACACCTCTAGAACTTCCAGGTAACTTGATCCCAATGAACTGAGATCAGAGGAAGCAAAATTCAGTGATGTAGTGTGTAAAATGTATATAATTAGTTGCCTGGATCTACAGGATATGGTGTTTTTGTTAGTAAAACTGAAGGTATATTTACTAAAGCTACCATAGCTCTTCATGTTTTCATGCTGTTGTGTTCCTCAAATTCTGTCTGTGGATGTCAGTAGGTGTTAACTGCAACTTTTGTCAGAAGGTTCTTTCTTTGATTAAAATTAAAGGGAGGCAGGCAGGTTTGTTTAGTGCTCAATAGCACCCTATCTAAGTGTCCCTCCCCCATTTTCTTCTCTAAAAGTAATCTGTTGGCACATCTAAGCAGAAAAATGATCCTAATCTAAAGATTAATAGAGCAGTGTGTGAATGTGTCCAATGATGTACGAGACTTGAATTTTTCTCTCTCTGTATGCACTGAGTTGTCTCTTATCAGTGAATATCTAGATCTTAAAAACTAAGATTATTATTGAAGAGGGCAGTAGGCAATTTAGGAAGTGCACTGTCTTTGTATGACAGAAGCTTTGCAGCTAAGCACAGTAATTTATGTTGATAAATTGCAGCTGTCGGAATGTCTAGATCACTTCATGGAATGTATTTCCTAGTTCACATTTCTAGTTCATGTGTTAAAGGCTGGTGGTTTGGGCTGGTGGTTTTTTTTCCCCCTCCTCTCCTTAACTTCCTCAGAAAGTAATACTAGGCTTTCATAGTGCCCTTCAAATTGGCACAGCATAACTAGGGTCAAATTAACTCCATTTTCTTTTAATGTGTGAAAGAAAACAACTGTTGCCCTCTGGAACAAAGTTGTGCTAAAACGGGAGAGACAACTTGGTTTCCAGATTCACTGGTTTTTGAACCCCAATCCTTTCTTAGCAAATGCCCTTCAGTTCCAGAGCCATGTGCTTCTTAAATGTGCATGTCAAAATGTATAGCCATTTGGCTCAGACAAGTGAAGCAAGTGTCCTTCATTTATTCAAGAGACGGGGTGCGGGGCGGGAATTGCCATAATCACTGTAAGGAAAACAGCTGTTGGGGAAAAGAGAATAGTTTTCAGACCCCACAGTTATTGATTTGTTTCACCATTATTTACAGCATCAATAAAGAGCTTAAGTCAAAATAGGTTTTTAAATAATTAAGGATTAGAGGCACTGGTGGTTCCAGATATTCTGAAGTCCTGTAGATGTAAGGTCGTCTTCACTCCCCTGGCCCTTTTTGCTTACATCCTCGTAAACTCCATATTTTTAACTCCATCCTTTTTCACTACACCATCGTGTCCCTTTTCAAAACCTGGATCTAATACTGGTTGGGGTCTCAATTCAGCAAAACACTTGGACGTGTACTATCCTATCCATGTTAATAGGATTTCTACATTTACTTAGCTTTAAGCACATACTTAAGTGCTTTGCTAAATCGTGGGCTAAAGGAAAGAGCAATTAGCTGACCCAACGAGGCTAGGTCCAAACTGAGTGTGACTTGATCCTAAAGATATGCCTGAGCCCTTCAGGGTTTCAACTGAACTCCAAAGAGCTGTTTCACTTCAGTGTTTGCTACATCCTATTGCAATGGTCACACTCTACTTGCTTCAAAGTTTTTATTGGCTGAAAGAGATTTCTCATACATATGAATGGGGAATGCTAATAGAAATGGCAGGAACTTTCAAACCTGTAGAAAGTTTGACCCTGATATTGAAATGGGGGCCACTTTTGTAAAGTTTTAGGGGCAGTTACATCCAGCATTTTGGTTTGGGAGCATCTCAAATTAATCTGTTAGTGGAGGAGATTTTATTTATAATAATAATAATATCTAGCTCTTATACAGTGTTTTTCCACCATATATCTCAAAGGGCTTTTCTGAGGATGTCAGTATCATTATCCCTATTTTACAGATGAGGGAATTGATGCACAAAGATACGACCTGACTTGCCAAAGGTAATCCAGCAGGCCAGTGGCAGAGGTCAGAATAAAACCTAAGTGTCTTGAGTCCCAGTTCAGTGCTCTGGCTACATTGCCTCATGATGACTCCGAGAGCACTCCTAAATTAGTGTGTATGAATGTTGTATCAAGCAGTGTACTATAGCACATTGTCCAATGCTTTATTTATGTGCACCTGGATACCTGAGTTGGTAGTGCATGAAAATTTTAATCTGAGGGTCTAGAATTCAATCTTTGTTCCTGGACCAAATGATTTCTGCACTGGCATTGAGACAGTTACCGTAGAAGACTTTTTCTTAAGCTATATTTACACTACAGAGCTTATGCCTGCGTCAGTATGCTGGCATAGGCCCCTACTGTAGATGCAGCATATGCGGAAAGGAGATTGCCCATATAGAAACATCACCTCCCTGAATGACATTAGCTACATTGACAGAAGCCCTCTCCTGTTGGCATAGCTGCATCTACAGTGGGAGGTTTGTCAGCATAGCGGTCAACTAGGCCGTGTGGTTTTTCCACGCCTCTGACCGACATAATTAAGACAGTATACGTTTTAAGATCAGGTCCTACACTAGCTTGTGTGGTTGAAATATACACAGATATGCATATACGTACAATGGAAGGAAACGTACAGTGCTATCACCTTAATAGCGAGGCAGTTCCTTGAGGCTGACTGCAGGCTTGGCAGCTTCCTATGGAAAGCTTGTAGAACTCATCATTCCAAATAGCAGCAGGGGGTGGAGGTTTCAGGTATGACTACTGCCACTTTAAAAGTTGATGTTTTATGTAAAAATAAATTCCTGAACATCAGATCCAGCTGTAGTATACATTCAAATAAGTCCATTCCTATTAACATCTTTTTTTCTGTCTCTGGTCTTTTCATTAGCAATATTTTGTAATAGCATTCTTCTCTTCCACTGCACCCCCTTTTTGAAAACAAATTCTACAAGATGCTGCATTGTTGGTTCAGATTATTGCAGTTTACTGAAGTTTTACTGTAATGTTTTCTGATTTCACTATCATTTTCCAACTCCCCAAGTTCTTTTTTTAAAGGCAAAATAAAATCAACAACAAAAAAACCCCAAAGCTTTGAAAGCACCTGTTTTAGAGTAGCAGATTTTGCACAAAGGATGTATTTTTCATTTTTCTTACAAAAATGAGTGATGGAAGAATTTTCTGCTCTTGGACCTTGAAACCCATAACATGACTGCAAAAACACCAGTAATACACAGTGCACTTCAGTCTAGTGTATTTTATCAGCCTAATTGTTTTATTTAATAAAAATTCATAATTGGATTTCCAGTGTGAGAGGAGAGTCAGGGCCTGAGGTGCCTGGGAGTGTACCATACCGGTCTAAGTTAAGGTAGGATTAGGCTCTGAGGTTTCTGTTCTCATTGCAATGCCCAATAACACTGAGGGGAGAGAAGTGCATTGATAGATTCCTAAATATATTAAATATTTCCATTTGGGAAAAATCAGGTTTAAAAAAGCCCCACAGTATTCACCTGAAAACCATTTTTATCGCACTACACTTACGTCAGTTTAACTGATTTTAGTGACTAGAATAAACAGCAACTCACTCTGATGTCTTCCAGTGCAGACATGATGTTGTAATGAGGAATCTTTTATTTTTCAGTTCCTCCCAGACCACCTCTTACTGTTCTAACTCATTCCCCGCCCCCACTTTTGCTGTCAGTCACTGTCACATTACTTTGCACTATGTGCATCAAGAAGAGCAGTTCCTTCCATCAAGTAATACTGTTCTAAAGATGCCTCCCTGGAAGCTAGACAGATTGTGTGAGGAGTTTGGGAAAGGGTAACCTGGACAATAGCAGAGGTCCTTGACACAGCTCTGAGCTGCCAATCTCTCATGCATATGCTCACACAGAACAATATATCTGGCATGCCCCTAGGACCAGAATCCTGTCTGTCAGCTCAGAGAGCAGGCCTCCTCTCCACACCATTAATCACAGTGAGGGGGAGGGAAATGGTTCATTACACTGTGTCAATGATATTGTCTGTTCTCTGTTCTACAAATTAAAGAGATCATCTCCTTGTTGCATTCAGCCTCTGCTGACTTGATGTCTGGGATTCAAGAGAGAGAATGAAAATCCTATGGGGGTTTACCTATGGTTATCTCAGGCAAAAGAGATCAGCTAGTGAATTGCATCAAGTGAGCAGACTTCCCAAATGTCATTTTCCCTTCTGACTGTCAAATCTACGGCTGCCTTTTGCCTCCTGTCCCCAATTGATGGATTTTAGCAATACCCTAGCAAGTCCAACTCCTTGTCTAAACAAGGGACTGTCCTAGTGTACTACGTTAGTATTAAGCTCCTAGGTCCATTTCCAACATAATATACTTTGAATTTCTGTAAATCATTCTTTGAAGCTGATTGACTCTAGACTTGGTATCAGAGTAACAATTTTATGCAGAGTTCCCACCTTCTTTAAAGGTCTTTGCCCTTTGCCCAAGAATCAGCTGACTATTTATGGATACACATTCAAAGTAGCATATAGAGATTTATCCACCTGGCTGCCACTGACATTAAAACCATCATGTTGCTACATTTTTCCACATCACTTTCAAATTTTAGAATTTATTGCTCTCCTCTCCACTTACATGCCCCAGAATGAATTCCTTAGAATAAAGCTTATGTATCACCTGATTTCATTCTTGCATATAAGGTCACATTCTCAGGCAGTGTAGTGATATCACTACTCACGCATGGGCTCACCTCTCTATCTCAGCTTAAAACAAAATTTGTATTAGACTCTGATTCTTTGTGGAACCTCAGGACCTGCTGCATAACTTTTCCTAAAGCTTCTCACCATTAAGGCTTTTATCATGCTCCCCACAAGTATATCCTACTACACCTTCCATGTGGCTGGTGTGGAGAGCCCCTGCCAAGTCCTTCCTTTGACCCTGTGTTTCCTTCTGTGACCATCTGTTGCATGACCCTCACTTTCAGCTGAGGCCTTGAAATGGTGCTCTGGGTCATACATGTGTCTCGGGAGCAGTACCCTGTTACAAGGGGATTTCCTCAACTTTTTCATAACAATGGAGCCCCAACTAGATAATTTTTTTTTAGAATTTCCCATTTAGTGCTAAAATGCTTGATGCCATCTTTATGGGAAAGCCTCAAAATCGTCTTCAAATCTCCTCAGTACCTCGATGTGCTGAAGTGGCTGTCCCTCTCAATGAGTCTGAAATTCAAGATTATGCAGGATCATACTTTCCCCTCAGAAGAGGAATCAGAATCTCTTGGTTAAAGCTCTTATTTCAGGAACAAGGAAAGGAGCATCACACTGACTTCACACAAAGGCAAGATTCAGACCATAAATTAGACAAAACCTAAGCAAAAGTCCAAGCTCCTGAACACGTCAATCAAAACTAAAGACTCCAATTTGTGGAAATAAGACACACTATCCAAAAGCCATAGCAACCATCAAGGAAATCAGACAAGAGATACATTTAATCAAGGATTTCTAAATCACAATCTGAAGTATCTCTGATCTTATACTTCTATCAGACCAAAGGGTACATTAAGGTGGCGCAGGATTTGTACTGAAACTGAAAGAAAATACAGAACATCTCCCAACAATTCTAGCTCTTCTAAGAAATCTGGTGAAATCACAGATCTGCAAAGGAAAACAAATCAGAAAACATAAAAGATACAGAAAGAGGAAATTTCTGAATCAAAAGAGCATGGAGCACATGATTTATGAGGAGAGGCTGAGGGAACTGGGATTATTTAGTCTGCAGAAGAGAAGAATTGGGGGGGTGGATTTGATGGTTGCTTTCAACTATCTGAAAGGGGGTTCCAAAGAGGACGGATCTAGACTGTTCTCAGTGGTACCAGATGACAGAACAAGGAGTAATGGTCTCAGTTGCAGTGGTGGAGGTTTAGGTTAGATATTAGGAAAAACTTTTTCATAAGGAGGGTGGTGAAGCACTGGAATGGGTTACCTAGGGAGGTGGTAGAATCCCCTTCCTTAGAGGTTTTTAAGGTCAGGCTTGACAAAGCCCTGGCTGGGATGATTTAGTTGGGGATTGGTCCTGCTTTGAGCAGGAGGTTAGACTTGAAGACCTTCTGAGGTCCCTTACAACCCTGATATTCTATGATTCTAAGTGGTGGCGACCCAGAAATTTGATATTTGCATTGAGTTCTATAATATTCATGCAATCAACAGCATCAACAATTCCCAGGGAGATTCAGTTAAAGGAAGAAGCACATTTACCATTACTTGGGGACAAGTGCTGTGAAGAATCAACAAAAAAGTTCTTTGGCAGGCACTTAGTCTTCTTTATGGTCCCGAAAGGTTATAGAGGCACTTGAGCAGTGCTAGACCTAAAACAACAAACAAATGTGTTTCTGAATGGAAATATTAGACTAGCTTAATAGCTATTCCATCAGGAGAGTTCTGGATCTAAAGGAATCCTATCTTGATAAGCAAATAAGCTTTGCCAATCAGAGAGATGAGCTTTGTTAGCAGTAGAGATGATGGGGAAAAGATTATGGGGGTTTTTTCCATGAAAAATTTCTACAAAAATGAAGACTGTTTTTGTCCTCGTCTTGTTTTTTTTCAAATTTTGTTGGTAGGTTTATAGAAAGATTGATTGACTGAAAACTACAAAAATCTTTCTGATGACCTCCAATCTCCCAAAACAAAACCAGACATTTTTTATGGAAATTTGACTTGGGATTAAAAAGGTTTTCAACAGAAAATGTTCAACTAATACTACTTACTAGTGCAAATCTATTCCATCTGGTGTAACAAGATCCTCAAGAAATTTGTCAAGTGGGCAGTCATCTGCATGTGAGCGACAAGCAAATCCAGGCAAATTCAAAACAAAAAGCTAGGGAAACACTCACTCACTCTCACTCATGCCCGTCACCCCAATCAGGGTATGGGCCGCCAACCACAGATCTCCAGAGTCCTCTATCCTGGGCCATTCGCTCTAGTAGGTTCCAGGTATAGCCCATTTTTTTGCTATCAGCCTGAAGGTCGCGTCACCAGGTGTTTCTTGGACGGCCTCTTTTCCGCTTGCCTTGGGGGTTCCACCGCAGTGCCTGTCTGGTGATGTTAGTTGGCTGCTTGCGTAGTGTATGTCCTATCCAACCCCACCTTCTCCTTCTGATTTCTTCCTCTGCTGGGAGTTGACGGGTCCTCTCCAAGAGGTGGATGTTACTGATGGTGTCTGGCCAGCGGATCTGAAGAACTTAATGAGCAGCATTAATGAAGGTCTGGATCTTCCTGGGGGTTGTTTGGTTGTCCTCCAGGTTCACGCTCCATACAGTAGGACTGATTTCACATTGGAGTGAACAGTCGATTTTTATTGCCAAAGACAGCTCTGGAGCTCCAGATGTTCTTGAGCTGTAAGAAGGCTGCTCTTGCCTTACCAATCCTTACTTGATGTCTGCGTCTGTGCCACTGCTGGTCGATGATGCTACCTAGGTAGGTGAAGGACTGCACTTCTTCCAGAGGGCTTCAATTCAGTGTGACTGGGTCATTGCTGATGGAATAATCTTAAGGATCTTGGTCTGTCCTTGTAATGTTGAGACCAACCGCTGTGATGACGTGGCTGCCACTGTGTTTGGTCTTCTCTTCATCTGCTCTTTACTGTGGTGAAAGGAGTGCAAGTCGTCAGCAAAGTCCAGTCATCAAAGCGTGGGTCCACAACGCCACTGGATTCCGTTCCTACGCTCATAAGTGGATCTTCATAATCCAATCGATGACGAGGAGAAAGAGAAGTGGTCAACCTGATCACAGAATTCAAGAATTCATATGATGTTACACCTGTAGAGTGATCCATAGGGCAGCTCATAACAGCTTCCAGGTGCGAACTGGAGTCAGACAGGAGAGTCCTTTGGGCCAGCTGCTCGTCCCAAGTCAGGATAAAGGAGGAGGTTGGGAGTGGGCTAGCAACTCCACCTTGTAAAAATCAATCTGCTATAGAAACGCCAACAATAGAGACAACAGAGACTTTTAACCCTGGAAAAAGAAGGTGTCTTCAACTCGAAGATGCATGGACGCTGGGTGGCGAAAGCTGTGAGAAGCCACTAAGCTGATTACCCTTCTTGCAACCAGGAGGAACCATAGGCACATGGAACGTGAGGACCATGTACGAGTCAGGAAGACGCGCAGTTCAGCAGAGATGAGGAGCAACACTGACCCTATTAGCATTAGCGAAACCGATGGACGCAAGCTGGACAGAGGACACTGTTGACAGGAGAGCTGTGCTGATTCAGGACATGAAGAGAAGGACGCACCCCACACACAGGGAGTAGGCTTCATGTGTCCAAGCAGGCGCAGAGAGCACTGATATGTTGGAGGCACATGGTCCCAGGATCATCACGCATCCATTCAGAACTAAAATGAAGAGATTAAATGAATGTTGTTCAGTGCTATGCTCCAATTAATGACAGCGAAAGGAGGACAAAGATTATTTTTACAACAGACCCAGAATATTAGAGATTCTCCCAGACAAGACATCATCATCCTTATGGGAGACTGTAATGCCAAAATGGACCTGACAACACAGGATCGAACAAGTCAAGGGGACCCACGCTCTGGGAGAGATGAGTGAGAATGGAGAGAGATTGTGGATCTGTGTGCACTTAACAACCTGGTCATAGGAGGTAGCATCTTTCCTCACAAGCGATCCACAAGATACCTGGGTATCACCAGCAGGCATGACAGAAAATCAGATCGACCATGTCTGCATTAGCAAGAAGTTCAGAAGACCTCTGCAGGACGTTAGAGTTAGAAGAGAGCAGACGCGTGGCCGACCATCACTTACTGGTGGCCAGATTGAAGCTAAAATGAAGAAGAACTGGATAAGACGCGTCAGACAGAAGAGTGAAGTACAACGTCACATTCTGAAGACCATAAGACCAAGAAATTTTGACGCGCTGAAGAATAAGTTTTCAGTATTACAGGATCGGTCTGAGGAAGAGGAAGACAGTGTACTAAACAGATGGCAGAAAGTGAGAGAGACACTTAGGGAAACACCAGGATCCAAATCCAGACTTAAAGAACAGATTCATAATAATCAGAAGAGCCCAGCACAGAAAGTCTAATCTTTGAGGCTAAGGATAAACAGAAGAAATAGCCTCAGGAAAGACAACAACAGATAGTTACAATGCACCATGACAACTGTCCCATTCCACAACTACTCCAATCTATGACTTCTACTGAGCTGCTTGAGACGGACATTTCTTGTATAGAAATCTTCACCTTGGCAAGATTATATGAGAGTGCTACAAACTTATTGCTCAAGGACACCCTGCAAAAAGTTAGAGAAAACAAAAATAAGATCACAAGTAGTGAAGCGGACTACTAGCAGAAATAGGAAAGCATTTTCTCTCAAGGGAGGAATCTGTTGGAACAAGACAAGTGTGTAATCATCTGTAATACGAGCTTGTATTGCTTCCAGAATAAGTCAGACTCAGTGATGCTCAGATGAAAGTCGAAGACCACCTAAAGAAGAAGCATATCTTGCTCATGACTCACCTCATTGTGGTAGTGTAATACATAAATCAACAAGGGAGAACAATATGTTTAAGGAAGCCAAAAGCAGATTCTATTTTTCAGTAGACATAGAATATTGTACATAGGTTATATTGTCCCAGGTTTGAGCATGAGAAATCTCTAGGTTATGATAGGTAACCCATAAAATGCTGGCATTTTCCAGACCACTAGCCAAGTAAATGCTTAGAAAGAAAGTATGCATATCTCTACAGCATCCAAAAAGTCGAACCTCTATTGTGAATACATGTTCAGGTCTGGCTCATTTTAAAACAGCTGGATTTGACTGCCCAACAATCACTATATATTGTGCCAGATTCAGTCTTTAGATATGTACATTACTGCGTGCCTTGTAAAACACTTCTGCTTGTGCAATAACTAATTTTACTCAAATTGTGGTGGTGGGGATATCGGAATGTAGGATTACACGCCTATGCAATTTTCCAGATTATTCTGTTAGGATGTCCCTGAATTCTTGCTGTGTTCTCATTGAAAGTTCCTGTTGTAGATTAGAACATAGGGGGAAAATGCTGGTGACATTATATCTCTAAAACTATCACTAAACACACCAGGCGATGCATAGGAAGTGCATTAAAACCACTCTTATGAAACCATGTGTCATAAACAGTTAGTTAAGGGTTAATGTCTCTTTTACCTGTAAAGGGTTAAGAAGCTCAGTGACGCTGCACCTGACAGAGCCAATAGGAGACAAATACTTCATCTTGGTAGAAGTCTTTTGCTTTTGTTTGGTTCGTTACTCGACTGAGAGGGACAAGACGTACACCAGCTTTCCAATCTTTCGGAATCAGTCTCATGTTTCAAAATAGTAATTATAGCCAGGCAAGGCGGATTTAGTCTTATGTTTGTTTCTGAACTGGTAAATGTTCTTTCCTGGAAGGATTTTACCTTGTTTGCGTAAAACTTTTGAATCTAAGCTGGTGTGGAGTCCCCTAGTCATAGATGAATCTGAGTTCCCGTTAAAGCATTTCCATCCTGCATTTACAGAGACATTTTACCTTTTTCTTTAATTTAAAAGCTGTCCTTTTAAAACCCTGATTGATGTTTCCTGTTTTAAATCCAAAGAATTGAATTGAATTCACCAGGAGTGGTGGTGGGAAAAGGAGCGATGTTAATTCCTCTGTTTAGATCCAAGAGTTTGGATCGTGAAGCCTCTCAAGGCAACCCAAAGAGATCTGGGGGAAAGGAGGATGGTTTTTCTCCTGTTTAAACAAGGTTTGTCTGTTCCCCAGAAGTTTTGGGGGAACAGAAAGTGTACCAGACACAGACTTCTGGCTGGTGGCAGCGTACCAGATCTAAGCTAGGAATTAAGGTTAGAAGGGTTCATGCAGGTCCCCCACATTTGTACTCTAAAGTTCAAAGTGGGGAAAAAACCTTGACACCATGTGGTACCATTCTAGTGCTGAGTGTCTTTTAAATCTCAAGATACAATAGGCTGTAATGTTCTTATTATTAGTTTAACTTGACTGAAAATACACAATTGTGCCTTGGGGACAGGTTTAATTTTAAGCAGACAGATACATTTAAAAGATGTGTGGAAACAAACAAAAAAAATAAAGTTAGAAGTAATCACCCACACTAGCTATCTTCCCCATCACCTGGAAATTTCAGATGGCTGATGGTATTAATACTTGCCCAGCTTTGCTGCATCATCATCATCATCTCTTTTGTCTGTGGCTTGTTTCCTTCTCTTATATTCCTGCCATATCTTTGAGAACTGCCTTAGTCTTCTGTCCATGGCATTTTTGATTTAGAAGCTTTTTTACAGTGTAATATTTTCATCCCTCTGATGCTTTGAGGAAGGCATGACCTGAGTGCAGAATGAGCTCTCCATTGTTGTTTGTCTATAGAACTGATTGAAATTTGTTATTGAAAAGTAGTTTTGATAAAAAATGGCTTTTCATTTGAGAGACTTGTTCACGGAAATTTATTTTCAACAATGTTTTTTTGAGATTTTTAATGAAAAACTGGAAATTGAAAACTGATGAAATCTTTAAAAGTTTTACCAAAAAACTGTTTTAAAAAACTGAAAATGTTCAGGTTTTGTTTTTTCATTGAAAAAAAAACAACAAAATATTTTCATGGGAAACTTTTTTCTGAAAACAAAAAAATGGAAATTTCTCACAGAAAATAGCTATTTTTCAATCAGCTCTAGTCGTTTGTATTATGAGAGCTTCTAGCAGCCCCCATTGGATTTGAGGGCCCATTGTGCTAGACCAGGGGTGCTCAAACTTCATTGCACCATGACCCCCTTCTGACAACAGGAATTACTACACGATCCCAGGATGAGGAGCAGAAGCCTGAAGCCGCCTGAGTCCCACTGCCCCGGACAAGGGAGCCAAAGCCCAAGGGCTTCAGCCTCAGGATTGGGGCCTGGGGCCTGTAACCTGAACCCCGCCATCCAGGACTGAAGCCTGTGGGCTTCAGCTTTGGCGTTGGGTGGTGAGGCTTCCGCCCCAGCAAGTTTAAGCCAGCTCTGATGACCTCATTAAAAAATGGGGTCCTGACCCACAGTTTGAGAACTGCTGTGCTAGGCAATATACAAACATATGTAGGAGACTGTCCCTGCCCCATGAGGATTTATAATCCGAGCTGTGACCGTTTTCTGTATAGATTTAGGCATATTCTACTTGATGGTTTTGTCAGGATAGATTGACTAATGTCTGTAAAGCAACAGGGAGTGCTATATAAATATCAAATATTTTATTAAGTGATACTGAAATCAGGGAGTGTTTAAACACCGTGGCCAAAATAGGAGACACCATGTCCAATCAGTGGAAGTAAAATACTAAACACCTATAAATGTTTTTTAAATTTAAAATAAAACATTGAAAGGTGATTTCAGTAATTGCTGATATGTGTCTTTCCATCTGCTTCTCAAATGTTAGTATTTGGTGTTGAGTAATATCTGCCTGAAAAAGACCAGAGATTTCAGGCAAGATGAGGCATGTCCCATGCTATAAATCAGATTCACTTGACAAGAATTCAGAACAGTCCTGAAAAGATACGCTGTGAGAGTATATTTCCTTACTCTACGATTGCAGTTGTCTTCGTCTTTTAAACCCAAGTGCTGGAAATTAGTTGGTGTTGACAGAAATCCAGACAAGCTATAATGTAGTTGATTTAGTCTCTTATTTTATTCCAATTGGTGGCACTGCCTTTGCATTTTGTGTTCTTTCTGATTTCCTCCAGTGTTCTTAAGGTGGAAAGTGAAATTTCTGTTTTACTTCAGGTTAATGATTAAGTTGAAAGCCAACACCAGGTCCTCCATATCCTAAAATTGTAGAGACCACTGACATACATCACTGTACTGCAGTGTTACTGTTGTAATTCGTCTTGAACAATGTATTTGAAGGTTGGACTACATGTAATCGTTGCACTATTAAAACATTAATGTCTTTGCAGAGTATCCCAGTTTATTAATTTAGTGGTGCATTAAGCCTCTGTTTTTAAGAGTCGGATGATTACATCACGTCTTGGTCGGTATCTAATACAAAACTGCATGATTAATGCTGAGGCTTTTAATTTCACTCAGCCTAGGCAGAAATCTTGTTCTATGTTCTGGTCTCTGGAGGAAAATATATCCAGAACCACTGAATCCTTAACGATAACAGGCCCATGTGTATGTGACACATTTCTGAAGTCAGAGATATTGCTAGGCCAGTTTGCAAAAGGGAATCCCCCTCCCTCCCATCCCCAAAAAAAAGAGTGGGAGGGGAGAACTTCAAAGAAGATTGAGAATGAGAACTTTTTTTTCAATTGAAAATTGTATTCACTGTGGGCTCTACTCACTACTGAAACCAGTGCGAATTCACCAGAATGCAAAACTGAATTAAAGACCTCAGCGTTGAGCTCAGTGCTAGAATAAAGATCTTTGCATTCAGCTCAGTGTCAGAGTAAGATCCTTGGGACTTGGCTCTGTCTTAAAGCTGATAAATCCCCTATCTTATTTACATCAAATAGAAACCCTTGGTATGTTGATAAAATAAGCCAAAGAATATACACAAACAAGACTAAGAAAAATCTCCCAATATATCTGAGCTATAAGCAGTCTGAAGTACAAATTCATATACCAATACAATTCATTTGTGTCCTTTCTAGAATTTGTAAGGCAGTCATCTTTTCTAAGCTGATCAGCCCTTATCTTTTTAGTCTTTCCTCATATGGAAGTTATTTCATACCCTTGATCATTTTTGTTGCACTTATCTGAACCTTTTCCAGGTCCACTATCGCTTTTTTTAAGACGAAATGACCAGAACTAGCCAGTATTCAAGGGTTTGGACACATCATGGATTTATATAGACTCAACTCCCTGTACACATGCTGGCTTGGATTTTTCATTAGGACACACCTCTTCCCCACCTGAGTCCAGTTTTTGCTTTGAGGCCCTGACCTGCAATTGAGCACCCTCCACCTCCACTGAAGTTAAGGCATTGAAGGAGACACTCAGCACCTTGTAAAAGGGGGCCCTTGAAACCGTACCTACTTTGTATTGTAAAAAATAAAAATGAAAGAAGCAAGATTAATTCCATTTTATTTGAAAACAGCGTTTAATGATGTTTTGTGTGTCAGAGAAAAACTCAGTTCTCGCTTTTTTGTTTGGGTGCAGCAGAGTCAGATACTTTATTCTGTTTAGCAGCTACAATAGGGAGAGAGTGCACTAGGACATAGGGTCTCCCCTTCCTAGAGAGGTCTCTCAACAGGTAAACAATTACAGCAAGCATTTATACTTTTGTTACAGACAATAATAAGCAACAGCTTCATTTTGTTTATACATAGGTCATCCTGATATCTTGTTTTTCTCACTTAAGAGACGCCAGTCTACATATTGTATTATCTACATAAGGTCGAAAAACAACTTTTCACACAGTTCTTTTCCACTCGCCTCACACAATCCTTGCTTCTACAAATCTCTCGTTATTAGGGTTACAGTTAGCCTAACTCTTGCTAACAGAAACTGTCATGCATTAAGATCCCCTACAAATCCCTGTCAGTTCTCTCTATACTTCCACACGTGTAACCATTTGCAAGGTGGATGGTGACTTCATGATATTTTCACATATGTTCTGTCACAATGTTGCCACATAAGATATTACAAGATGATTTCGTGCTGGAACCGTTACCAACCATCTCTGTTTAGTGCTGAAAACACTTGCTAATTTTGGACTTTGGAAGCCCTAACTTTGCAAAGCAGAAGTTAAAGATATCAAGTTTGGCTGTATCAAAATGAAAACAGAGCAGAACATACAATTCTGTGACTCTTGTAAAAGCCTCACATTCCTTCCCTGCTTCCCAATGAATAATCTTTTACCGAGAAAAAAGTTGTACAGTGAGGCACATCCTGAGAGCTGATAGCTGTTTATCACTTCCATTCAAGTTAATGGGAGTTACTGGTGCTCAGCACCACTCAGGATTTAGGCTAATATAGTTAGCTAAAATGTATTGACGCCCAGCCTTGCAACTTTTATGCATTCCAGTAATTGCCAGTCCTGTAACATTTACTTATACAAATAGTTGCACTGACTTCAATGGGAATAACCAGTTAATTGCAGGATCATGGGCTCGGTTTTTGTTTTTTGTTTTTATCTTTGGGGTCTTGTGAAATTCCTTGCTGTATTTTCTGGGTGCCCATAGACACTTTGCTGATTTTCTACAGAACAAGTTGGCAGTGGCTGCCACTCTATGAATGCCAACAGTTTGTGCGTGTTCACTATATTTTGCATCTGCAAGATTTTATATAAACAGACTGCCTTAAAATAAAAAGCTTCAGTAATGATTTTATAAATGAAATAGTGTAGATGTTAGATGTACACAGTGTGTTGCTAGTAGAAGGAATTTGTTTAATGTAAAGACCAAATGATTAAAATTAAAAATCAAAGAACATTGAACATTTACATGCAAATCTAAGGGGACATTTTATAGCAGAAATAATTGCTTGGCCTCATCCTTGGGGTGATATTATCTGTGTCTAATTGTTTGTATGAAGAAAGTGCAGTAATCTTAAATTCTAAGTAATAACGTAGTGGTTGTAGGAGTAAAAATAATTACATATTGGAAGCTTAAAAACATCCCAGCCCAATGCTGCTAGAAAGGATAAAGATAAACCTTGTCACTTCTCTATTAGACATATGATAGGCCTTATTTGTCATTCACCTGAACTCAAAAATAGATCAGCTGCCAGAGAGAGCAAGGAGATGAGCATACACCTTGTGAGCTGTCTGCAGCAGATCAATATATATTTTTAAAATAATGACCCCTTTAACAGGAATGGTTTAGACAAAAGCGCAGCTGCTTCATTGGTGATGACCTTGTGTGCGTGAGGATGAATGCTCTAGTTTGTTCTTTTCATTTGTCTATGTAAATGCAATATCATATTTCCATAAACACTATAAAATTCTTGTACTAAATGGCAGTTCACTATTAAAATCTGCACAGTAGAGTTGTTTATTGTAAGGTTTAGTTTGAGCAAAGGCTGCTATGTATAATCGGAGCACTAATTGCCAAATTGTGGCTGCTCTGGAATTTTGCATGTAGGGAGCCTTTTATCACCCCCTCCTCGAGCCCACTAACCGTAATGTGACAGGCTGCAGTCCTTGCATGCAATGACTAGCACTGCCAGCAGCATTGCAAATCCCAATAGGGGCATGTTTGGCTGGGTTGGAAATGTAGCTGGTGTCCATTTCCTTTGTACCTTGGCTAGTGCTGGAAGGCCAGTGCTTGAAGAAGGGCAGTGCACACTAACACTTGGAACAATAGCTGCCACTTCTGACTACATTCTTCCTAGTGCCAAGGGAGGTATTAAGAACATAGGAATTGCCATATGGGGTCAGACCAATGGTCTGTCTAGTCCAGCATCCTGTCCTCAACAGTGGTCAGTGTCAGATGTTTGAAGAAGAATCCCTGCAGTTGACAATTATGGGATAACCTGCTCCCAGGGAAAGCTTCTTCCTAAGCCACCTTAGTGGAGGTTGGCTTATGATGCACAGGTTAAGTACTGGGTTTGTTTGCATTAATCCTAACGAGTGTAGCCACCTGTTTGCTTTACCCATGATTAATGACTCCAGTCACTGCCACTGGGGTGCTGTGCTCCTGTCTCACCAAAACACCACAGGCTTGGAAGCATAATTGAGCCTGTTCCATGCACACATTAATCATATTTGCACATTGTCCCAGAGTGGCAAATCAACCCGGGTGTATCAATGTAAGATACTGGAGATAGAGCTGAATTATTGTTGGAGACCATTGTAAGTATACGTGAGGATGAGGCCTACCTGTTTACATTCAGATAAAACGCAGACCAGGAGCTGGTTTCAGGTTGATGCCCTTATGCACATTTGATTCCCTCCACAGGCACAAGAGACCATATGTTTAGCAGAGCCATGGTGGTTCTAGTGCATGGGGAGGCAGGCTGTGGAGCAGCCATGCATGGGAACTCTTTTTGTGCTGAGAGCAGTGCTGCCTATGCAGATCCACTGGCCAACACCACTCTGTGGGCTCTATAACAGCTGTGCTGGTTTCCTGCACCTGGCATGTGTGAGCAGAATTTCTTCTCTCCCAAGCTGTGCAATACCCATTTATTTAAGATTTGTACCCCAGTCCAGTCTGGCCTGTTATAAGGATTTTTTTTCCATACAAACACATTACAAGTGAAAGGAATAAGCAGTACATTACAAAAGCTGGGAGCTTTCTATTATTAGGAAAAAATTTTTAAATCTTGGCTCAATGGCTCATGTAGTGAACTTATGGGATGTCATGGGATAACACGGAAGGTCCTCTTCTTCTTCGAGTGCTTGCTCATATCCATTCCAAGTAGGTGTGCGTGCGCCGCGTGCACGTTCGTCGGAAGATTTTTACCCTAGCAACACCCGGCGGGTCGGCTGGGCGCCCCCTGGCGTGGCGCTGCTACAGCACCGAATATATACCCCTGCCGACCCATCCGCTCCTCAGTTCCTTCTTACCGCCCGTGTTGGTCGCTGGAACAGTGGAGCGCAGCTTAGCCTTTTCTCCACTTACCTAGCTATTCACCCGTTCTTGTTTTTCTGTATATAGTTGTAGTTTTATAGTTGTTCTTTATACCCTTTAGTTGTTAACATACTTAGTAGTATAGTTTTGAGGGTTGGGGGTTAGCCCCTTCGCCTCTACCGGAGCCCGGGCCCATGCCGGGCTCCCCGGGCTTCAAACAGTGCTCGGCCTGCCGCCGGCTGATGCAAACGGGAGACCCCCACGACCGCTACCTGAAGTGCCTGGGGGAATCCCTTCTGACTGATAAGTGCCGCATTTGTAAATCATTCAAGCCGCGGATGAAGAAGGAGCGGGACTCTCGTTTAAAACAGCTCCTAATGGAGGTGGCCCTCACCCCTCCAGCCTCGGCACCGAGTGCCGCACAGCCCGCGACGGGGAGATGTGCTCCATTGGCACTGGAGAGCGCCGGCACCGTCAAGACGCCCCGGCACCAGCCATCTCCGGCGCAGAAGATGGCCTGGCACCGCTCTCTTTCCCCGCGGGCCAAACAGACTAAAGCTCCCGCTGCAACTCCTGCACCGCGGTCTGAGCACCAACTCCAGCTGAGTTGCCCGGCACCATCACCTGCCGCGGCGCCGGCTGCATCGGCACCGTTGATTCCGGCCATGCAGGAGCCATTGAGTCCGGTGCACGACAGCTCCCCGGCACCTGCCACGGTTGAGCTTACCGTTCCCACTACGCCGGAGACCTTCT
Organism: Chelonoidis abingdonii; assembly: GCF_003597395.2. Classification (NCBI taxonomy): domain Eukaryota; kingdom Metazoa; phylum Chordata; order Testudines; family Testudinidae; genus Chelonoidis; species Chelonoidis abingdonii. The sequence continues at coordinate 101,350,839 of NC_133770.1, read as the reverse complement.
CAACAGCGAGGGAGCTTATAGTTCTGACAGAGCCTACCCTGCCTCAACCCCCGGCACTGCCGGTGTGGGTTCTCAGGTCAGCGGGAAAACCTGCCCTAGTCCACCCACCTTCCTCGGAAGCTACAGGCAGGCACCGCTCCAGATCGAGATCCTGGCACCGTTCCTGATCTCGTTGATCCAAGTCCAGACGCCGCTCGCAGTCCCGGTACCAGTCACCGCGGTACCGGTCGTACTCGCGGCACTGCTCCAGGTCTTCTTCCCCGAACCGGTATTCAGCACGGTGGTCCAGCCACCGGCACCGCGCCCACCGTAGTCGCTCCTACCACCGAGCTTCTCGCTCCCGGTCGACCCCCCGGCACCACTCTGGTCGCAGGTCCCAGTCCCGCTCTCGGCACCGGTACGACTCACGGTACCATTCTCCGGTGCGGCATGATATCTGGCACACCGCTTACAGAGGTGCCCCACACGGACTCTCGGCTCCGCCATGGCCATCGCGGCACCCATCGGGGTCTTCCCGCGCTCACAGCGCTGCCTATGGTGATTTGGCCCCACAGAGCCATGCCCTTCCTGAGGCCTACAGCACGGAACAAACTCCACAGTGGTCTTTCTGGACGCCCTGGGCATATCACCAGGCCCAGGGCGAGCCCACAGTCACATCTCGGTCTGCCCCATCGGACCATCGTGCACCGGAGGCCACTATTAGCCGTCCTCCTCTGGCAGATACGGACGTTTCTGCTTTGACGTAGGACCCTCAGGTTCTCCCGGATCCTGACGCTCCCCTGGGGCAGGAGCCACAACAAGACCCACTCATGCCGGGCCTGTCGTCGTCCTCCTTGCCAGACGAGGCAGTAGCCGGCACGTCGACATCGGGCCCACTCCCGATTGACCTCCAGGCCCACCAAGATCTCCTCAGGCGAGTGGCCTTGAATATCAACCTACCGGTGGAGGAGGTTCCGGAGGTGGAGGACCCAGTCGTGGACATATTGTCCGCAGATGTCCCGACTCGCGTGGCTTTGCCGTTTATAAGGTCGATCCAAGCCAAAGCAGACACCATTTGGCAGTCTCCAGCATCTATCCCGCCTACGGCCAGAGGCGTGGAAAGAAAGTACATGGTACCCTCGAAAGGGTATGAATACCTGTATACCCATCCTACTCCATGCTCTCTGGTCGTATAATCTGTTAATGAGAGAGAGCGCCATGGCCAAGCAAGCCCTCCCCAAAATCGCAGGAGGCTAAACGGATGGATCTGCTGGGTCGTAAGGTCTACTCCGCTGGGGCCTTCAACTGCGGGTGGCTAACCAGCAGGCCCTCCTCAGCAGGTACAATTATAATACCTGACTCGTCGATGGTAAGTTCACTGAGCTTGGATCCCGCAGGACTCCCGTCCTGAGTTCAAAGCCTTCTGGAGGAAGGGAAGAAGGTAGCTCGGACTTCTCTACAGGCCTCTCTTGATGCTGCTGATTCAGCGGCTAGAACTGTAGCCTCCGGATGCGATGGCGGAGAGTATCGTGGTTGCAGGTCTCGGGTCTACCCCCGAACTGCAACCACACTATCCAGGACCTTCTGTTCGAGGCTCAGGGCCTTTTCTCGGAGAAAACGGACCCCAGACTCCAGAAATCTAAAGACAATCGCATTATCATGCGTTCCCTTGGGATGCACACCCCGCAGACCCAACGCAGGTCCTTCCAAGCCCAGCCTCAGCGCCCTTACCCCCCACCTCGGCCTCAACAAGACTTTAATAGGAGGCGTGGTCGCGGGAACCGCAGACGGCAGTCCGGTTCGCAAGGGGGCCAAAATAATGGTCCCGCCAAACCATCAGCGGGACCAAAGTCAAACTTTTGAAGGTGCGCCCGAGAGCAGAGTACCAACCCTTTCCCGGAATCCTGTCCAGTTTTCCAATCGTCGTTCCTCCTTCCTCCCTGCTTGGGCCCAGTTGACCTCAGACTGTTGGGTCCTACGCACGGTGGAGTTTGGATACCATCTCCAGTTTATTTCGCCCCCTCCCTGCCACCCTCCCGCCCCATCCCTCTTCAGGGACCCCTCTCACGAGCAGCTCCTCTGGCAGGAGATCCGTACGCTCCTCGAAATTGGAGCTATAGAAGAGGTTCCGGAGGCGTTCAAGGGCAGGGGTTTTTACTCCCGATACTTCTTAATCCCCAAACCAAAAGGAGGTCTACGTCCCATCCTGGACCTCCGCGGTCTCAACGTCTTCCTAAAGAAGTTGAAGTTCCGTATGGTATCCTTGGGGACCATCATCCCTTCCCTGGATCCCGGAGACTGGTATGTTGCTCTCGACATGAAGGACACATACTTTCATATCTCCATTTACCCCCCCGCACAGACGTTACCTGCGGTTCATGGTACATCGTCAGCACTACCAATTTACAGTCCTCCCATTCGGCCTCTCCACTGCCCCACGCGTTTTCACAAAGTGTATGGCTGTAGTGGCCGCCTTCCTCCGTCGTCAGCACATCCGAGTCTTCCCCTACCTAGACGACAGGCTTATCCGCAGGACCTCCGAGACTCAGGTCGCCAGACATGTTGCCATCGTCATGGACCTGTTCGAGCGATTGGGCCTCATAGTCAATATAGACAAGTCCACTCTAGTGCCCACTCAAAGAATCGAATTCATTGGAGCTGTCCTAGACTCCACGCTCGCAACAGCCTACCTCCCGCTACCCCGTTTTCGGGCGATAGTCGCTGCCATAGAAACCCTTCAGACATACCCAACGACAACTGTCCACACTTGCCTCAGCCTTCTCGGGCAGATGGCGGCGTGCACTTTTGTGACCAAGCACGCCAAGCTTTGCCTTCGTTCCCTCCAAGTCTGGCTGGCCACTATCTACCGCCCACACAGGGACGCCATAGACATGGTCGTCACTGTTCCTCAGAGTGTCTTAGGCTCCCTGACCTGGTGGCTAACACCGTCTCTGGTGTGTGCAGGCATGCCGTTCCATCAGAGACAACCATCTGTATCTCTAACAACGGACGCGTCATCTCTGGGCTGGGGGGCACACATAGGCCACCGTCGCACGCAAGGCCTCTGGTCGGCCCAAGAGCTGTCGTTGCACATAAACATTCAAGAGCTACGAGCGGTTCGCCTCGCCTGCCAAGCGTTCCTTCCTCATCTACAAGACCGCTGCGTCCTAGTGCTCATGGACAACACAACCGCGATGCACTACGTAAACAAACAGGGAGGGACTCGTTCTCTCCCCCTTTGTCAGGAAGCGCTCGAACTGTGGGAATTTTGTATAGCCCACTCTATAGACCTAGTGGCGTCCTTCCTCCCGGGGGCCCAGAATACACTAGCAGACCAGCTCAGCAGATCCTTCCTCACCCACGAGT